>NC_067480.1:106334922-106636589 GCF_947179515.1 Apodemus sylvaticus
CTCCTCTGAGCAGCTATCAATTGCAAGTAGCTTCTTGGTTAGGAATAGAACTTTGCAACGTGCTGGGATTTTGCCTGGGTTGAACGGGAACATGTATTTGTGTGCAGTCACAGGCTCATGGAGTTCATCCATGCATCAAACCTGTGCATGGAAACTAATGCCGTCTTGGAGTCTTCTGTCCCATCCTGCCTCCCACTCTTCTCCACAGCTCCCTTTGGAAGAGACACCTGATTTAGAGCTGAGTGCCCCAAGGTCTCTCCCTGTCCAGTTGTAGGTCTCTGTGTTAATTACCATCTGCTGCAAGATGAAGCTTATTGAGCGGAAGAGATGGCTTAGCCATCGAGAGGAGTGGATGCTTGTCTTTGTCAGGGTTTCTGTTCCTGCACAACCATCATGACCAAGAAGCAAGTTAGGGAGGAAAGGGTTTATTCAGCTTACACTTCTGCATTGCTGTTCATCACAAAAGGAAGTCAGAACTGGACTCAAGCAGGTCAGGAAGCAGGAGCTGATGCAGAAGCCAGACTGTCTTCATGGGCTCCTGTTCGATCAAGAGAGGATGCCAAAATAAATACTGTATGTTTCTTCTTATATGGGAGTGTTGGCTCTTAAGCTTTAGATATGTGTGTTTCAATTCAAATAACCACAGAGGTTATGTACCTACTAAGGGGTCAGTGGGGAGTCTTCCAAGGATGGGGCAAAACAGCATTGTAGAGATAGGAGGGTGGCATGGGTGGGGAATGGGAGGGCAGGGTACAGGAGGAGACATGAGGGACACCGAAAGGTAAAGCCACATGGAAACCTACTACTGTAGAAGCATTTTGAAAACATAAATATGTGAAAGGAATTTACACGGCATTGCTGAATGGCAATGGAGACAATGCCTCGACTAGATGACAATGCCATCAAGGGAAACCACTGGTGCCAGGAATGGTCTCAGAGCCTGTGGGGAGTGAATGGGAGTTTTGATGATTGTTTCCTGTGGCTTAGCAAAGAAAGCCTAGGAAAGGGGTAAAATGGCCACATTCTGGGGACAAATGGATGCCTCCAAGGGTTAAAAGGGAAGGAGATGTTAAAACATTACAAAGGAAATCCAGCTAATCCCAAAACGTTAGTGCCAGTTTTTAAAAGATTTATTTTTATTTCATGTGTATGAGTGTTTGCTTGCGTGTATCTCAGTGTGTCATATGCATGCAGTGCCCAAGGAGTCTAGAAGAAGGTGTCATGTCTCTTGGAACTGGAGTAACAACTGGTTGTGATCCTCCACGTGGGTGCTG
This sequence comes from Apodemus sylvaticus, assembly GCF_947179515.1. Classification (NCBI taxonomy): domain Eukaryota; kingdom Metazoa; phylum Chordata; class Mammalia; order Rodentia; family Muridae; genus Apodemus; species Apodemus sylvaticus. Next base: position 106,336,197 of record NC_067480.1, read on the forward strand.
GGAATCTAACCTAGGTCCTCTGGAAGGGCAGCCAGTGCTTTAGCCACTGAGCCATCGCTCCAGTCCTACTCGTAAGAGTTTTATATATAAAACTCCTAAGGTCCACTTAACGTGTTTTGCCTCATCTCTGACTCATAGCCTCAGGCTGTCTTTATGTGTCAATCCTGGAGTGTCATGGGGTGTGGGGTCCCAGTGAGAAGGGGCAAGAAGGCAAGCTGTATCTGCACATATCAGGCAGGAGACAGAGCTTCTAGTCATCTGTGCTTGGTGGGAGGTGCTCTCTGCCCAGGACATCCGGGGCAGTCATGATTCTGTAGTTAGGATGGCTTCTTAGAGCACAGTGTCCTGCATGCGCTGAGCTCAGGTCATTCCTTCATGCATCCATGCATGTGCTGAACATGTGCATGCAAAATATGCCCACGTATGTTGCCGTGTGATCAGGTGCTTTTGCTTGTTTCTTTCAGATGAGATTTTATGGCAGGTGATTTCTAATGATTCAACCTATTTATCGAAAGGAGATGTAAGAACAGTCGCTGAGCCGCTCACATGGACAGACTCGAAAGAAGGCAAGTATATCGCCACTGGATTTGACATTCGTGTGTTCTTTTTTTTTAAAGATTTTCTATTATTATATGTAACTACACTGTATCTGTCTTCAGATACATCAGAAGAGGGCATCAGATCTCATTACAGATGGTTGTGAGCCACCATGTAGTTGCTGGGATTTGAACTCAGGACCTTCAGAAGAGCAGTCAGTGCTCTTCACCACTGAGCCATCTCTCCAGCCCCATCCATGTGTTCTTTTTTTTTTTTTTTTCCTGAGACAGGGTTTCTCTGTGTCCTGGAACTCACTCTGTAGACCAGGCTGGCCTCGAACTCAGAGATCTGCCTGCCTCTGCCTCCCAGAGTGCTGGGATTACAGGCGTGCGCCACCACAGCCCGGCTTATCCATGTGTTCTTATAGGCTGTGTTGTATTGGGTTTTCTATCCTGTGACCTGAACGTTCTGGAAAAAAGGTACTGATGGGTTACTGCCAAAGGGAAAACTGAAGAAAGTGTCTAAATTGCTGTAATTTCTATCAACTATGGAGTCTGTGGTTTGCAGGGTCAGGCATGTTCTGACATTCTGGATGCTGCTCAGTGGGAAGTAACACATTTACTAGTAGAGTTTGGGTTCTTGGTAACATTAATAACTCAATCAACCCTGAGTAACATTAATAACATCCATTAAACACACGTTATAATTAATAACATTAAACATGTACCTGAATAATTTGAGAGAGAAAATATGGTTTTGTATCCTTCCTTGACTGCATACTGAGATTGAGGTTGGCCTAGGCCACATGAGATCTTGTCTCCAAAAACAAGAGAAAGATCTGGAGAGATGGTCTGTGGTAAGCTCACTTGCTATTCTTCAGAAGTCCTGAGTTCAGTTCCCACGTCCCACACCAGGCAGCTCATTACCACAATTGTAACTTTTAGTTCCTGGGGATCTGACATCCTCCTCTGGCCTCCACTGACACCAAATAAATGTCATAACTTCACACACACACACACACACACACACACACACACACACACACACACACAAATTAACTATTAAAAACCCCAAACCAACCATCAGTAATACAAAGCCAAAACCCTTAGTATTCTCTGCTATGAGGAAACACCACAGCAGCTCCTATAAAAGGAAACACTTAATTGAGCCTGGCTTACAGCTCAGAGGCTCAGTCTGTCATCACTATAGCAGGGAGCATGAAGTCACACAGGCAGACATGGTGCTGGAGATGTAGCTGAGAGTTCTACATCTGGACCTGCAGGCAGCAGGCACAGAGGAGAGACACGGGCCTGGTTTGGGCTTTTGAAACCTCAGAGCCCACTCCCTGTGACACACTTCCTTCAACAAAGCCCCACCTCTAACCTAAACAGTACCACTCCCTGATGACCCAGCATTCAAATACATGAGTCTATGGGGGTCTTCCCCCTCCCCCTCCATCGCAACAAATACCCTTTTAAATCCTTCTCTTCTGTTTCTGAATTCTTCTGAATTCTGAATCCTTCTCTTCTGAATTCACTCTGGCTGTCCTCAAAGTCAGAGATTCCCCTGTTTCTGTCATCTGAGCACTGGGATACAATGCGTGCTGTCCAGCTAAAATGAGTATTGAAGGATGATTAAGGATTCAGCAGAATGATGAAGTATGGGGAATATAGGGGTTAGGTGAGAATATAAGTGAGTTAGGTGAGTGTGGCTAGGCGGTGTGGGGGAAGGTGTCCAGGCGGGCCCTTGCCTGGGCACCTCTGCCTCTGAGGGACCACACACACACACAGACATGGTATAGAATAGAGTTTATTCAGAATAGGGGATGGGAGTTAGTGGTAGAGAGAGAGAGGTAGAGAGAGAGAGAGAGAGAGAGAGAGAGGAGGTAGTGGAGGCCGGCCATGACCACGTGGAGGGGGGGGAAGAGCCCCAGGGGCAGAGATGTGAGAGTATGTGGGAGAGAGGAGAGCAAAGAGGGAGAGGAGGAGCAAGTAGCCCCTCTTATAGTGGGCCAGATCTCTGGGGCGGGGCATACCTGGCTATTGCCAGGTAGGTGTGGGGTGGAGCTTACACAAAACCCCAACAAGTATTTCTAATATCCTTGACTTGGCTTCCTATAAATATCTCACCGATGCATTAAATTTAACTGGGCATCTCTTCCATTGATAACTAGACAAGCTTTGAGCGAGGCCTGGAGACAAGAGCCTGCTAAGGCGTGGGTGAGGGTCAGAACGCCCACTTCCCTTGTTACCTGTGTTTGTGATGCCACATTCAAGAAAAGGTGATCAAATCTGACACATGGCTTTTCAGTAAACATTGTTATATACTATCAGCCATTTTATAATTGATGTGGCTCCCAGTTGTCTCAGCACCATTTATTAGAAAGTCCATCTTAGCGACAATAGTCTGAGGAGTCTCCTTTATGATGGACTAACCCCCTGCCCCCAACTTTGTGGCTCAGTCTGAGCTTCCTGTTCATCTCCTTCTGCAACATCACCACGCAGTTTTAATGAGAGGCTGAGATATTATGCTTGAACTTCTTGTGGGACAGCTCCCTTTATACTTTCTGGTCCCTCCCATGCCTTGTGGTTTTCTGGCTATTTTGTATAATAGTTTTTCTGTCTGAGCTTTATCAACAACCTGTCGAACTTTATTAAAAACTTGTTTGTACTTTTCTATGTCGTTTTGGAAAAACCAGTGTGGGATCACCCCAGGCTAGAAATGGGGATATCATGGACTAATTTTCAAGCATGCCGTTGTCTTCGTCAGCTTATTTATATCAAGCTGTATGTGTCTCTATGTCTATCTATCTGTCTATTGACCTATCTTATCTATTCATCTATTTATCATCAATCAATCATCTATCTTTTTTTTGATGCAAAAAGCAAGAGGAATTTTATTTAATCCAGCATGCTGGGGTTGCCCTACACATGGACTTACTCTCATCTATCTTTCTATCTACCATCCATATTCATCTATAATCTATGTACCTATGTATATATCTATCTTTTATCTATCATCTATGTATCATCTGTCTATGATTCTGTCTGTCTTTCTGTCTATTTAGCTCCCATTTATACCTCTACCTTCTCTGCCTAAAGACATAGAGACATATGCACATATATCTATGAATGAGAACCAATTCTTCAATTTCTATTTGCTGTGGTAGGTTTGTTTTTTGAGATTTATATATTTTTATGGGTATATTGAGTATCTGCACCTGTGTCATATCACTGACCCTGATAGTCATCATTCCTGTAGTCCATGATGTTTGAAATCACAGTAAGACAGATCATAGTTCTGTTTGGTCCCATGGAGGCATTAGGGTATATAAAGTGCTGATCTGAATGTTATTTTATAAATTGATCTGGTGTGACCCGCACAATAGTAATCCCTACTGTGCTAACAGAGTGAGCACTCACTGGCTGTCAGCTGTTGCCGTTTTCTTCTGCATTTACCCACTCCAGAGCTGTGCGGCCTGGCAGTATTGTAACTAGTGTGGCAACATTGTTACTTTGCCTGGCCACATTGTTACTCCATGTGGGTTTCCCTTCCAGGGCATGGTTAAATAACATGGTGCAAGTCTAGAGCCCAGCAGAGGGCAGTGCTGGTCCACAAATAGAGGAAGACAGGGATCCCAGATAAATCTGGCTGGCCTTTTGTTTTGCAGGCATCAGCCAGAGCAACATCCTCCATGTGCTATCTTTAGACACTTACCTCAGTGTTCCTGGGGTGGGGAGCTCTGTCTCCAGTCATCCTGCCTTTGACTGAATGGACTGATGATGTACTCAAAATATTTGTCATTGAAGAGCAACAGAGACAGTGTTTCCCCTTCTAAAGCATTCAGAGTATGAGATAGTTTTTAAATATGGGCGCTTGTTTCTTGCCCCCTATTGTTACACTAGTGGGGGCCAGGTGCCCTGTTGGGCTCAGCTTCCTGGTAGAAATTTGATATTTCATCTCAAATCTGAAGGAAGTTCCTTGTAGCTGCCTGTGGCTACATATGAACAGTTTGGGTTCCCTGGAAGGAGAGCTGGGGATAGGAAACAGGGTGGCAAGGGAAACATGGAGTCCATACTTGATTTCTTGCTCAAGACTCAAACTTTATTTGGGGGGGGGTCTCACAATTTAAGGTTTTTGGGCAAGACTCTCCTCCCAGAGTTGAAATTCTGCTCTGTGGGTGTTTGCTCCACTGTTCTACACTGCTCAGTGGGTAGCCTGCTTGATTCTGCAAACTGTAAGTCTCTCATATCAAAGGACTTCACCTTGATTCCAGTGCTCTGCCTCAGGGTAGCATCAGGTGATAGCTAGTGGCTCTCAGATAGTCACAGGAAACTGCAGGTTCTTTGGAGAACAATGGGCCAGAACTTCAAAGTAGCTAGCCCCAAGGTTGGAAAACCCAGCTCAAAGGCTGGGGGAGGGCATAGTTCCTAACCTGCCTTCTTGATAGATTTTTCTAGAATATTTGCACAGTGGCAAAGAAGACCTCACTTTAGTGCCATTTTGATAAGCAGATTGATATTTGTCTCCCTTTAGAGCCTTGACTCACACATGGCTACGATCTTAAATACACACTGGTCTTTTTTTTTTTCTCCCTCTCTCTTCCCAAAACTCAAGGTATGAAGTGGGCTGCCTACATTAGGCATGAAGCCAATTCCATGTTATTGTTTTTGTAGGGAAGGAATTGCAGTATAAGTTGATTAACACCAAACTGCTTTTCACATTATAAACTGATTATTTGTGCTGGTGAGATAGCTGTGCTGGTAGAAGTGCTTGCTGCACAATAGAAGGATCTGAGTTCAGATCCCCAGTACCCATGTAAGAAGCTGGGCACTGTGCCCTGCACCTGAAATCCAGTGCTAGGGAGGCAGAATCCTTGAGGTCTGTTGGCTAGTACCTATAATCAATTTATGAAGTCTAGTGAGAAACTGTCTCAGAAATTAATGTGGAGATCTGCAGAGATTGTGTAGCAACTAAAAGTTCTTGCCACTTGCAGAGAACTTGAGTTTGATTCTGAGCGCACAGTGCAGAATTATATCTATTTTTTGAATATGGCTGGTTTGTCTGTGTATGCCAGTGCACTGTGGGAGAGCCTGGGGCCTGAGGAGGCCAGAAAAGGGTATTGGATTTCTCCTGGGGCTGGAGATACAGATGGTTGCTGGGAACTGAATGTGGCTGCTCTCTCAGCCACTGAGCCATCTCTACAGCCCCACACCTTTAAAGGTTGTTTCAATTTTAAATTAACTTATATTTTATGTACATGGATGTTTTGCCTGTTTCCAAGACATCACATGCATGTCTGGTGCCCATGGAAACCAGAAGAGGGTGTCAGATCCCCTGGAACAGGAGTTACAAATGGTTGTGAGCTGCCATGTAGGTTCTGGGAACCAAACTCAGGTCCTCTGCAGGAGTATCAAGTGCTTCCCCTTTCCTTCTCCCTCTTGCTCCAGCCCTGCTTCACTCCGGCTCCATGCTCGCTCTGGCCCATAAGGTTTTTTTTTTTAAATTTGTTTTTCATTAAGGATGATTGTGAGCTACCATGTGGTTGTTGGGATTTGAACTCACAACCTCTGGAAGAGCAGTCAGTGCTCTTAACCATGAAGCCATCTCTCCAGCCCTACTAAGTGCTCTTGACTGTTGAGCCATCTTTCTGGTATTCACCTTGAAAAAATATTAAATAATGTTGTTTGTTTGATTGTGTGTATGTGTGTGTGTGTGTATGTGTAAGTTCCAGCCTTAGGTCATAAAATAAGACTTTGCCTCAGAACCCAGAGGTGGGTGGGAGGGAGGGACCAAAGGAAGGAAGGGGAGAGAAAGAGAAAGGAGCCTTGGAAAGTTGTGAAGTTAAAAAAAAATAAAGCAATAGCTGGGCAGTGTTTATACACAGCTTTTATCCAAGTACTCAGGAGGCAGAGGCAGGGATCTCTGTGAGTTCCAGGATAGCCTGGTCTACAGACAGAAACCCTGTCTCAAAAAACAAACAAAAAAACAAACAAACAAACAAAACAGTAGACATGAAAACTCTCTAGAAGAGATCACCCGTAGTTCTGAGTAGACAGAAAGTGGGTCAAGAGTCTTGAAGATAAGACACTAAAGTTATCCGCTCTGAAGAGCAGAAGAGAAACAACGATAAGGAAATGCAACATAAGGACCAGACAGGACACCATCAACCACACCAGGATGCGAAGCAAGAGATTTCAGAGAGGCCAGCTGGGCGTGGTGGTCCGTGTCTTCAATCCTAGTGCGCAGAAGCAGAGGCCTGTGGGTCTGACTGAAATGCCCAAACCTGGTGAAAGACCTGAAGCATTGCACATGAACAGCTGAGCGGGTGCCAAGCAGGCTCCCTGGTTGTCAGTTCAGTCTTCCCCAGCCCCTGTGGGCACTGGTTAGTTAAGTCAGTGGGTTTTCCTGTCGTGACTTTGTTTGAGTGATCTTTTTAAGAGACTTATGGGAAAGTGGATGCTCTTGAGAGGGTGCAGTGAGGACTTGCTGATTCCATGGTGAATCTGATGGTGCTTCTCTGGCGTTCGTCATGAGCTCCTTTTCCATCAATAGAGGATGCCAAAATAAATACTGTATGTTTCCTCTTATATGGGAGTGTTGGCTCTTAAGCTTTAGATATGTGTGTTTCAATTCAAATAACCACAGAGGTTATGTACCTACTAAGGGGTCAGTGGGGAGGTGGGAGGTCTTCCAAGGATGGGGCAATACAGCATTGTAGAGATAGATAGGAGGGTGGAATGGGTGGGGGATGGGAGGGCAGGGTAAAGGAGGAGACATGAGGACACTGAAAGGTAAAGCCATATGGAAACCTACTACTGTAGAAGCATTTTGAAAATATAAATATATGAAAGGAATTTACATGGCATTGCTGAATGGCAGTGGAGACAATGCCTCGACTAGATGACAATGTCATCAAGGGAAACCACTGGTGCCAGGAATGGTCTCAGAGCCTGTGGGGAGTGAATGGGAGTTTTGATGATTGTTTCCTGTGGCTTAGCAAAGAAAGCCTAGGAAAGGGGTAAAATGGCCACATTCTGGGGACAAATGGATGCCTCCAAGGATTAAAAGGGAAGGAGATGTTAAAACATTAAAAAGGAAATCCAGCTAATCCCAAAACGTTAGTGCCAGTTTTTAAAAGATTTATTTTTATTTCATGTGTATGAGTGTTTGCTTGCGTGTATCTCAGTGTGTCATATGCATGCAGTGCCCAAGGAGTCTAGAAGAAGGTGTCATGTCTCTTGGAACTGGAGTAACAACTGGTTGTGATCCTCCACGTGGGTGCTGGGAATCTAACCTAGGTCCTCTGGAAGGGCAGCCAGTGCTTTAGCCACTGAGCCATCGCTCCAGTCCTACTCGTAAGAGTTTTATATATAAAACTCCTAAGGTCCACTTAACGTGTTTTGCCTCATCTCTGACTCATAGCCTCAGGCTGTCTTTATGTGTCAATCCTGGAGTGTCATGGGGTGTGGGGTCCCAGTGAGAAGGGGCAAGAAGGCAAGTTGTATCTGTACCTATCAGGCAGGGGACAGAGCTTCTAGTCATCTGTGCTTGGTGGGAGGTGCTCTCTGCCCAGGACATCCGGGGCAGTCATGATTCTGTAGTTAGGATGGCTTCTTAGAGCACAGTGTCCTGCATGCACTGAGCTCAGGTCATTCCTTCATGCATCCATGCATGTGCTGAACATGTGCATGCAAAATATGCCCACGTATGTTGCCGTGTGATCATGTGCTTTTGCTTGTTTCTCTTCAGATGAGAATTTGTGGCAGGTGCTTTCTAGCGATTCAAAATACTTACCAGAAGAAGATGCGAGAACAACTGTTCCGCCACTCACATGGACAGACATGCATGAAAGCAAGTATATCGCCACTGGATTGACATTTGTATGTTCTTTTTCTTTTTTAGATTTATTTATTATTATATGTAAGTACACAGTAGCTGTATTCAGATGCACCAGAAGAGGGCATCAGATCTCATTATAGATGATTGTGAGCCACCATGTAGTTGTATACATGTGTTGTGTAGATGTGTTGTGTATTAGTATAGATTTGTACTCCGGATCTTCAGAAGAGCAGTCTAATCTTAAACAGTACCACTCCCTGATGACCAAGCATTCAAATATATGAGTCTATAAGGGTCTTCCCTACATCCCTAAAATACCATTTATTTTTCTTCTGTTTTTCCGCCCTGGTGGTCCTGGAATTCACTCTGGCTGTCCTCAAAGTCAGAGATTCCTGTTTCTGTCTCCTGAGCACTGGGATATAATGTGTGCTGTCCAGCTAAAATGAGTATTTCTAATATCCTTGACTTGGTTTCCTATAAATATCATTTCACCGATGCATTAAATTTAACTTGGCATCTCTTCCATTGATAACTAGACAAGCCTTGAGTGAGGCCTGGAGACAAGAGCCTGCTAAGGAGTGGCTGAGGGTCAGAACGCCCACTTCCCTTGTTACCTGTGTTTGTGGTGCCACATTCAAGAAAAGGTGATCAAATCTGACACATGGCTTTTCAGTAAACATTGTTATATACTATCAGCCATTTTATAATTGATGTGGCTCCCACTTGTCTCAGCACCAGTTATTAGAAAGTCCATCTTAGTGACAGTGGTCTGAGGAGTCTCCTTTATGATGGACTAACTCCCTGCCCCCAACTCTGGGGCTCAGTCTGAGCTTCCTGTTCATCGCTTTCTGCAACATCACCACACCATTTTAATGGGAGACTATCCCATCCCACAGGAACTAGTTATTGGGTGGGGGGTAGGGGTCGAGGAGGACCAAGCCTGAAAGAGAAATGGGTGAGAAAAGAGAGTGAGACCAAGCAAAGGGTTGTCTTGTCAAGGTCTGTTTAATGAAAGGCTGAAAGTCTGGTTATGAACACTCAGTGAGAGGAAGTAGGGAGGGGCTGAGGGAGAATGCTAAAGGCACAGAAAGAGGGAAGGTCATCTGGGGCGGATACTGACTGCAGGCTTGAAACATCTAGCAGTTTTTCTGGAATGCTGGTTCCCCCTAGACAACCCCAGGAGTTCAGCCAAGATAAGGACCAATTGATTCTCATGATCAGCCTTGTGTGAAGGAGGGGGTGGTTCAGTTCTGACAAAGAGTCAGTGGAATCTCAGGGTGGGGAGCTGTTGAAAGTCTGGTTTCCCACAGTTTGGTCTCCCACATCTCTCCCTCTTTTCTTTATTGAAGCTGGGGGGTGGCCATAAAAAGAGGGTCAGTGGAGAGCCTGTTTTAGACTATGTGGCTTGCACCCACATCCAGCTCTGCAGTAACCAGGCCTTTTTAGGTCCTAGTAGGGAAGGGCCTCTGTCTTAGGCTATGTGAGTGGCACCCACTCCCAGCATCATGTCCCACTCTAATGACTTAATCAGGCCTTTGGTGGTCGTGGTGGGTGCCCAGGTGGACTCACAATAATCCCGTCATGGAGTCACCCTGCAGCCAATAGGCAGTGTGCATCTGGCTCGTGGCACCACAATATTCTCGTCATTGGCAACTCCACAGCTTATGGCCCTCAGCCACTATTAGGAGCTGGAGGTTACCCTCTCTGTCATTGACGTCTCTACAGCTTGCAAAACCAGGAAGGCTCCATGTCTGCAGCAAGGGTGGAGAACTGAAGGCCAACGGCTGCTCTCTCTGCATCGGCGGAAGAGAGGTCTTGGATGTCTAGCAGATGGTAGTGGACTGCAACTGGTCTGTTTAAGGCAGAATCAATCTGTGATTTAACAAAACTGGTAAATCTGTTAAAGGCCTAGGGACCAAATTACGAAAGCAACAAAACACCCATGAGGGTCCCCAAAAGTCTGGGGAGCAAGGTGGAGAGCCAGGGAGAAGTCTCAGTATTAGCATACTCTGGAAGTTAGCATGTTCCTTCCACATCCTGCAGAAAAAACACAAACATGCCCTCTTCTCTACACTCAGAGAGTTCCCTGGCATTAAAATTTAAAAATTTTTGTGGTATATAGAGATGTGATTCTCCCCTCTTTTATTCTAAAAATATTGTTGTAAAGTTCTATGGGCCTGTTCCATAATATCTTGTCTTTGCGAATTATGAGGAATCTCAGTAATCTGACTAATATCAAATTGCTAATAAAACATTGCAAATGACTGACTATAATAATCAGTTATATTTGTCTTAATCTGATTTGGAACATTCAGTATAAAAAAGTAACATATGAGGGAATATAAGGACAGAGAAAAAGGAGGGAGGTGGTTGGAGAAGGGATGGAGAGAAGGTTTATGGGACATATGGGGAGGGGGGATCTGGGAAAGGGGAAATCATTTGGAATGTAAACAAAGAATATAGAAAATAAAAATATTAAAAAAATAACATATGTAAAACAGTTATAACTAGAAAGCTTGAAAAACTGTCAATAGTCATATGTATATTTTTTGATTAATTTTTTGAATTGTATTTGTATAAATAATTGTAAAAGTTAAGAATTAGTAGCATTAAAAAAGAAACAATTTCAAGCAATTGTAAGCCATGATATATATATATTATATAAATCAAAAGTTTGATTTTTAACATTTTAAAAAGAAAAGCTATAGCACCCAATTCAATTATCTGTGCTGAAGCAAGGGGACACTCAAAAGAATAAACATGTGATCTAATTATATGAGCTTTACTCCCATAGTAGATGCATTTTTATAGGATGCATGTATAAATCTATAACAATATAAAAATATCTATATAGGCAAATTTTTAACAATTTATCTTTTAGATAACAATTATTAATTTTGTCAAAAAAGGCTTGTCATGTAATAGATTAACAATTAATTAATTGTTTAAAATAAGGAATAAACATTTCATCATGCTCTTAAAACATTCCTTTTAAAAATATTTTTATGATTTTATTTTGTAACACTTTATTATTATACCAAATCTTTATTGGAGGATGTCAAAACCTTATTTGGAGAGATTTTACATTAATGTTCTTTTTGTTAAGGAAGTGAACACATATCATAAACTGTTAACAAATACCTTTGGTAGCTTTCTCCAAGTTATGTCTCTCAATATTTATTTTGCATCTATCTTGAGAACATCAGAGGCTTAAATGGCAAACTTTAAAGCAGTGTCTTAGCCAAAAATTTTATCTTAACACCTTTTGAAAATCATTTTCTTAAAATTTTAAAGCCCATTGATAAGAGCAAGCCATTTCTTGAGAAAGAACTTTCTAATGAAATTATTTTATTGTTTTTTTTAAAGTTAGCTTATGCTCTTTTAAAGTTAGATGTAAATGCTTTTATAATTATCAATATGCACAAACAACAACCCTTTAAATATATAATAGTTTTGTATGTAGTAGGCATGCCAAATTTTATGCCTTTATAATTTCTACATAGCCTTATTAAACTTTCATAGATCTAAGTTTGAACTTTATTTTGAACCACATCAACATGAATCTGTTAAAAATGTTCTTTTGGCCAGAAACTCTCTAGGTGAGGCCTGCAAGACGAAAGCTGCATCTCTCAAGCCTTTGCCAAGGCAGCTCTGAGCTTTGTATTAACTCAAATGTAAATCTTCTGATCTGAGTTTATTATCTCTAAGGCCAGACCTATACCCACCGGTCTTGCAAGGAGTAGCCTGTAACCAGACCCTACTGTATGAAGGTCAAATAACAAAAGGAACCTGTAATATCAAAGCATAACTACAACTTTTTGAAATCAAAACCCATTTTTAAACAATCTTTTCCCCTTAAAATGAATGGCAAACACATTACTTTCATACTGCAAAGTTTGTCCATCATCTTGTGTGTTTGAATGTATGACAGTGTAACTTATTGAAGAGACATTATTTTAAATCTTGTTTTTTATAAGTCTGATTTCTAGGATAAGAACCACATAAAACATTATGCCAATTTAGAAATATCTCAGAGGTCTGTTTTTCTTGGGTTGTGTCATGTCACGTGCTGCTTAACCCTAAATTATAGCTTTAACCCTAAATTATCAGTTTTAAAGTTACCTTTTGTTACCATCATTATATATATATTTAAATCATGTCCAATAACTTATGAGCCAATACTCTATAGTTAAGACATGTAAAACATTTATACCTTTAAGACTAATTAGAAATAAAAATGAAGCGATCATACAAATCTCATAAATTTAAACCAAATACATTTTTTACAGCTGTAATTTCAGGGGAATAAAGTACTTTGAACACAATCATCACTGTCTTAGTCAGGGTTTCTATTCCTGCACAAACATCATGACCAAGAAATTAAAGTCCGCAGTCACAGCCTATGGGTAGACTGCTCCCTTCACTTCAGCACTTAGAATCTTCCACTGAGGGCTGGCTGACATAACTAGTTTATTAGTTTTAGTATTAGTTTGCGTTCTCTAGAGTCACAGAACCTATGGATAGTCTTTATATAGTTAGGGAATTTGTCAATGACTTACAGACTATAGTCCAACTTCCCAACAATGATCAGCAGCAGCTGTGGATGGAAGTCCAAGGATCTAGCAGTTTCTTAGTCCCATGAGGCAAGCCGGCAAGGAAGAGTGAGAGAGAGTCTTCCTTCTTCCAATGTGCTTATATATCTCCAGCTGAGGGTGTAGCCCAGATTAAAGGCTGTAGGTCTCCAACAGAGGGTGTGGCCCAGATTATTGGCATGTGGGTCTCCAACAGAGGGTGTGGCCCAGATTAAAGGCGTGTGCATCCATGCCTTTAATCCCAAATGATCTTGAACTCGGAGATCCCCTTGTCTTAGCCACTATGCTTCAAGATCTTCATGCCAAGATCCAGGTCCGAAACTTACATCTCTGAGCCTCCAAATTAGGATCATAGGTGAGCCTTCCAATTCTAGACTGTAGTTCATTCCAGATATAGTCAAGTTGACAACCAGGAATAGCCACTACAGTCACCATGGTAGAAATTTTTCTAGGAGAATTAACCATTCCCACTTGTCCTAGAGGTTAAGACTGCTGGCCCTTTAAGAAGCAGTTTCTTCTCCAGCAGTGTTTGACTCCTACTTAAGAATATGAGGCACCTTAAATCAGCCCCTTCTGTGTAAGCTGTGACTGACAGGACTGCCAACAGATAACATTTTTTAAAACCATTTTTTAACATAAAACATAAAAACAACAATCATTCAGCCAATCAAAACAATAGACAAACATAAATTGATACATAGGTGGACAGGTTTTGGTGCACCAAAGACAGACAACAGACAGAGAGAGAACTTGATGTCCCAAAGAGATCCAAATATCTTAACCAGAACTAAGGAGATCTCCAGTAGGTTTCAGAGAGGAAACAGGACGTCTCCCATTTTCCTCTCCTCCCCAGGAGAGTTTTGAAATAGCTTTTAACCATTTTTTTTTCTTTTTTTGATACCACGTCCAGCAGGTGGAAAAAATGCTTTTCTGAAACCTGCTTTTTCTCTTGTTTAAGATTTAACTCCTTATCTTCTTTTTCTTCTGGGAATTCTGCCAGAGAAGGGAGGAGAGGAACAGTGGCAACCACTGATAGTTACTCCATAGTGCCCTGTTTTTTAACCCCTATTGGGTTCATAAAAAGAGAAAGAGGTTTAGAGAATGTGATATATGGTGGTGTAGGGAAGGGGGGGGGGGTGCCTAGGCGAACACACACACACACAGACATGGTATAGAATCAAGTTTATTCAGAACAGAGGATGAAAGTTAATGGGGTAATGGAGACAGAGAAAGGCAGAGAGTGAGTATAGATAAGTAGAGACTGGCTATGACCATGTGGAGAGAGGTGGGAGGGGAGGAGAGCCCAGGAATTTCTTTGCAGTCTAGGACTTACATTCTGCCCATGAGCGGTTTTTACTTTTGATTTCTCCAGCCGCCTCAGCAGCCTCTGACTTCCAAAGAACATTTTCTCCCTCAGAGAGCTCAGCTCGGGCCAGCTGGATAAATTCCTCAGGTGTCAGCCAGCCCTCAGTGGAAGAGTCTAAGTGCTGAAGTGAAGGGAGCAGTCTGCCCATAGGCTGTGACTGCGGACTTTAATTTTTCTAAAATTTTAAAGTCAAGGGGCTTGTTTTGGCTCTGGCTTTTTCTAGGTATTTGTCTTTGAAATAAATCTTGAAGTTAGAGTGACCATTTGTCCCTCTAAGTCTCGTAGCTCCTTTAAGAGGGCTACTTGCTCTCTGCAGCTATCATTTGGTGGAGAGAAGAAATTTTTTCAGGGGATCTTCTGCTGACAGCTTTCTCCTCCAAGTTGGCTTCCTCCCCGGGGGTCTCTTAAAGACTGGATTAATTAATGGCATATCAGAAGGGGATGGGCTCATCGGGAGAGGAGGATAAAGAGAAGCCAGGGGAGTGGGTGGTGGGGCCTCAGACATTCTATAATGACCAAGGAAGGTTTTGAAGAGTTCTTTTTGGAGGAAAGAGAGGTCATTGAGGCTGCCCAAGACAAGGGGCAGAGGCAATATTAAGCAACCAACAAAAGTTGCTGTTTATCAGGATCCTCAGTCGTGCCTTCCACTACATCACAAATGAGTCCCCAGTAAGGAAAAACAGTTGCAGGGACAGCATCGGGGCCCTGACTGGTCAATTTTTCATTTAATTCTCGACCTACTTTTTGCCATTTATTTTTACGGTGGATCTCTGGCCCATCAATGATAAACCAGGGGCATGTGTGATCTATGAAAATAAATTTTAGCAAATCTTTCTTTTTAACTCTAACTCCCCTTTCCCTGAGAGAAGCTTTCAGGTCTCTGATGAAGACCACTTCTTTAGACAATGTATGGCCATTCCTTTGGGACGGAGAAATGTCAGCTTACCGAGGACAACTCTTTCTCATGAGTGGTGAGAGTGCTCCTCCAAATGGCTTCTTAGCCGCGGTGGCCTTCTCCAGGGGGTGGTTTCCGTCCGGGGAAGGTTTGTACCTCAAGCCCCATGTTGAGGGCCACTTATACCGTCCCACGGGACCTAGTTATTCGGGGGGTGGGGGGGGGAGGTCGAGGAGGACCAAGCCTGAAAGAGAAACAGGCGAGAAAAGGGAGCGAGACCAAGCAAAGGGTTGTCTTGTCAAGGTCTGTTTAATGGAAGGCTGAAAGCCTGGTTATGAACACACAGTGAGAGGAAGTAGGGAGGGGCTGAAGGAGAATGCTAAAACATCTAGCAGTTTTTCTGGAATGCTGGTTCCCCCTAGACAACCCCAGGTGTTCAGTCAAGATAAGGACCAATTGATTCTCATGATCAGCCTTGTGTGAAGGAGGGGGTGGTTCAGCTCTGACAAAGAGTCAGTGGATTCTCAGGGTGGGGAGCTGTTGAAAGTCTGGTTTCCCACAGTTTGGTCTCCCACAGGAGGCTGAAATATTTTGCTTGAACATCCTGTGGGACCAGCTCCCTTTATAGTTTCTGGTCTCTCCTACCTCTAGTGGTTTTCTGGCTATTTTGTATAATAATTTTTCTGTCTGAGCGTAATTACCAACCTGTCTAACTTTATTAAAAGCTTGTTTGTTCTTTTCTCTGTCATTTTGTTAAAACCAGTGTTTGTTGAATCACCCCAGGCTAGAAATGGAGATGTTATGGACTCATTTTCAAGCATGTCTTTACCTTCTTCAGTGTGTTCCCTATTTATATATAGTTATATGTATGTTTATGTCATTGTATGTCTGTCTGCCTGTCTGCCTGTCTGTCTATCTATATCATCTATCAGTCACATCTGTGAGTATATATGTATGTATATATTTATATGTATCTGTCTATGTATGTATATGTATATCTATCTGTGTATATATAATGTGTGTATATATCTTTATGTGTATATATGCATTTTTTGCTAAATTATGCTTTGCTGTGTTGTTATTGTAAGTGAAGATTTCCCCATTATTCTATATGCTGCTATTTTCTATGTGTTGATAAGAAAACTGGTTTATGTACAGTTATTTCTTGTTCTAGTATATTTGTGCTGGTTGACTTTTGTCATCCTGTCATAAACTTGGGTCATCTGGAAAGAGGGAACTTTGACTGAGGGATTGCCCGCATCAGATTGAATCATGGGCATGTCTGGTGGGGGGATAGTTTCTTGATTATAACCAACTCAGGAGGGCCTAGAGGGCAGTGCCAGCCCTGGGCAGGTGGTCCTGGCTTGTGTAAAAGGGCAAGTGAGCAAGCAGCAGGCCTCTGTGCTCTCTGCCTCAGTCAGTCCTGCCCTCATGTCCCTGCCTTGGCTTCCCATGGTGATGAACTGTGAGCTGCGAGCCACACAAACCCCTTTGTTCTCCAAGGTGTTCTCAACCATGATGCTTATCATAGCACCAGAGAAGCAAACTAAGACTGGACCTTACTCTGATCTTGTATATTAATATGAGTGTGTGTGTGTGTGTGTGTGAGAGAGAGAGAAAGAGAGAGAGAGAGAGAGAGAGAGAGAGAGAGAGAGAGAGAGAGAGAGAGAGAGAGAGAGATGGCATCTGTAGATATGGCTTTTTTCTTTACAAATTACAGTCTCTCACTCACACTATTTACATTTTTACTATCTCCAAGAGAATCTTTATGAGCAGTGGAAATACAATTACGCTTTGAGTAATACCGCTCTGAGAGGGAAATGCTTGTAATGTTTCCTAAGTAAGATAGAAGTTATAGGACTGTTATAAGAAAGATTATATAAGTGCCGGGTGTGGTGGTACATGCCTGTAATCCCAACACTTGGGAGGCAGAGGCAGGCAGATTTCTGAGTTAGAGGCCAGCCTGGTCTACAGAGTGAGTTCCAGGACAGCCAGGGCTACAAAGAGAAACCCTGTCTCAAAAAAACAAAACAAAAAGCAAAACAACAAAAAACAAAAAACAAGAAAGATTATCTGTCTGTTGGTCTGTCTGTCTGTCTGTCAATCTTTTATCTATCAATAATCTATCATCAATCAATCTATCATCTATCTTTTTATCTACCACCTATATATCCATCTATCCATCTATCCATCTATCCATCTATCTATCCATCTATCCATCTATTTATCTATCTATCTATCTATCTATCTATCTATCTATCTATCTATCTATCTATCTATCTATCAATCTACACTACCTAAACACATACGGACATATACACATAGATCTACACACACTGAGAATGAATACTTCAATTTCTATTTGTGGTGGAAGGTTTGTTTTTCAAGATTTATGTATTTTATGGGTATATTGAGTATCTGCATGTGTGTCATCTCACTGACCCTGATAGTCGTCATTCCCGTAGTCCATGGTGTTTGAAATCACAGTAAGGCAGATTATAGCTCTGTTTGGTACAGGCTAGACTTGGTCTCATGGAGGCATTAGGGTATATGAAGTGCTGATCTGAATGTTATTGTATAGATGAATCTGGGTGTGACTAGCACAATAGTATTCACTACTGTGACAACAGAGTGAGCACTCACTGGCTGTCAGCTGTAGGCGTTTTCTTCTTCATTTGCCCATTTCGTCTCCAGAGCTGTGGGGCCTGGCAGTATTGTAACTAGTGTGGCAACATTGTTACTTTGCCTGGCCACATTGTTACTCCATGTGGGTTTCCTTTCCAGGGCATGGTTAAATAACAAGGTGCAAGTCTAGAGCCCAGCAGAGGGCAGTGCTGGTCCACAAATGGAGGAAGACAGGGATCCCAGGTAAATCTGGCTGGCATTTTGTTTTGCAGGCATCAGCCAGAGCAACATTCTCCATGTGCTATCTTTAGACACTTACCTCAGTGTTCCTGGGGTGGGGAGCTCTGTCTCCAGTCATCCTGCCTTTGACTGAATGGACTGATGATGTACTCAAAATACTTGTCATTGAAGAGCAACAGAGACAATGTTTCCCCTTCTAAAGCATTCAGAGTATGAGATAGTTTTTAAATATGGGCGCTTGTTTCTTGCCCTCTATTGTTACACTAGTTTGGGTGAGGTGCCCTGTTGAGCTCAGCTCCCCTGGTACAAACTTGATATTTCATCTCAAATCTGAAGGAAGTTCCTTATAGCCACCTGCGGCTACATATGAACAGTTTGGGTTTCCTGAAAGGAGAGCTGAGGATAGGAAACAGGGTGACATGGGAAACACAGGTAGCTGAGACTGGATTTTTTTCTCAAGACTCAAATTTTATTTGGGGGGGGTCTCACAATTTTAGGTTTTGGGGCAAGACTCTCCTCCCAAAGTTGAAAGTCTGCTCTGTGGGTGTTGGCTGCACTGTTCCACACTGCTCAGTGGGTAGCCTGCTTGATTCTGTAAACTGTAAGTCTGGCAGACAAAAGGACTTCATCTTGATTCCAGTGCTCTGTCCCAGGGTAGCATCAGGTCTTAACTAGTGGGCTCTCAGGTATTCACAGGAAGCTCTAGGTTCTTTGGAGAACAATGGGCCAGAACTTCAAAGGTTGAGAAATAGTAGCTAGTCCCAGGTTGGAAAATTCCACTCAAAGGCTGGGGGAGGGCACAATTCCTCCCTTTTTTTAAATTTGAAGATGAGGAGGTAGCAAACAAGTGGATAAACATCCGTCAAAAGACAGTGGACCTCAACCAGGAAGGGGAAACAGGGACTTTGATTCCTCTTAAGTATTTTATAGTGTCTTTTGTGGATGAGAGGTTTTAGGCTTCCTTGTTATTTTGAGGACTGCCTCTGGACACCAACCTCTATGCAATCAGGTGTGCTTCCAGCGGACTCAGAGACAGAAAACATGGTCCTCCCCCTGCAGTGCTTGGCCTTGCACCTCTCCCTGGTGCCCATGTCAGATTGTAAGCAGATCTGAGTTCTATGTGGCTCCATGAAGGAGACCCACTTGTGTAAGCAAAGGCCCTGTAAGTGTCTTTGACTGACTGGCCCTTACAGCACACCTTTCTACATAGTGATGAAAATTGTCCTGGTGAGCTGCTGAGTTGTGTCTGAAAGAAACCACTCAATCTGTTTGAAACACAAAATAAGAGATTAAGAGGGAAACTGCTTTGATTTGTCTCAGGAAGGCCCAAGGTATTCAATTCAGTTGCAAATTAGCAGCTCTCAGAAACAAAGGCTAACCTCTAGAGTGGAAGAGGTAGCTTTGAGAATCAACAGAGACTGTCCTTTTTTTTTTTTTTTTTTTTTTTAGGTAAGCACCAGATAAGCCGGCTGATAAAGATTATTAGCCATTTTTTTGCCCCTCCCCTGTTAGCCATTTTTATAATAGGAATCTGCAATATTGGATTTATTTCTAGACCATTCCATGATTGAGTAAACTGATCACATTAAAGGAAAGAGGAGAGTTATTATAACAACTCCTTTAGATTAATCTTTCTAAGTTAGGTTAACAGTCTCTAATTTCTCTGTCCCATGAGTTCTAGAAGCTTGAAGCAAGGCAGTTTATCTAATCTGGGACATTTGACAATTAAAGGAGGTCAAGAACATATACCCAATATAGCTTTTCTGTTACCCTTGTCTGGGCACTGAGCAAGCCCATAGTCAGCATTATCTTCAGCACCACAGCAATCATTCTGGCAGCTAGCATGCTTCTGCAGCATTCTGTGGAAAAAACCTAGACATGCCTTCTTCCCCAGTATTAAGTCAGGATCATGTCATATGCCAGTAAGTGAATTCTTCCATCTCACCTAGGCGTCACGATGCTTAGTTATAGGATGCTACTATAGACACTCAGCAACGAGTTCCTTGGCATCCAAATTTTAATTTTTTTTTAAAATATACAAGCATAATTTAAATAATATGCACGGGGATATAATTCCCCTCTTTTTAAAGAAGATATTGTTTTAAAATTTCCATATTACCTTGTCCTTGAGGATAATAAAGAATTAAATTGTCAAAGACATCTCAAATGTTTGATGACTTTTGTTTATTAAATAGCCAGTTCCATTGTCTGTTTTAATTTAAGTTGAAACACTAAGCATAGCCAATAATATAGGCAATAACTATGTAAGTATAGAAAATAAACATAGCATTTTTAGTTGCTTTTCCTGTTAAAGCAGTTGCAACTAGAAAGCCTAAAAAATGTGTCATTAGTCACATGTACATATTTTTATTTTCTAAAATTAGAAATATGAGTATCATTTATCTGTAATAATTAATTTAGTCCTCTAGAATTAACACCATTATGTGGTACAGGTAGAAACTAAGGACACCAAGAACAAGTCTTTGTAATTTGATGTGTACATTTTCTAAAAATATAAAATTATTTCAAGCCATTATTATTTTGATGATGTAAAGAATATGATTGTATGGCTAATTTTTCCTATGTAAGGCCTATAGTCTGTCTGGGATATAAATCTCTTGTGACCTTACCTCAAAGGGTCTTGTCCTGGCAATCGAGAATGAGCTCTTTTTTTAAAAATTTATTAATTTATTATATAAAGTATACTGTAACTTCTTCAGACACAGCAGAAGAGGGTGTCAGATCTCATTACAGGTAGTTGTGAGCCACCATGTGGTTTCAGGGAATGGACTCTTATATTTTTGGTTGTGAGGCTAGCCTTTAATGGCTGAGCCATCTCTCCAGTCCCTGGATCAGCTCTCAAATGTCCAGAGGACAGTCATTTAAAGAACATATCTTTTCTTAACTTGAATTGTACTTGTATAAATAATTGTAAAGCCGGGTGGTAGAGGTGCACGCCTGTAATCCCAGCACTCTGGGAGGCAGAGACAGGCAGATTTCTGAGTTCGAGGCCAGCCTGGCCTACAGAGTGAGCTCCAGGACAGCCAGAGCTATAGAGAGAAACCCTTTTTCGAAAAAACCAAATCCAAAAAACCAAAAAAAAAAAAAAAAAAATTATAAAATTTAAGAATTAGCAGAATACAGCTGGGCAGGTAGTGCACACCTTTAATCCAGCACTTGGGAGGCAGAGGCAGGCAGATTTCTGAGTTTGAGGCCAGCCTGGTGTGCAGAGTGAGTTCCAGGACAGCCAAGGATACACAGAGTAACCCTGTCTTGAAAACCAAAAAAAAAAAAAAAAAAGAATTAGCAGAATTAAAAAAGGAACAATTTTAAGCAATTGTAAGCTATGAGCTATAGATATATTTATTATGAATATACAATTAAAAGCTTGATTTTTAACATTTTTAAAAATAGCAGCTACAGCATCCAATTCAATTATCTGTGCTTAAGCAAGGGGGAAACGCAAAAGAATAATCATGTGATCCAATTATATGAACTTTACTCCCATAGTAGATGTATTTTTTATGGGATGCATGTATAGAAATATAAAACCATGTATGGAAGCAAATTTTAACAAATTATCTTTTGGATAACAATTATCAATTTTGCCTAAAAAGGCTTGCCATGTATTAGATTAACTATCAATAATAATCAATTTGATTGCTGTTTGAAACAAGGAACAAATGTTTCATCAGGCTCATAAGACATTACTTTTAAAATATTTTTATGATTTTTATCTTGCAACACTTTATTATCACACCAAATCTTTATTGGAGGATGTTAAAACTTTATTTGGAGACATTTTACATTAATGTTTTCTTTGTCAAGGAATGGCAGTGAACAGATAACATAAACTATTTACAAATGCTTACAGTAGTTTCCTCCAAGTAGTTTCTCATCCACCTTGAGAACATCAGAGGCTTAAATCCTCCTGTAGCAAGCTTAAAGCAATGTCTTAGCCAATTCATTTATCCTAACAACTTTTCAAAATCTTTCACTTAAAAATTTTAAAAAGCCCATTGTTAAGAACAAAGGCCTGCAATAAAATTCTATGAACAATATACACTGAAAGATTTAAGATCCTAGCTTCTTGTTTTGAAGCAGAGACAAAACATTTTTTCTCACATAAGGTAAGGCTATTTAGCCATTTCTTTTCTTTTTTTCTTTTTCTTTTCCTTTTTTTTTTTGGATTAGGTTTTTTTGAGACAGGGTTTCTCTGTATAGCTCTGGCTGTCCTGGAACTCACTCTGTAGACCACACTGACTGCGAACTCAGAAATTTGCCTGCCTCTGCCTCCCAGAATATTAGCCATTTCTTGAGGAAAGACTTTTTAATGACATTGTTTTATTGGTTTTTTAGAGTTAGCTTATGCTCTTTTAAAGTTAGAAGCAAATGCTTTTACACTTATCATGATCCACAAAGCAAAAAAACAAAAAAAAAAAAACAAAAAAAAACCACCCTTTAAATCTATCATAATTTTGTATGGAGTAGGCCAAATTTTAATGCCTTCATAAGTTCTACATAGCCTTATTAATCTTTCACAGATCTTAAATTTGAACTGTATTTTGAACCACTCCTGGGTGAATCTGTTAAGAATGTTGCTTTGGCCAGAAACTCTCTAGGTGAGGCCTGTAAGACTAAAGAAGCATCTCACAAGCTTCCACTGAGGCAGCTCTGAGCTTTGCATTAACTCAAATGTAAATATCTTCTGATATTTACAGATATTAGAGTCTGATATTAGAGTCTCTTGTCTCTCAGGCCAGACCCACACCCACTGGTCCTGCATGACAGCAGCCTGCAACCAGACCCCCATTGTATGAGGGTCAAATAATAAGAGGGACCTGTTATTTCAGAATTTCAGAAAAATTCTACTAGCTGTTTCTAGCTCCTTCTCTCAAAGGAGCCTGTTTGATACCAAATAAATTCCCACTGAGATCTCCTTTTCAATCCTGGGGGCTTAAATTTTGTTTTTACCACTGTAGCTAATAAACCTGTGAAGAAGTCGCAACAGGCCCATACTGGCCACAGCTGTTTTTAACCTTTATTACTCTTGAAATCATCTTAATTACAAAATATGTTAAGAATTGTGAGCCTTCAGACTGCAAATTGCAGTCAATGGTACACTGGCAATTTTTATTGTAATTTTTAACTTTCTCTTGCAATATTAAAGCATAACTATAATTTTGGAAAGCAAAACCCAGTTTTAAACAATCTATTATCCTTAAAATTAATGGCAAATGCATTACTTTCACACTGCAAAGTTGGTCAATTCTTATGTTTGAATGTATGACAGTGTAACTTTTGTTTTTAAATCACTAAGGAAATAATAATGAAATTATTTTATTGGATTTTTAAAGTTAGCTTATGTTTTTTTTTTAAGTTAGAAGCAAATGTTTTTATAATTATCAGGATCACAACTCTTTAAATCTATAATAATCTTGTATATAGGAGGCAGGCCAAATTTTAATGCCTTCATAATTTCTATATAGCCTAATTAATCTTTCATTAGATCTAAGTTTAAACGGTATTTTGAACCACATCTATACGAATCTGTTAAAAAGGTTTTCTTGGCCAGAAACTCTCCAGGTGAGGCCTGCAGGATAAGGCCAGACCTACACCCACCAGTCCTGCATGGAGTAGCCTGTCACCAGACCCCATCGTATGAAGGTCAAGTAACAAAAGGAACCTGTCATATTAAAGCATAACTACAATTTTTAAAAGCAAAACCCAGCTTTCAACAATCCTTTCTTCTTAAAATTAATGGCAAACACATTATTTTCATATTGCAAAGTTTATCAGCTTGTATGTTTGAATGTATGACAGCGTAACTTATTGAAGAGACATTATTTGAAATCTTATTTCTTATAAGTCTGACTTTTAGGATAAGAACCACATAAACCATTATACCAATTTAGAAATATCTTAGAGGCTTGTTTTTCTTGGGTTGTGTCATAACACATGTTGCTTAAGATAACTCTAACCCTGAATTATTAATTTTAAACTTACCCTTGTTATCATTATACCTTTTAAATTGTGTATAATAACTCATGAGTTAATAGTCTATAGTCAAGACATGTAAAACATTTATACCTTTAAGATCAATTAGAAATAAAAATGAAGCGATCATACAAATCTCATAAATTTAAACCAAACAAAATTTTTGTTTTTCTTTTCAGCTGTAATTTCAAGGGAATAAAGCACTTTGAACCCAATCTTAACCTTGTAGAAAATTTTTCTAGGAGAAGTATTTATTAGTCCTCTTGTCCCAGGGCTGCTGGCCCTTTAAGAAGCGGCTTTTTTCCAGCTGTGTTTGACTCTTAGTTAAGAATGTGAAGCACCTTAAATCAACTTCCACCAGTGTAAACTGCAACTGGCAGGCCTGCTAGCAGATAACATTTTTTTTTTTTTACCATTTTTTTTTCTTTTTAACATAAGACATAAAAACAACAGTCATTCACCCAATCAAAACAATAGACAAACATAAATTGACACACATATGGACAGGTTTTGGTTATGTACCCAATAATTGGTTAGTGGGGAGGCGGGAGGTCTTCCAAGGATTGGGAAATACAGCATTGTAGAGATAGGAGGGTGGGATGGGTGGGGGATGGGAGGGCAGGGTAAAGGAGGAGACATGAGGGACACTGAAAGGTAAAGCCACATGGAAACCTACTACTGTAGAAGCATTTTGAAAATATAAATATGTGAAAGGAATTTACACGGCATTGCCGAATGACAATGGAGACAATGCCTCGACTAGATGACAATGCCATCAAGGGAAACCACTGGTGCCAGGAATGGTCTCAGAGCCTGTGGGGAGTGAATGGGAGTTTTGATGATTGTTTCCTGTGGCTTAGCAAAGAAAGCCTAGGAAAGGGGTAAAATGGCCACATTCTGGGGACAAATGGATGCCTCCAAGGGTTGAAAGGGAAGGAGATGTTAAAACATTACAAAGGAAATCCAGCTAATCCCAAAACGTTAGTGCCAGTTTTTAAAAGATTTATTTTTATTTCATTGTATGAGTGTTTGCTTGCGTTTATCTCAGTGTGTCATATGCATGCAGTGCCCAAGGAGTCTAGAAGAAGGCGTCATGTCTCTTGGAACTGGAGTAACAGCTGGTTGTGATCCTCCACGTGGGTGCTGGGAATCTAACCTAGGTCCTCTGGAAGAGCAGCCAGTGCTTTAGCCACTGAGCCATCGCTCCAGTCCTACTCGTAAGAGTTTTATATATAAAACTCCTAAGGTCCACTTAACGTGTTTTGCCTCATCTCTGACTCATAGCCTCGGGCTGTCTTTATGTGTCAATCCTGGAGTGTCATGGGGTGTGGGGTCCCAGTGAGAAGGGGCAAGAAGGCAAGTTGTATCTGTACCTATCAGGCAGGGGACAGAGCTTCTAGTCATCTGTGCTTGGCGGGAGGTGCTCTCTGCCCAGGACATTGGGGCAGTCATGATTCTGTAGTTACGATGGCTTCTTAGAGCACAGTGTCCTGCATGCGCTGAGCTCAGGTCATTCCTTCATGCATCCATGCATGTGCTAAACATGTGCATGCAAAATATGCCCACGTATGTTGCCGTGTGACCATGTGCTTCTGCTTGTTTCTTTCAGATGAGATTCTGTGGCAGGTGCTTTCTAACAATTCAAACTATTTATTGAAAGATGCAAGGACAACTGCTGAGCCGCTCATATGGACAGACTCGTACGAAAGCAAGTATATCGCCACTGGATTGACATTGGCGTGTTCATTTATTCATTTTAGATTTAGTTATTATTATATGTAAGTACACAGTAGCTGTCTTCAGATGCATCAGAAGAGGACATCAGATCCCATTACAGATGGTTGTGAGCCACCATGTAGTTGCTGGGATTTGTACTCAGGACCTTCCGAAGAGCAGTCAATGCTCTTCACCACTGAGCCATCTCTCCAGCCCCATCGATGTGTTTTTATAGGCTGTGTTGTATTGGGTTTTCTATCCTGTGACCTGAACGTTCTGGAAAAAAGCTACTGATGGGTTACTGCCAAAGTGAAAACTGAAGAAAGTGTCTAAACCCCTTGCTGTAATTTCTATCAACTATGGAGTCTGTGGTTTGCAGGTTTGGGGTCAGGCATGTTCTGACATTCTGGATGCTGCTCAGTGGGAAGTAACACATTTGCTAGTAGAGTTTGGGTTCCTGGTAACATTAATAACTCAATCAACCCTGAGTAACATTAATAACATCCATTAAACACACGTTATAATTAATAACATTAAACATGTACCTGAATAATTTGAGAGAGAAAATATGGTTTTGTATCCTTCCTTGACTGCATACTGAGATTGAGGTTGGCCTAGGCCACATGAGATCTTGTCTCCAAAAACAAGAGAAAGATCTGGAGAGATGGTCTGTGGTAAGCTCACTTGCTATTCTTCAGAAGTCCTGAGTTCAGTTCCCACATCCCACACCAGGCAGCTCATTACCACAATAGTAACTTTTAGTTCCTGGGGATCTGACATCCTCCTCTGGCCTCCACTGACACCAAATAAATGTCATAACTTCACACACACACACACACACACACACACACACACACACAAATTAACTATTAAAAACCCCCAAACCAACCAACAGTAATACGAAGCCAAAACCCTGTCTTAGTATTCTCTGCTATGAGGAAACACCACAGCAACTCCTATAAAAGGAAACACTTAATTGAGCCTGGCTTACAGCTCAGAGGCTCAGTCTGTCATCACTATAGCAGGGAGCATGAAGTCACACAGGCAGACATGGTGCTGGAGAAGTAGCTGAGAGTTCTACATCTGGACCTGCAGGCAGCAGGCACAGAGGAGAGACACAGGCCTGGTTTGGGCTTTTGAAACCTCAGAGCCCACTCCCTGTGACACACTTCCTTCAACAAAGCCCCACCTCTAACCTAAACAGTACCACTCCCTGATGACCCAGCATTCAAATACATGAGTCTCTGGGGGTCTTCCCTACATCCCTAAAATACCCTTTAAAATCCTTCTCTTCTCTTCGTTTCTTGCCCTGGTGATCCTGGAATTTATTCTGGCTGTCCTCAAAGTCAGAGATTCCCCTGTTTCTGTCTCCTGAGCACTGGGATACAATGCGTGCTGTCCAGCTAAAATGAGTATTGAAGGATGATTAAGGATTCAGCAGAATGATGAAGTATGGGGAATATAGGGGTTAGGTGAGAATATAAGTGAGTTAGGTGAGTGTGGCTAGGCGGCGTGGGGGAAGGTGTCCAGGCGGGCCCTTGCCTGGGCACCTCTGCCTCTGAGGGACCACACACACACAGACATGGTATAGAATAGAGTTTATTCAGAATAGGGGATGGGAGTTAGTGGTAGAGAGAGAGAGGTAGAGAGAGAGAGAGAGAGAGAGAGAGAGAGAGAGAGAGAGAGGAGGGAGTGGAGGGAGGCCGGCCATGACCACGTGGAGGGGGGGGAAGAGCCCCAGGGGCAGAGAGGTGAGAGTATGTGGGAGAGAGGAGAGCAAAGAGGGAGAGGAGGAGCAAGTAGCCCCTCTTATAGTGGGCCAGATCTCTGGGGCGGGGCATACCTGGCTATTGCCAGGTAGGTGTGGGGTGGAGCTTACACAAAATCCCAACAAGTATTTCTAATATCCTTGACTTGGCTTCCTATAAATATCTCACCGATGCATTAAGTTTAACTGGGCATCTTTTCCATTGATAACTAGACAAGCCTTGAGTGAGGCCTGGAGACAAGAGCCTGCTAAGGAGTGGGTGAGGGTCAGAATGCCCACTTCCCTTGTTACCTGTGTTTGTGATGCCACATTCAAGAAAAGGTGATCAAATCTGACACATGGCTTTTCAGTAAACATTGTTATATACTATCAGCCATTTTATAATTGATGTGGCTCCCAGTTGTCTCAGCACCAGTTATTAGAAAGTCCATCTTAGCGACAGTGGTCTGAGGAGTCTCCTTTATGATGGACTAACTCCCTGCCCCCAACTTTGTGGCTCAGTCTGAGCGTCCTGTTCATCTCCTTCTGCAACATCACCACGCAGTTTTAATGGGAGGCTGAGATATTTTGTTTGCACATTCTTTGGGCCCCGTTCTTTTTATAGTTTCTGGTCCCACCTGTGGTTTTCTGCCTAGTGTGTATAATAGTTTTTCCATATGAGCTTAATTACCAACCTGTCTAACTTTATTAAAAACTTGTTTGTACTTTTCTCTGTCATTTTGGAAAAACCAGTGTGGAATCAACCCAGGCTAGAAATGGGGATATCATGGACTAATTTTCAAGCATGTCTTTGACTTTTTCAGTGTGTTCCCTGTTTATATATAGCTATATGTATGTCTATGTCATTGTCTGTCTGTCTAACTATCTATCTATTCTCTACCTACATACATACAGACATATATACATAGATCTACACATTGAGGATGAATGGTTCCATTTCTATTTGCTGTGGTAGGTTTGTTTTTCGAGGTTTATGTATTTTTATGGATATATTGAGTATCTGCACCTCTTCATATCATTGACCCTGATAGTAGTCATTCCTGTAATCCATGCTTCGAAATGACAGTAAGGCAGATCATAGCTCTTTTTGGTAAAGGCTAGACTCTGCTCCATGGAGGCATTAGGGTATATGGAGTGCTGATCTGAATGTTATTGTATAGATGGATCTGGGTGTGACTGGCACAATAGTATTCACTACTGTGCCAACAGAGTGAGCACTCACTGGCTGTCAGCTATTAGTGTTTTCTTCTGCATTTACCCATTTCGTCTCCAGAGTTGTGGGGCCTGGCAGTATTGTAACTAGTGTGGCAACATTGTTACTTTGCCTGGCCACATTGTTACTCCATGTGGGTTTCCCTTCCAGGGCATGGTTAAATAACATGGTGCAAATCTAGAGCCCAGCAGAGGGCAGTGCTGGTCCACAAATGGAGGAAGACAGGGATCCCAGGTAAATCTGGCTGGCCTTTTGTTTTGCAGGCATCAGCCAGAGCAACATTCTCCATGTGCTGCTATCTTTAGACACTTACCTCAGTGTCCCTGGGGTGGGGAGCTCTGTCTCCAATCATCCTGCCTTTGACTGAATGGACTGTTGATGTACTCAAAATATTTGTCACTGGACAGCAAAAGAGACAGTGTTTCCCCTTCTAAAGCATTCAGAGTATGAGATAGTTTTTAAATATGGGCCCTATTGTTACACTAGTGGGGACCAGGAGCCACGTTGGCCTCAGCTCTCCTGGTACAAACTTGATATTTCATCTCAAATCTTAAGCCTTCTTGATAGATTTTTCTAGAATATTTGCCCAGTGGCAAAGAAGACCTCACTTTAGTGCCACTTTGATAAGCAGATTGATATTTGTCTCCCTTACAGAGCCTTGACTCACACATGGCCACGATCTTAAGTACACACCGGCCTCTATTATTTTTTTTCCTCCCTCTCTCTTCCCGAAACTCAAGGTATAGAGTGGGCTGCCTACATTAGGTATGAAGCCAATTTCATGTTATTATTTTTGTATGGAAGGAATTACAGTTTGGTGCTGATTAACACCAAACTGCTTTTCACATTATAAACTGATTATTTGTGCTGGTGAGATAGCTGTGCTGGTCGAAGTGCTTGCTGCACAATAGAAGGATCTGAGTTCAGATCCCCAGTGCCCATGTAAGAAGCTGGGTACTGTGCCCTGCACCTGAAATCCAGTGCTAGGGAGGCAGAATGAGCATCCTTGAGGTCTGTTGGCTAGTCAATTTATGAATTCCAGTGAGAAACTATCTCAGAAATTAATGTGGCGATCTGGAGAGATGGTGTAGCAATTAAAAGTTCTCACCACTTGCAGAGAAACTGAGTTTGATTTTGAGTGCACACTGCAAAAATATATTTATTTTTTGAGTATAGCTGGTTTGTCTGTGTATGCCTGTGCACTGTGGGAGAGCCTGGGGCCTGAGGAGGCCAGAAAAGGGTATTGGATTTCTCCTGGGACTGGAGATACAGATGGCTGCTGGGAACTGAACGTGGCTCCTCTGGAAGAGCAGCCATTGCTCTCAGACACTGAGCCATCTCTCCAGCCCCACACCTTTAAAGGTTGTTTCAATTTGAAATTAACTTGTATTTTATGTACATGGGTGTTTTGCCTGTGTCCTAGCCTGTGCATGACATGCATGTCTGGTGCCCATGGAAGCCAGAAGAGGGTGTTAGATCCCCTGGAACCAGAATTACAAATGGTTGTGAGCTGCCATGTAGCTGCTGGGAACCAAACTCAGGTCCTCTGTAAGAATACCAAGTGATTCCCCCTGCTTCCCTTCTCCCTCTTGCTCTGGCCCTGCTTGCTCCAGCCTATAAGTTTTTTTTATTTGTTTCTTATTATGGATAGAGTGGTAGCTCACATGTGGTTACTGGATTTGAACTCATGACCTCTGAAGAGCAGTTAGTGTCCTTTGCTGCTGAGCCATCTCACCAACACTACCTCGTGCTCTTAACTGTTGAGCAATCTTTCTGGTATTTACCTTGAGAAAAATTAAATTATATCATTTATTTATTTGTGTGTGTGTGTGTGTGAGAGAGAGAGAGAGAGGGGGGGGGGATCCCAGCATCCACACAGAGCTCTCAGGAGCCCGTTCTTTCTTTGTATCATGTGGATGTTGGAGCTTGACCTCAGGTCATCAGCCTTGGGGGCAGGCAAGGTTTGGTGGATACAGGTGCCTGCTGGCAAGCCCCAGGGGTGCCCCTGCCTCTGTCTCCCAGAACACCAGGCTTACAAATATACTCCACCGTGCCTCACTTTTCTGTCCTGAGGGTCAAGCTTGGCTCCTTATGCTTCTGTCCCAAGCAAACTCCTTGGCTCAGCTTTTCTCCTCAGGCAGCAGTACAGTCTCTAGACAGGCCTCTGAAAGACAGGGCAATGCAGCCCTCGGGACTGCCACCATGTTAGTCACATCCGTCTCTGGTTGCTGATCCCTTTAATGAGTTGCCACATTCAAAGTCAACTGATTGCCAGGTATATCATGTTCCTAAGCTAACTTGGGAAATGAATGGATACCTTTCTTTTCTAAGAATGACAAGAACTTCAGGGATCTCTTACCACACACTTAATACCCTTCATCCCATGGAAAGGAGTTGTGTTTCCTCTGTGAATCTGCCTAAAGGTTCAGGAAGCTCATCCTCTAATTCCTCTCGCAGTCTCAGGTGTCTCCCATCTGGGGTTGGAGCCGCAGCCTGGCTTGAGGTTGTCTGGGGTGTGGAAGTCACTTTCTCACCCTGCCCATTTACTGTGTGGTACTTTTCCTTTCCAACATACACAGACCACGCAGATCTCCTCAGGGTTCCTACCCATGGGTTCCAGATTGTTCCACAGAACAGCTCAGATCACATATAATACTGTCTCTGGGTTCTTCCAACGCCTGCCAAAGACATCTCCTGGCCTCCCATTTCTCTGGACCAAATGCCCCTAGGTGTTTTGCCAGCCCTCTTATTCACACAGGTCACAGATAGTCGGTGGCAGAAGCCGTACTGCAAATACGGCTTCTCCTTTCCAAACCTGCTTCCTCTCTTCTAAGGGCATTATATAGTTTGGAGACACCAATAAATATCTTGGTGTGGTTCATTTTCTCGTTTTGTTTAGGTCTTTGTGGTTTGCACAAACATTCTGTGACCTGTAGGGCAAGCCATCGTATCGATATTTTATACTGATGGAGACAGAAACCAAGCTCAGAGAGGCTCAAGCCCAGGCTAATGGCCTGTGTCCCCGTGAGCAGCAGCACTGTCTGTGAGCCATGCATACTTTCAAGTCTCCTTAGATCTACAGAGTCAGAGACTCTCAAGTGGGACCCAGCAAGTGTGTTTAACAAGCCTTCCTCTTGAGAATCATTGTCTCAGCCATGAGCGAGCGAATGTGCTGGCTTATAAATAAAACCAAAATACTCATGTACTTTAGAACACCTAGACTTTTTGCCCAAATCCCCCTTCCCTCTTTCCTCGGACTCTGGAAGAAGCTACTTAAAAGGATAGGGCAAAAGCGTTTGCCACATAATATAAGGACCCAGGTTAGAATCCCCAGATCTCCGGGAAAGCTATGTGTGGGAGCATGTTGGTGCGAGCCAGTGCCGCAGGAGTGAGATATGCAATGAGGGGGTGGAATCCCTGGAGCCTCGAGGGCCAGCTTGCCTGGTATACACAGTGGCTGACAACAGAGAGACCCCATCTCAAACAATATGAAAGATGAAGGCTGCCCTCTGGCTTCCACACATGTGCTGTGACATGCACACACCCACGTGTGTACATGCCACACATGCATGCACACGTGCACACACACCACACAGGCTTCTTTATTATAAAAACAGAACTGGCCAATGAGCGTAGGTAAAACTGTTAAAGTTCGCTTCCCATCCCTATAATAAAATACCTGGAATGATCACCTTAGAGGATCCTGACTGACACCTTTAGAAAGTCTATGGCTGAGCCGGGCGGTGGTGGCGCACGCCTGTAATCCCAGCACTCTGAGAGGCAGAGGCAGAGGCAGGCAGATGTCTGAGTTTGAGGTCAGCCGGGTCTACAGAGTGAGTTCCAGGACAGCCAGGGCTATACAGAGAAACCCTGTCTCAGAAAAAAATAAAAGTCTATGGCCGCTCATGCTTCCATGTTTGGGGCCTGTAGGGTGGTAGAGCTACGTGGTAGGACTGTGTGAGGTCGAATATGCCTACCCCATGTCCGAGGGGAGAGAGGGAGAGGAAGTGGGGAGAGAGAGACTGAGACAGACAGACACAGAGAGACAGACACAGAGAGAGACAGACAGAGAGAGAGAGACAGAGGAGGAGGGGGAAGAGGAGAAGGAGGAAGAGGAGAAGGAAGAGGAGGAGGAAGAGGAGGAGGAAGAGGAGGAGGAGGAGGAGGAGGATAAGGAGGAGGAGGAGGAGGAGGAGGAGGAGGAGGAGGAAGGCTTCCAGAATCCTCTAGGGCACAGCCCCAATGAGCTAAAAATCTTCTATCGGCCCCACCCCTAAAGTTTCTGGTACCTTCTAAGAGCACCCCCTGATGGAAACTTTAGTATGTGGACCTTTGGGCAGAATCCAATCTAAACTTCTCTTGTCTTTTGTAGCTCATTTTGCTGAGAATGAAGAACCATCTCTATTTGACAGGGATGTGCGCCATCAATTGGCTGTTGGAGACAATGAAACACTCCAAGAAAACATTCGAGGTATCATCCTAAAAATATGATCTAAGTAAGAGTCTCAAGTATGGAAGGTTCCAGAATATGTCTTTTTTATTTTGTGGTATTTTAGCTGAATAGCGTCTGTGTACCTTTAATTCACCTGCAGAAATGTGTAGCTGGCTAGTGTGGCTCACATGCCTGTAGGCTGAGGCAGGAGGACCATGAGTTTGAGGCTAGCCTGGGCTACATAGTGAGACTGTCTAAAACGTGAAACGGAAGACAGACAATTCATAGGGTTTGCACATTATGAATTAAATAAATTTCAAAAAGTTGATCATCTTTTCTGAAGGATCTTCATATTTTCTCTAAATAGCCAGGGTCATTTAGAATGTGGGAATTCTGAGCTCCTGCTGGGTCCTGAGGCTGTCCTGGGTTAACCTAGTCTCCTGTGGGTCTGATTCTTCCTTCTTGCTCAGTAGACTGAGCTCACACTTGTTGAGAGTGGGGAGAGGCTGAGCCCATGCCAGTCCCATGCCCATCCCCCACCCCCAGTACAGCCGTCCCATCGCCCATGCTGGACCCACGCCCATCCTCCACTGCCCATGCTGGTTCCATGCCCACCACACCCCCCATACAGCAGTTCCATCTACCCTGTTATTGCTTTCTCACTTTCAGAAATTACTGGAGTTCAAACTTCCAGACCCTCATGGTAGAAAAAGAGAACTGACTCCCTGCAAATTGGCTACACACGTGTATGGCCGAGTGTATGCACACTCACATACACACATGAACACACAAATAAAATGTAATTCTAAACTTGCTAGCGCTGAATTATGGCAGCATAGACCTCAGGGACAGTCCCTCCTCTTCCTCTGGCCAGATTACAAATGGAATCACAGAGAGCCCCGCGTTCCTAAATACCATCTGGCATCTCCTTCCTTTGAGATCTAATCATGATTTTTTTTTCACTCCAAACCCATGCTCAGTGGCATTTCAAAGCCAGCCTTGTGATTTCTCAAAGTCCCCAGAGGGTTGCCAGAAGTCAGGGCCATCTCTGGCACCATCTATACTGGATGACAGTCTGGAATCTCTCAAACCACATTCTTGGTCAGATTTTCATCACTATGGTTATTGCCTGAGAGGAACAAATTCAAGGGTGTATCTTGGCTCCAGATTTCAAAGGTGCCAGCCTATGGGTCCATGGTGTCCCCCTTGTTCTGAGGCTCTGATGAGTCAGAAAACATGATGGGTAAGAGCCACAGACTACGTGCCCGCCAGGAAGCCAGGAAGCAGAAGGAAATGCCTCCCTTCCTTGGCTGGCTCACTCCCATTTATATTCTGTGTGGGCCTTTAGCCTTTTGGAGGGTGCCACCCAAATTCACACACACACACACACACACACACACACACACACACACACACACACACAGAGAGAGAGAGAGAGAGAGAGAGCACACTCGAGCACTCATTCTAATCTGTGTGTGTCTCCATTGAATCAAGATCACAATCAAGATGTCCAATCCCACCTACAGACACAGGGCAGACTGAATCTGCAGTAGGATTTCTGAAAGCTGGTGAGGTAGGAAGGAGGGGGTAGTAAAGAAAAGTTTTGGCCACTGCAGGTGAGTAGCTGTAACTCAAATACTTGGCCCTTTGCTGTCCAGTTTCCCATGCCGGAGACTTAATCCTACACTTCCTGCATGGTAAACAAGTGGCTCGCCATTCAACTACATCGTCAGCCCCACACCCGTGACTGAAGCCAGTGGCTCATGTGCTTCTGCTCAGATCAAGACCACCCACCAGGTTGTCCTGGTTGCGGGTCACCTGTCAGGGATGGGTTCAGGCCTCCTCTAGCTTCCTTCTTGTGTCTTCCTATGTAGGCGCCTCCAGGGACGGTCTGCCATGCAGTCAGCTACTGAGCTTCCTGCAGAAGAACATCACCTCTGCTACCGCCGCCACGGTGGCAATCCTCCTGACGATGGTGCTGGTGGTGTGCACGCTGGTCATCTGTATAAGGAAGAGACAGCCAAAGTGAGTGGCTCTTGGCATTGGTCCGCTAAGAATTCAGGAAGTTGGGTGGTGGAGAGATGGCTCAGGTTCCGCTCTGCACAGGTGGATCGGAACTGCCTTCAGCTCCAGCTCTGGGGAATCCAACGCCCTCTTCTGGCCTCCCAGGGCACTGCATGCTAGCAAAGCACACATACATCCACGTTAAAATACGTGGGTTTTTGTTGTTGTTGTTGTTGTTGTTTTGTTTTGTTTTGTTTTGTATTTAACCAAACAAACGACTCAGGGAGTTTGAAGCA
The DNA here is from genome assembly GCF_947179515.1 of Apodemus sylvaticus. Lineage (NCBI taxonomy): Eukaryota > Metazoa > Chordata > Mammalia > Rodentia > Muridae > Apodemus > Apodemus sylvaticus. The sequence continues at coordinate 106,371,720 of NC_067480.1, forward strand.
CAGTTGCTTCTTACAGATCCCAGACGTTATGTCTTGGCATCTCCAGCAGGCTTAGTAGAAGGTCCCAGGTGATGGGTTTCAGGCACTATCTGGTCCTTCTGGTACTTTAAAGCTCTGGAGTCCCTGGCTTGGCCTATGTTTACTTCTCAAGGCTACACAGATTAGCCAGGTTTCCCCACACCAAGAGGAAACTGGAGGGGAGACGGCAGAGCCTTCCGTTAGAAAACTGGAAACTAGGAATCTATCCCATTCCCCCCTCCCCTTGAAACATGTTTCCTCTGTGTAGATCTGGCTGTCCCAGAATTTACTTTGTAGACCAGGCTGGACTTGAACTCAGAGATCTACCTGCTTCTGCCTCTGAAATGCTGGGGCTAAAGGCGTGGGCCACCACACCTGGCTATAGAGGCTGGGGTTCTAGATGCAGACAAGCCAAAGTATGGCTATGAGAAGATGCAGAGGGAGAAGAAGATGCAGGGGGAGGAGGCTTGATGGGGGAGAGAGCAGGGCTGAATTCTCTCCGTGTAAACTGGTGTGCCTGTGCTGAATAGACTGTCTCCAGTACTGCCAAGCAGCTACTCTTCTGAGACTCGGTCATGATCCTTTAAGCAGTGTGTTAATGCCTAGCACAGCGGGAGCCTCAAGGGGCAAAGATGGGGGTGGGGGGAGAGGGTTAGGCACAGATGCAAACCTTAGGCAGACACTAGAAGCAAATAACTTGAAGGAATATGTTGCAAGGTATTTCCTATCCATTCACAGTGAGGCAGTGAGAGGCCAGTGATTGGCAGGGAGAGAGGAGGAGGAGCTAAGAGAAGTGAGGGGGGGGGCAGAGAGAGAGAGAGAGAGAGAGAGAGGCAGGCTGGGTGGACCAGTCAGCAGGAGCAGGGGAGGAGGGCGGATATCCAAATGGCTTCAGACATATTTCTGGTGTTTTGGAGAGGTTAGAAATATTGAGATAATGCTTTATCATTGTAAATTTATAACACATAAATATATTTGCTTAACTACTCAAGTTTAAGAGTCATGCTTTACCAGATACTTGGAAGGAGTGGGTGCTGGGCAGAAGCGTGGGATTCCCACCGTTTACAGAGTCTATGGTGGAGAGGAAACACAGCTGGCATGCTGTGAGGGCTAGCTGAAAGAGAGAGTCGCTCTGAACAGGACACGCCGGGACTTGGGGCAGAGGCCTGGCAGGGCGGTATCTCTTCATAATTATTACCCAGTACAAGAATGTACCATCACTTTCAAAATTATTAGCACCCCTCTGCCTCTTCTGAGACACACGTTCTTTTTTTTTTTTTTTAATTATTTCTTTATTTTATGTATGTGAAGACACTGTAGCTATCTTCAGACACACCAGAAGAGGGCATCAGATCCCATGACAGATGGTTGTGAGCCACCATGTGGTTGCTGGGAATCAAACTCAGGACCTCTAGAAGAGCAGTCAGTGCTCTTAACCACTGAGCCATCTCCCCAGCTCCATGAGACACACACACACATTCTTGATGGCTGAGGGAAAGCAGCCAGCTACAGGCCACCTCCTGTGGTGACGCTCATCTTGTACCTTTATTTTGGGTCTGGGGCTACAGTAGTTTAAGTTCTCTTGGGGAGCATATCACTACCTTCTCTAAGTGCCAAGGCCTTGGATGTGAAGTCCAAGTCGACTAACCAACAGCTACCTCATGTCCAGGTTACTCTTCTGAGACAGGCGTGGGACCCCTGAAACGAATGAGGAGCCAGGATTTAAGGCTTCCGAAATTAAGCTTGGCTCGCTTGACAACCCTGACCAGGGCCCATCCTCGGACCAGCTATTTTCTCTTGGAAAAGAACTGGTTAGGACAGACCTTCCCTTAGGTAACAGAATTCAAATCCATCAGAAACCGCAGCCTCCGTCCCCACCCAACAGGCAGACAGTGGCCTTCCTGTGTGTTTAGTGAGCGGTGTGGTTTGTTTTCTTCATTTTAGGTATCCTCCAGCGAACATGACGTACAATATTTTTATAATGAACGGGAAGTCTTTGTGGCAAAATTCCCAAGATAAGCACCTCAAAAAGTTCATGGGAAAGCAGAAGCACCTGAAGTACAATTCCCCCGTCTAAGCCGGTGGAAGGACCATCAAACTGCCACCCAGCCACTGCCGGAGGGTTCTTATGTGCTACCTGGACAGAAGTCAGGGGTAGGCAAGAAGCCCTTCTAAAGCGGGTCTCTAGAAACGTGGTGCGGGTTGGTGAAAGCAGTGGCAGGTGGCGCCCCCTAGCGGTAAGTCTCATGTACGCCTCTGGTGTTGGCATGCCCGGGGTTTGAGACCCCACACACCCTAAAGACTTGATAGCAGCATCTCTGCTTTTACTTCTCTTCTTCTTTCTGCTCTGTCACTGGGGAACTCTTCTGCTGTCCCTTCGGTTGTCAGTCCTGTCACCAGGATAACTTGGGGGTACTTGCCTCCCTTGGGGCAGCATTTGGGAGGTGGGGCTCCAGTTTCTGAATGGATTCTGGGAGTGGCTGGGGTCATGGCTATCCTTTCTCACTAGGAGCAGGCTCTTGGTGGGCTGGTAGGATTCCCAGCCTGGATCCTTAGCGGGTCTTGGGCAGCAGCGCCATGCTTGCAGAGCTAGGTTGGCTCAGGCCTGTGGGCACTGCCGGAGGTCCAGGCGGGCAGCTACTTGATGAATGGCACATGAAGGCTCCACTGTGTCACTTCTTCAGGGGACCAATGGTGGGTCCAGCACCGGCCACTGGGACTGCTCTGATAATGCTTGGGCCTCTACAATTGTTGACCAGGTGTTATAGGAACTTTGAGTTGGGGATCCTGATCTTGGGAATGCAGACTTCACATTGGGTGGTTTGGGTGTTGGGTTTGAGGACACACTGGCCTGAGCTGTTTTTGGGTAGCACCTGGTGGTGACCCTGAGTGATGTTGGGTTCGCCTGCCTGCCGGGATCACTTTTGATGAAGCCCTGGCCTCAGGAATTCGCTCGCTCAGCTGTCACACAGGCCACCTTCTGCGGCTTGGCTTCATTTTAGCACAGACCACACTACTGAAAGCCAGCGAAGCAAGACCGTGAAGAAGACCTTATTGGATCTGGCACTGTAACAACAGGAATCCCATGTAGCACAGGCGACAGCCCCACAGCCAGCTCTGAGGGAGCAAAGCAGCCTGCTTAAATAATCTTGAAGGGCTGTTTGGGGCCAATCACAGCAATTTGTTTGGGCCAATCCTCGTTTCCTCAGGCTATGTTTTGGACCAATCACAGGCTTGCCCCGGGGCCATCGTAGTCACTCTGCCAGGGGAAAGGCTCCCTAGTTAGCCAAACAGGAACTAATTCACTATGTGACTGCAGAAAGTTTGGCACAGACTGTTGCAGACAACCCTGCCTAGGGCCGGGGGGCCTCAGCGCCCCTAGGTGAGCCGCTGTGATGGGCATAGTTTTCTCAAGGCCTCGGCGGGGCATTTATGATGATGGCCGATGCTGGCGTACACGAAGCTGTTAAGATAGATCCACAGTCCTGCTCACAAACAGCTTGGACGACAAGAGAAGGTGCCAGCAATGCCAATTAGAGGGTCAAATTGTCCCGAGCCAGAGTCTGCTCATTTACAGGAAATGAATACCAGAGGTAGTGCTTGCTATAGAAATGTGTAGAACTCAGCGTTGACAGTGATGACGACTTCAACAGACTCGAACGATGCTTTCAACTTGCTCTGTGCCCGGAGCGGGGTGGGCGCAGGACTTGGAATCACGACGTAAGGCAAGCCGTGTCACGGAGGTAGAGCTGTGAGGTGGGTTCTATAAGAAACGTCTCTCTTCACCCACCTATCTTGACTGGCCCACTAGATGCTTGTGCTAATCGAGTGTGAAGGACCAGGGCGTTGTGTTTGCGCACAGTCCCCAGTGGGCGGTGCTGTTTTGGAAGATTGTAGCGCCTTTAAGGGATCACGCCATAGAGAGTGGGGATCCCTGGGAGTAAGCTGTGAGGTTTTATTTATGTATTTATTTATTTATTATTTTTATTTTTTGTACTATTTGAAGATATTTATTTATTTATAGATTTATTTATCATATGTAAGTACACTGTAGCTGTCTTCAGACACCAGAAGAGGGTGTCAGATCTCTTTACGGATGGTTGTGAGCCACCATATGGGTGCTGGGATTTGAACTCATGACCTTTGGAAGAGCAGTCGGTGCTCTTACCCACTGAGCCATCTCTCCAGCCCCTATGTATTTATTTTTAAAGATTTATTTTGTGATTTTATGTGTGTGGAGGGGTATGTACGTGTGAGTTTGGATTAGAGGCGGTGGAGCTGGAGTTTCGGGTAGCCGCCAGCTGGCTGGCATGGGTTCTGGAAAACCAAACTTGGACCTTCTCTGCAAGAGGCAGGAAGCCCTCGTAAGCTGAATCTGCTTTCTTGTCTTGTGTCCCTGTGACCAATAATAAACGAGGAGAACAAATTGAAGGGGGGAAATCTTACTTTATTCACAGGGTCAGTCACTGGTGAGTGTCTGAGCAGAACATGGTCAGTGGGGGAAGAGAGCTAATCACATCATGCCTGACAGGGAAGCAGAGAGGAAGAGGGTGCAGAGCTTCTCTTTGTCTTCTCTTCAGTCCCCTGCCCACCAGAGGGCATCGCCCGCTCTGAGGCGTGTCTTTCCTCCTCAGTTAATTTTCTCTGGAAACACCCTCCCAGACACATCTCCTGGGGAAGTTCTAAAGCCAGTCAAGGCAGTGGTTCTCGGCCTTTCTAACGCTGCGACCCTGTAATGTAGCTCCTCATGTTGTGGTGACCCACGAGCATAAAATTATTTTGTTGTTACGCCATAACTGTAAAGTTGCTACGGTTATGAATTGTAATGTAAATATCTGATATGCAGGGCATCGGATATGAGATCCCTGTTGGTGTCAAGACCCACAGGTTGAGAAATGGAGTCAACTGACTCCATCTCAGAATTGACTGACTATCTTAGTTACTTTTCTTGCTGGGAAAAAGTACCAAAGACCAAGGCAATTTACAAAAAATAGAGTTTATTCTGGCTTTCAGTTCCCAGGAGGAGAGTCTCTGATGGTAGGGGTAGCCTGGTGTACCAGGCAGAAAGTATGGCAAAACCACCATGACCAAGGTAATATATAAGGAAGAGGGTTTTTTTGGAGGAGAGAGGCTTACAGTTCCAGGGATCTGAGAGTTTCAGAGGGCAAACGTTTGTCATGGAGAAGTATAGCAGCAGGAACAGAAAGCTCAGAGCTCGCCTCTGTAAGCATAGGCAGAGAGAATAACTGGGCGTGGCACAGGTCTTTAGACTCTCAAAGCTTAGCTTCGGTGGCATACTTCTCTCACAACCTATAGCTCCTGAACCTCCCCAAACAGTGCCACCTACAGGGGACCAAATGGTCATGTACGGGAGCCTGTGGAGGACATTTTTACTTACACCCCACTGGCAGTGAAGACTAACCATCATACTGGCCATAAATCCTGTTAATAACCATATTCTCCTCCTCTGTCCTAAGTCCTCTGGCTGCTTGGTGGCTCAAGGGCTGCTGGCCACAAAGTAATATGGAGTGGGGCTTCTCGATCTGGGTCAATGGGCAACTTCTGGAGATATTTCTGGCTGTGTGTATATACATGTGTGTGTATGTGTGTGTTTATATGTAGATGCCTGTGCATGTGTGTATGTGTATATATGTGTTTATATGCAAATGCATGTATGTATGTGTTTATATGTACATGTGTGTATGTATATGTATGTATATGCATGTGTGTGTGTGTGTTTATGTGTGCCTGTGGCCTTTTTTGTTTGTTTGTTTGTTTTTTTGAGTCAGGGTCTCTGTGAAGCCCTGGCTATCCTGGAGCTCACTCTGTAGACCAGGCTGGCCTTGAACTTAGAACTCTGCCTTAGAACTGCCTCTGCCTCCCAAGTGCTGGGATCAAAGGTGTGTGCCACTACTGCCTGGTGTGTTTGGGTGTTTATATATATGACCAAGCCTGCTCACTCAACTGGTTCTCCAGTGCAGGAGTGAGGATTAAAAAGAAAGACACAATTAGACAAAACTGCAGCATGACCCCAGTCAATTCTGAGACTGAAGGGCGGGTTTAATAATTTCCAATCCACTTTTATACCAATTTAATTACATGCAGGTATTAAGATCGATAGTAGTACAATGAGGAACAATCAAGACAGTAAACACAAAATTGTCAAGGCAATAAATAAGCAAAGTCCTGTGACCGTTGTTTCCAAGGGCTCGTAGAATGACCAAAATACCTGAGCCCACTTCCTTGTCCAAGCCCAGAATCTGCCTGAAGCCTGCTTCTCTCCTTCCACCCTAAGATTAAAATTCCTGCCGTGACCTACTTCCCTATTATAGGCTAATGCCAGATTCCTGCCTGAACTTAACTTCCTTGTCATTGCCTAATGTCAGATTCCTGCCAGGTGGCACAGCACCCCAATGAGGCTCTCTACATACATGTATGTATGTATATGTGTTTATGTGTGCATATATGTGTGTATGTATGTGTATGCGTGTGTATGTGTATATATGTGTATGTGTGTGTCTTTATGTGTATTGTGTGTATGTGTATATGTGTATATATGTGCATGTGTGTGTATGTATGGGTATACATGTATATGTATGTGTGTATGTATGTGTGTCTGTGTGTTTTAGCATCTGGTAGGTAAGGTTAAAGATGCTGTTAGGTATCTTACAATGCACAGGAGTGCCCAGTCACCCACTAAGGAATTATTCAGCTCAAAGTCTCAGTAGTCCAGAGGTCTGTACCTAGACAACCTCACCAAGATGTCCACTTCTTCATCGCTCAAGGTTTTCCTGAGTAGCCAGCGATGTAACTGCTGCCTGCATCCGGGTGGGCCAGAATGTCTGCAGACTCATGTGTAACCATGACAGCTTGTTCCCCGACTAGCTGGCGAGAGGCCACGAGGCCAGTGCAGTAGAAACAATAGGAACACACTGGGAGTCTGAACCACCTGCTTGCACTGGATAGCTTGGCCTTTGGGGGTCCCCCTGCCTGTTCACAAACCTGTTCATACATGTGTGTGCATACATGTGTCACTTACCGATGAGAATACAGTCTGAGAAACATGTCAGGTAACACCGCCAATGTTTGACTACCACAGAGCATACTTACCCACACTAAGTTAGATATGACTTCTCTAGGTGAGAAAATATTTATGTTTTAGGCGGTGCTGGAGATTAAATTCAGGAGTTTTGTAGGCCCCCTGCCATGGCGGCTTGTAGGGAAAATGGGAGAATGGGGGAAAACTGTGTCTCTACAGAGCTCACCAGCTCCGGCAGGCAGACCCAGGAAACCTTCGAACAACCCTACTGGGCTGCCGCAGGGAGGGCATAGGGTGGTGTGAGGTTGTTGGACCTGCTGGGGTGTGGTGAAGAAACCCTGCAGCCTCGAGGCCCCTAGGCTTCACGGAGGTCAGGAGTGACAGGTTCTCTCGCTCTCAGGCATCGCAGGATACAGAAGAACTGAGAACACTGAGAACGGGGCGCAGAGGGCGGGGTTTGGGGGAGCTTGGTCAGCCCCGGGAACGGAAGGGGAAAGGGGCCCGCAGAAGGCGTGCTGCGGCAGGTTCCCGCGAGGGCAAGTCCTTGGTCCGGTCTGGCGGCTAGAAACCCTAGGAGGCAATCTATTGGTTTCAGTGCTTTATTGTAGAGAAGTAGAGTGCTTTCTCCCTCCCATCAATCCTTCCAGGATGCCCAGGTCTGTGCTGGCTGAGATGGCTCAGGGGACAGCAGCCTGCATCCCGCCTGCATCTGCTGCAGAGGCGCTCTCTGACAGTCTGGTTGGTAGCCAGGCCAGGAGATTGGGGAACCCAACGTGCATGTGGTCTAAGCAGCCTTCAGATAAGATGCCCACTGGCACCAGACCCCTTTCTCATGGAGGTGCCGAATGTGCCTCAGAACACACAGCCATCCCATCAACTTGGCAGGCCCCGGACTTCCTTTGTGCTTGTCTTCTGTCCTCTGGGAGACTCCTGGCCTCCTAAGGGTCCCATGGCATTTGCTGGTTTATGTAGTTTAGCTGGCTGGATGCAGTGAACCAGCTTGGTGGTTCTGTAAAATAGCAAGTGCGCAGCTCAGTAAAGGGCTCCTAGTACTTGGAGATTCTCATCAGTTCCCAGCTGGGATTGGGTGAGGTCCCACCTGCTGTCTGTCTGCAAGCTTCCATTTCCTGTTCTGCTTTGCACAGCACTCCAGGGATGTCTTTTTTTTTTAATTAATTAATTTATTTTATGTATATAAGGACACTATAGCTGTCTTCAGACACACCAGAAGAGGGCATCAGATCCCATTACAGATGGTTGTGAGCTACCATGTGGTTGCTGGGAACTGAACTCAGGAGCTCTGGAAGAGCAGTCAGTGCTCTTAACTGCTGAGCCATCTCTCCAATTCCCATAGATTTATTTTGTAGGTTTTTATTTATTTTATGCATATGAGTACACTATTGCTCTCTTCAGACACACCAGAAGAGGGCATCAGACCCTATTTTAGATGTTGTGAGCCACCATGTGGTTGCTGGGAATTGAACTCAGGACTTCTGGAAGAGCAGCCAGTGCTCTTAACCACTGAGCCTTCTCTCCAGTCCCTCTCCCACAGATCTTAAATAGGGGCTGAACCCACCTTGACTGTGACCTTGTACTCTGGCCTATCCCGCCACTGGGTACCATCTGATTCCTCTGACTCACATCTCACCCCCCGCCCCCTTCTCACCCTTCCCTTGGCATCCTTAGAACCGGGGTGCCAAGCCTGAAGTCCCAGCATGGCAACTTATTCCGTTGCCTGAGTACATCCATTTTCCCACTGCCACATCCCCTCTTGCTGGGGTGGGACATGGATTCAGCCTTGAGCTGTAAGACTTCAGGGGAAACTGCAGCCTTGTACACTCGGACAAACCTGTTACTGGGAACAACCCGGAACCAGTTGCTTCTCTCCCTCCCGGCCTCACCATTCAAGGCAGGTGGCTGCTACCCTCTGTTTCTGGAGAGCTCCCACTAAGTTGACCCAAGAAAGGAAGCTGCCTTTCCATTCTTCTGACTTCCCAGCCTCAGCCAGCGCTTCCTGTTGGCAGAAATACGCAGAAGCAAGGGAGCCTGGGAAGAGGCGGGGCTCTGGAGGTAGTTTGAATGAGCGCGCCCCCTAGAGGCTCACAGATCCTTGGCCACAAGGGAGTGGCGCTGTTTGAAAGGATTCGGAAGAATCCTTGTTGGAAGCAGCGTGCCCCTGGGGGTTGAGCTTTGAGGTTTCAGAAATCTCTTTCCAAGCCCAGAGTCTCTTCCTATTGCCTGCTGCTACTTCTCCTGTGTCATGTCCGCTGTGTGCCACAACGCATCCTGTCTTGCCACCATGGTGATAACAGACTAAACTGTAAGCCAGCCCCCAATTCAATGCCTTCTTTTTATAAGATTCACTGTGGTCATGGTGTCCCTTCACAGCAATGAACACCGATTAAGACAGCTCTGCAGAGGGGCTAAAAAGATGCTTTGGAGACCTGCTCTTCCAAAGGTCCTGAGTCCAATTCCCAGCGACCACATGGTGGCTCACAACCATCTGTAATGGGATCTGATGTCGTCTTCTGGTGTGTCTGAAGACAGCAACAGTGTCCTCATATACATAAAATAAGTAAATTAATAATAATAAAACCTATGAGAGAGGCATCACTTGAGGCTCCAGCCCCAGTGACATGGCTAGAAGCAGCTCTGGAGCGGAATGTGTTAGCAGGCAGGGAAGTGATCTTGGGTCTTTAGATAGGTAAGAACACACTGGGGCTCTTACTGGACAGAAGACTCTACAGGAGATGGAAAAACTGCATGCATGCCCGGATGAATGTGGCCCGCAGGCAAGGGGCCTTTCTCTGATTTTTGGGCCCCAGAGCATACAAGGTTAGGTAGGGTTACTGTGTGTGCGTTGGGGGTGGGGGTGGCATGTGAACTGGTGGGCACGGCAGGCAGTGCCTGGGCAGACCCTGGTATCAGTGGTCCTGATGATGTGGACAGCATGCTGTCCCTAGGGGCAGAAATGATACTGTGAGGTCCTTGGCTAATTCTTCATGCATGAATAGACTGTGGGGTTCTTAGCTAAGGTCTCCAAAGGGGGGAGAATGGTGGAGTAGCCCTGAGGCTATCTGTCAGAGCCTGGGGGGGATTGTGGACCTGTCCCTGTAGGGACTGAAGACAAGACTGCCCCCAGAAGACGCTCTCCCGTTTCTTGCCAAGTAGAAAAGTCAGCCCACCTCCAAAAATGGGTTTTTACTGGCCATTAAGTTCTAAATTGCCATGCTGAAGTCATGTGACAGAGGTGGCGCCGCCAAGATGCCAACCCAAAAGACCAGAGAGCCAGAGTTCTAGTCCATAGAGCACCCCGCATATTCTCACCTTGCCGATGATCTTCCTGGGGCTCCCGCATGAGGTGAAGGGCAGGAGCTGGGGAATAGGAGGGGAGGAGCTACAAAGGGGGGAGGGAAGAGTGGGTGAGCTTAGAAAGGAGACAGCTGACTCCCTACCAGCACCCAAAGCTGGTCCCCACTCAGGCAAGCATTTAATAAACCCTCTGTGCCACACAGTGGCCAGTGGCCCCCCACAGCTGACTTGTATGGGCCTGGCCTCCCCAAATCACAGTTGAAGAAGCCAGACAGGGGTGGGAGGGGAGGAGGGAATAGCCCATGACAACTGACACATTTATCCTGTATCTCTGCTGCCCGACTGTGCCCTGCGAGCTTGGTCATCGAAGGACCAAAGGGAGGAGGTGTCAGCTGTGGTGTGTCCAGCCTCTTGGGGACTGCGTGTCTGAGATCTCACGATTCTAGCTGTTTCTCTGACTTAGTGCTGGGCCCAGCCTTATTCCGCTACTGGTCCTGCTTAGGCCTGCTCTGAGCCTTGGTTTCCTCATTCTGACAATACCTACAGTGTGCCAAACACTATGCTAGGCTAGAGACACTGCGGAAAGCAGGGACGGGGTCCTTTGCAGCTCAGAGGAGAGGCACTGGTTTGGTCATGTGCACCCTCTCCGGCTTCAGCCCGGCCTCTGGGCTCCAGCTCTGAGCTGCAGCCCACCCCACCCAGATCTCCTGCCCGGTTCTCAGGTTTCTCCTTCTGTAGGTGTGCACCCCTTGCGTGGGCCCACGGTTGTCTCCTTCGCCAAGAGTGGGCGCTCTTTGTCTTACCATTTCCCCCTCTAGTTGGTGGGCTTCCTGCCCTGTCCCTCTCTGGGTGAGCCAACAGATGACATTAAGTTTTGGAGTCCAGCTGGGTGGTGGCTATGTTCTGTGCTCTTCCAAGTCCTAGGGAAATCTCAAGTCTATTTATGCTTGGCCCGCTTCTCTCTATAGTACAGGCTAGCCCCCTGGGTGGGGTTGTCCTATCAAATCTATCCTCGCTGTAGGCACAAAGTACTGCTCAGTATAACTTTTTTTTTCTTTTTTAGCTGTGATTTATTTCTGCAATTTATTGTTTTTTTTTTTCTGCCTTCGCAGCATCCTTTGCATTTCTTCCTTCTACCCATGCCTGACCTGGCCACACCCATATCCACCCTGGCCACACCCATATCCATCCACTAGCCAGAGACCAGTTGGGACTCACTATTTAGAGATAGAGATATTACCCACTCAGTCAGTGCGCTGTGTTGGGGGCATTCTCTGCGAGTACTGAGAAGAAATTTTTGCTCTTTAACAGGATTTGAAATGAACTCCCTGCCTTGAAGCCCGGGAAGAAGCTGCGGCCAACAGAGAGGGGGGCCAACAGGTGGTGGGCAACAACCATGGGCCGTGGTTCCAGCCCGGAGCTACTTGTCCTGGAGTCCATCTCTGGAATCTTCATCTCCTCATACAATAATTGCCGAACACTGTTCTTTGCTTCATTTGTTTGTTTTCTGAGACAGTCTCATGTTAACCCAAGCTGACCTCTGACGCCCCACATTGGGGCGCGGGTTCAAATTTCTTCCCAGGCTCTGAGTCCACAGGGAGTGTTTACCGGAAGCCCCTAGATGCACGGCATACAACTTCACAGGCCGAGTTCCCTAGCATCCGGTAGCCCTTCCCTCTTAAGTTCAAAGGACGCACCTCCCAGCTGCCACCTCATGGGGACGCATGCTCCTATCTGTGGCAATCTGCACCCTTTCCTCAGTGAAGTAGACACACTGGGGGCTATGGCCTCCACGCGGCCTCCAGTCGCAAGCTTCTGGGACAGGAAGGGGCACATCGTGCAGGGCTTGTGGCTTGCAGAGGCCAGGATTCCCCTTCCTGAGCACTGGAGACCCCGCCCAGGAGGAGAATGCCGCCCAGCCCCCATCCCTCCTCACACCTCTCTCAACTCCTGGCCTCTGATGCTTTCAAGTAGCTGGTGTGGCTCCCAGAGGCCTTGGGGTTCTGCACGGTTCTAGATATGGGAAGTGACCAAGATGGGGGAGACCTGTGTAGGGCTGGATTAGAGTGTGTGAGTGTCAGGGGACCCCTGTCTGCATGTCTCATCTCCAGAGCCACTTCTTCCCAGAGGCCCTAGAACATTCCTGCCATTCTTGGCTTTTTCTAGGTGAACACCAGCCTAGCTCTGGAGTCCCAGTGGACTCACCCCTCCCCGACCCCAGTTTTAGGGCTTTAGACTGTCTCTGGGTTCCAGCAGAGGCCTGCCCCAGTATGCTTCCAAGAAATTGGGCACTGTGCTGGCTAGATTTATGTCAACCTGCCACGTTTTATAGTTATCCTGAGGAAACCTCAGTTGAGAAAACCTTTTATAAGGTTGCGTTGTGGGCCGTCTGGTGGTGGGTGGGGCCGGCCCTGGGCTGGTGGTCCTGGGTTCTGGAAGAAGTCAGGCTGAGCAAGCCAATGAGCAGCGCCCTCCATGGCCTCCGCTTCAGCTCCTGCCTCCAGGATCCTGCCCTGTGTGCATTCCTGCCCTGACTTCCTTTGATGATTAGCTGTCGAAGTGTAAGCTGAGTAAACCCTTTCCTCCACAACTTGCTTTTGGTCATGGCGTTGAATCACAGCAATAGTAACCTTATCTAGGACAGGAATACTGTGGGGACCCCTCCTTTCCAGAACTTGTCCTTCCCCCGACACTCCACGTCCCCCCTCAGACGGGGGCTCCCTGTGGGCAGCAGACTTTGTCCCTATCCCTGGCTGCCTGCAATCCCCGCCTTCCTCTTGTGTTCCCAATCCCCTGAGGCTGACGCTGCGTGACCCCGGAAATGTGCTCTGCCCCACCAGGAGCATGCGGCCTGTGATTTTCCTTCCACACAGCATTTTGTTGCTTTGACGTCAACTTCAAACACGGCTCTTTCCTGTCTTCGCATCAAGGAAATAGGTTGAGCTTCAGAGAAAGGTGTTGGTGAGAAAAAGTGCCCCGGGGACACCAGGCCTTCTGGCTGTGCCCTGCTGTGCCCTGTGAGCTGTGCGGTAGCCTCGAGGGTGTCCAGGTGAGTAGCTGCCCTTTGGCCTTTGGGGGCTGGAGCCCCAGGTGGAGGGCGTGTCAGTGGGTGTCACATCCTTACTCTTATCTCTGTGTGAGGAGGGTGGGATCCCACAGGGGCCTGAGGCTGGGCTTGGGTAGGCCCAAGTGTTGGGGAACAGAGACTCTGCAAGTGGTGGAGCTAATGGGCACCCCTGGGGAAACAGGTCACCCCAGGGGTGCCGGCACTACGGTCTTTCTGGGTTCTCCAAGACTCCTGCTTGAACAGCTGCTTGACTTCAGAGAGCAGGGTAAGCAGGCTGGCACAATAGGCCTATGACCCTGGACAACAAAATGTCAGCGGTTCTGGCGAGGGAGTCACGTCAGGTTCCACTCTAGGCAGGTCCTATTAAAGCAGGGCCAAAGGAACCAATCACTAGATTTCTGCTCAGTAGCTGTGTGTCCTTGACAAGTTTCTTGACCTGTTAAAAAGCAGATATAGATTTGGCTGCCTGTTAAGTGCTTGCCTTGTTTGTTGGGGAAGAGGCTGGAAGAGGTATCTCAGACAGCGAGGCCGGGCAGAAAATAGCAGGGTCCGCGTGGTGAATGGTCACAGTGACAGTCATTGCTCTTGTCTTAGCTAGGACATCAAGCACACAGTGGGTGCTTACTGAGGCCTTGCTGAAAGGCTGGGGTCACCAAGTCCTAGGTTGGGAGATGTAAGGTGCCCCCAGCTGAGCTTCCTCTGACAAACCCAAAGCTTCTTTTTATTTCCCACCTGACCTTCAGTCTCGCCTTTGCCACCTGGAGGTACCCTGGTGGGCTAGCAGCCTGGATGGTGTTGAAGTTTACATCTTTAGGGCCGGGGGCCTGGGTCCATCTAGATCTGCCTGCTGCTTATTGCTGTGTGACCTTGGGCAAATCACTCCACCTCTCTGTGCTTTTACCGTTTCTGTATCCGACACATCATTCACAGAGTCCTCGTGGGGCTTGAGGGAACTCACCAGTGTTCGGTGACATAGTAGGGGCCATGTAATTAATTGGTTGTTAGGGCGCTAATTGTTATCGTTAGTTCTTGTGGGTCTCAGGCCCTGATCACAGATTCTGGAAACTTCCACAAGGCCTGTGGCATCCGGATCACCCTATACTGACCACCCCTGCTCAGGCCTGAGGACCACAGGGGCAGGGTCCTGCTGTCTCCAGTGGAGGCTAGTGTCTGGAGATGCTTTTGGTATTGACTTGGACAACCCAGGCACGCAATGGGTAGGTGTCAAGCACCCTTCCCCACCGTGCAGCCCCTCCCTCCCCAGTCCCTCAACTCTACGTGGCCCTGTCCTGGGTCACCCCGATGTTTCCTGCCTTTCTTTTACTGTCCTATAGCTTGAGATCCAGAGAGTGGAAGTTGCCTTGCCTAGGGGGTCACATCGTTCCCAGCATGCAACCAGTGGAGGCTGGGCTGGCTCTAGCTGTTCTGGAGGGCGGGAGGGATGTTGTCCCAGCAGATTGCAAATGCTCAGAGAACTGGATTGGAGACCGTCCATGGCCCCCATCAGCCTCAAGGCCTTGACCGTTCAAGTCGTTCAGCTGCAGTACTGGGGTCTGCTGGGATATGGAGTCCCCGCTCAGGGACTTGGCTCTGAGCTCTGCGGTCCCTTCTGCGTAGTGTTAATTGGAAACATCAGTGCCAGTTTCTGCTGGGCCTGAGTGAGTGTGGATCAGTGTATGAGTCAGGGTTCTCTGAGTCACAGGACGTATGGGCAGTCTCTATATAGTAAGGGAATTTGTTGATGACTTACAGTCTGTAGTCCAACTCCCCAACAATGGTCAGCAGCAGCTGTGGATGGAAGTCTAAGGATCTAGCAGTTGCTCAGTCCCACGAGGCAAGCAGGCAAAGAAAAGAGAGTAAATCTTCCTCCTTCCAATGTCCTTATGTAGGGCTCCAGCAGACGTTGTGGCCCAGATTAAAGGTGTGTGCCACTGAGACTTTATTTATTTATTTATTTATTTTGGTTTTTTGAGACAGGGCTTCTCTGTGTAGCCCTGGCTGTCCTGGAACTCACTCTGTAGACCAGGCTGGCCTCCAACTCAGAAATCTGCCTGCCTCTGCCTCCCAAGTGCTGGGATTAAAGGCGTGCACCACCACTGCCCAGCACCACTGAGATTTAATCCTAGATGACCTTGAACTCAGAGCTCTCCCTGACTTAATATTCTGGAATTCATAGCCACTATGCTTCAAGATCTTCATGCCAAGATCCAAGTCAGAAACTTGTATCTCTGAGCCTCTAGATTAGGATCAAGGGCGAGCTTTCTAATTCTGGATTGTAGTTCATTCCAGATATAGTCAAGGTGACAACCAGGAATAGCCACTACAGTCAGGTTGCGAGCCTGGTGGCATCAGCTTCTCCGGGGCCTCAGTTTCCCCAGCTGAGAAATGGGAGTGACGGTTCCCAGATGGCAACTGTGCTGAGGAGCAGGTTAATTGGAGTAGATCCTAAAGGATGCCCCACAGCCTTGCAAGGAATCGCTGGCCTTGTTCTCCATGTGAGAGGAAATGGGGGGGGGGGCAGATGGGGTGGGGTGAGGCCTGGAGGAGCCAGGCTCAGGCGGTCACAGAAAGAGTGACAGACAGTGACCTTAGGGCTGAGACCTGGGAGGTGGGGACTGTGGAAGGCTCCCCTTCCTGGGTACTTGATGCATCCTGGGTAAGATGGTGGGAATGTGGAACATGAACTTTGCAGCAGAGGGGGTGATGGAGCCCTGAAACAGATAGCTAGGACAAAGGCGTGGCTGGCCTAGGCCCCTGAGCAGGTCTTCTCAGTCCCCAGGCCTCCTAATCCCAGCCCTCCGTGTGACCCTCATGCTTGCCGGGCTCTTGAAGGGGGTGTCACTGTTCATCACAGCCAGTTATAGTTCTTCTTGGCTCCAGGATGTTTAGTGGCAATGAAAACGCAGCATGCAAGGGGCCAAGATGTCAACAATTGATACATGTGTATCATATTTAGAGGGGATGGGCTTGGGGTGAAAAGCCACCGAGAGGCTGTGCTAGAGGGAGGTCAGGGGTCAGACTGACTGCAGAGGAGGACGGGCTATTTGAGCAGTGCAGGGGCCCTGAGCTTGGACTGTGATTGTTGTGCCCCCACTGAGGGGCTTGGGCTCATGGACTGAGCAGGCTCCTGTGGTGGGAGAGAGGGCAGAGTGGGTGTGTCAGCACAGGAAGGAACCAGGCCCTGTATGTGGCAGCTCTGTGGCTCTGAGACAGTGGGGAACCCAGCTGTCTGGCCAGGTCCATATGGCCATTCTCTAGGAGATCTGAGCCCCTGGGATACAAATCCATCCTGGGAAACCAGGAAGGAGCCCTTTGCCCTCCACGGCATGCAGGTGACTGCAGTTGCTGGTGCGTGTCGCGTAATCCAGTTAGGACTCTGCTGAGTGACAAACACCAGCAGAGGTGTCTGTGTCTGTCGTGAGGAACTTGATGTGGCCTAGGAATAAGCAATCATGGCTTCAGAGGGACTCTGGGTGAAGGCTAGAGGGTTCAAAGGGGAGGGGAGCGTGGGGGAGAGCATGGGTGGGGTGGGGTGGGGTGGGGTGGGTGGCGAGAGCAGGGACCAGGAATCCTGGAGAAGTAGAGTCCGCAGACCAAGTGTGATGGCTCACGCCAGGAATCCCAGCACTGGTTGGGTAGGGGCAGGACAGGACGATTGGTATATAGAAAGGCCTTGTTTTAAGAAAGTAAAGTGTGTAGCCGGTCGGTGGTGGCGCACGCCTGTAATCCCAGCACTCTGGGAGGCAGAGGCAGGCGGATTTCTGAGTTCGAGGCCAGCCTGGTCTACAGAGTGAGTTCCAGGACAGCCAGGGCTACACAGAGAAACCCTGACTCAAAAAAACCAACTCCCAAAAAAAACCCCAAAAAACAAAAGACAACAACAACAACAAAAGAAAGTAAAGTGTGTGTGTGTGTTTGTGTGTGTGTGTGTGTGTGTGTGTGTTGGGGGCCTGGGAATATAGCTGAGTGGTTAAAGCTTGTCATACCAGGAAATGAGCTTGACATGGTGGTTGCTAAGCCAACACCAGCCTCAGTGTTGAAGGCAGTGGAATATGTATCTCTGTTAAAGTAGCTGGAGACAACCTGATCTTGAGTATATATAGCCCAAGATGGCTTTCAGGAGGCCCTCTGATGTCTGCTTCACCAGCTGCCCGATGTCCCTGGATTTGACAACTTCCTCCAGGTTGGGTGGGTGAGAGTCACAGCAATAGACATGTTGTGGGTAGGAACATGGAAGGCCAGTGAACTTCCTGCTCAGTTCTGGGATGACTAGCAGCCTTCACGGTGCCCCTGGATGCAGGGATGATGTTCTGGACATGGCCCTCACGATCGCAGTCTCCCAGAAGCACTAAGCATGGTTTTCTGGGTGGTGGTGATGGCGTGGAATGTGGTTGTGAGGCCCTGAATAATGTCAGGGTTGTCGTGGGTGACATTGGCCATGGGGCTGAGTGGTCGGTGCTCCAGGAAGAAATGCTGACAATCTTGAATGAGTCGCACTTCCTGTGGTTCACGTAGGGGCATCAGCCTAGGGGCCAGAGACGATGACTTTCTTGGTTCCACACTGCAAGTGTACTTGACTTTCTTCATAGAGTTGAAGGTGGCAGTGGACTCCATCTTGGCAAGCTCTCGTTCCTGGGAGATGGAGGTGACCTTCCTGGGGATGATAGTCTCCCATTCTCAGCCTTGACTGTGCCGTGGATTTGCCATAGGCAGAGTCATATGGAAAGGTGCAGACCATGTACTGAGGTCGCTGAGGGAGCAATAACCACTTTGCAGCGTTGAGCGCAGCCGTGGCAAATAGGTGCCCAGCCTGGACACATCTGTTTACTCTGGCTTCACTGTCAGGTCTCAGGGTACTGAAGGAGAAGATGTGGCGGGAGTGCTGGGATGGGGAGGAGCAAAGACCATGGTAGGCTTCTTAACCCATGCCCTGCCTGCTTCCTCCCCTGATGAGGCCCTTGGGTCAGCCCTGACAGGGTCCAGGGTCCTGCTGGGCTTGAAGGACACACTCAGGACACAAGCGTGGTCTGAATGAGAGGCGGTGCTCTGGCTCTGAGTCTAGGATTGCACTGGGAGGCTGCGGGTGCAGCTGGGCCACACTGGTCTGGCCTGGTTGTAGGCTGGAGACAAAGATTTGTGCTAACATCTTGCCCCTAGCCCTTCATCTTCTGCCTTTTTCTGTCATCTTCCTCTGGCTACAGCATCCCTAAAGACTTGGTCCCCATGTTGTATGGATACGAGGAGAATGGACCAGAAAAGCCAGGAAGGTGGATACAGACCCGTGCCTGGATGCAGGCAGCCCTGGGCTGGCTGGCTGTCGGCAGGGCAAGATTGTCATAATGGCTGTCACAGTAGTGGGACAATGGATGAAGGAGAAACAGGGTGAGCTCCCACCTCAGGGCCACCTTGGCTTTTGGTCTGAGATGCCAGTCTTGGTGTATAGCCTTGGACTAGACCCTGAGAGCCAACCTTCCTCAGCGTCTCCTCTCTAACCAACATCTGACTGCCCAGGCTGCACCTGTGGCCATGTCGGGCAAAGCTGCTCAAACCACGTGACTGACAGTTTCCTGCCACAGCTTCCTGCTCCAGAGACCATCCTTGTTACCACCCCCCTCCCCAGAACACGTCCCCTTATCCTGCAGCCTCATACTCTGTAAAGCAGCCTTAGGAGTCTCTGGGAAGGGCTGGCTGGGTCTAGGGTGATAGAGATAGAGAGGGCCAGGGAGGGCACGGACTGGCATCTGGAAGTGGGTCTGAAGGAAAGTGTAACCTAGCCTGGCTGGAGCAGAGGGCAGAGGAGTTTTGATCCAATGAGGGAGCCATAGTAGGTTCTTGAGCAAAGGAGGCCGTGGTGACTTAGGAGCAGCTTGCAGGCCCCAGAGCTCAGCTTGAGTGGAAACAGACAGTGGAGGAGTCAGCTAACCACAGGCGTTCTGTGGCTGAGATCTGGATCCGTTTGTATTAATAGAATCGGTTGGTGGAGATCAAAGGAGGTGTTGGCGACACAAACCAACACCAGGCTAGAGATCTGGCTTGGGGGGGATACCGTGTACAGCTGTGTAGCTACGGCACAAGTAAGGGGGCAAGACTGAGAAAGGAGAGAGGAGGAGGAGGGGTAGGAGGAGAAGTGTGTGTGTGTGTGTGTGTGAGAGAGAGAGAGATAGAGAGAGAGAGAGAGAGAGAGAGAGAGAGAGAGAGAGAGCGGGCACAGGAAGTATAAGAGCTGAAGGGGTCAAGCCAGGGACTCTGTGAGGACCAGAGAGACCTGAGACCAAACAGAAGGGAGGGGACATGACATCCATTCCCCAGAGGACCTGGTGTAGAGGCAGGGGATGGGGGGGTGAGCAGGGCACCAGGCTGGATCAGAGCTGGGATGGAGTCTGGCAGACGGAGATGGGAGGGAAGCCAACCTGTCCATTATAAGTTTTCCTGCTTCTGCTCTTACTGAGGGTGTGAACATGTCTAAACTCCCACCCTTTGTTTAAAAATGGAGGTAGTTTACACCCAGCAAGGCCTTCAGACCGCCCCACAGAAGAGGTCTATTCTGACAGATGTGTGCAGGCGAGCAACTGCTACTTTTGTCAAACTGTAGACTATTCCCCAATTCCTTCAGGCCCTCTAGCTGCCGCTGCCCCCCCCCCCCCACGGGGTCTCCATGCTGCAGTGCTGACAGAAGCCCGATCCGGTTAGCAGCCACTCTTTGCCTTGGTCACACGCTGTGCTGCTGTGCCGTCTACACCGCAGCACCTGCTTCTCTCCATCTGTTGAGAAATATTTACGCCACTTTTAGCGTTTGAGAGTTATGAATAAAAATTTCTATTAAACTCTCGTGGAGGTTTTTCTATTGGGCTCCATTTTTCATTTTTCAAGGAGCCTGTAACTTGGTGGCTTGTTTGAAGTGGTCTCGTGAAATCTCTTTTAAATGACTTTTTAAAAAAGGTTCTCTCAGGGCTGGAGAGATGGCCCCATGTTGAAGAGCACACTGGCTGCTCTTCCGAAGGACCTGAGTTTTGTTCCCAGCATCCGCATGGACTCCTAACTTGTCTGTACCGCCCACCCTCTTCTGATCTCTGCGGGCACCAGGCACACATATGATCTACAGACATACATGTACACAAAACACTCATAGACATAAAACAATAGAAAACACTGAAGGATCCTCCCCCTCTACCCACCCTCCCTCTCATTGTTTTGGTTTTCTGAGACAGGGTGTCACTCTCTCAGCCGGCCTTCACTGTGTCCCAGGCTGGCTGGAACTCAGTCCTTCTGGCTCAGCTTCCCGAGTACTGGGATCACGAGTGTGTCTCACCAGGCCAGTTTGGAAGCCACCCTTCTCCCAGTGGAAAGACAAAGATGGCATCGTTGATCGTGGGGGTTTCTGATCACAGCTTGCAACTAACTGTTGTGGTTTCCCACCATGCATCTGTGTCATGTGATCAGCAGCCCCGGCTGCCAAAGCAAGGCCTCAGCCTGCTCCCACTCCAGCCTCTGTCCCTGCCCATCCCTGGACACTCCTAGCAGACACAGCCCTTCTCAGTCACCAAGCCTGTCCTTACACCCCATTGCCTTTGTTTGCATGAGGACACTGAGTCCCCTCCGAGTCTTCCTGGGTCAGCTCAGTAGGTAATAGGTAATGGTTATGATGAGTTAATTCTTTCAACGTTGCAGAAAAGCAAGAATATGGAGAATGGAAAGAGCGAATGGTCTTTTTATATTCAGCCTGGACTCTGCAGCTCACATTCTGTTCCGCTTATCACAGAGATCGGCCCTCATTATTCACAGATTCCATATTTGAGAATTCACCTGCTGGCTACACTTTGCAATCCTCAAAATAATATGGTGTTTCCCCCACGATTTGCAGATAAACACTGAATGGAAAGAATTATTGAGTCACGGATGATGACATCGCCACAGAGAATGAGCACCATAGGGCTCTGCTGCTTGTTCCTGTGGGTGGCAAATCTCTCAGGCCTTCCCATAGGAGGCAGAGGCTCCGTGACACACAGACCCAGCCCAACAATGTGTGTTCAATCAGGTGTTGTGAAATACACAACAAACACACATACACATACCACAAATACACAAAAACCCCACACATATATACACATACCACACATACACACACATTCACACACATACCACACACACACATACATACACATACATATACATACACCACACACACATACACACCACACATACACACACATATACACACACCACACACACACAAACACATACCACACACATTCACACACACGTACCACACCCCCCCACATACATATACACACATATACACATATACATACTCATACACACACACACACTATGCACACTAGACACACATTCACACACATACCACATACATACACACACCACACACACATACAACACACACACATATACACACACCACACATATACATACACACACTATGCACACCACACACATTCACACACATACCACATACATACACCACACACACATACAACACACACACATTCATACACACCACATACATACACACATACATACACACACATACCACACACACACATATCACACCACACACATGCCACACACACACCACATACACCACACACATGCCACACACATAACACACACACACACACACACACACACACACACACAGTACAGCTGACTCTGATGGGAACCCAATGCTGTTAGGCAAATGCCAAAGACAATGAGACAGGAGGATCACAACAGGTTCGAGGCCTGCCTAGGCCATGCCTTTAAACCTGGTGTATTGGTGCACGTTTATAATCCCAGTACATGGGAGGTGGAGGCAGGAGGATCAAGAGTTCAAACAGTTTCAACAACATAGTAATTTTGAGGCCAACCAGTAGTTATATACTGGCCCCATGGCCAGGAGATCCAAGTGTGCGCTTGCCTGTCAGTTGTCATAAATCAGTATTTGCAGATTTTTCTAGAACTACTGTGCATAGCAAGAGTTGACAACCTCACCCATCCCTCTCCACCCGTTGTGTGCACTTTAGATGTTTATCAGTGCTGCAGTCACAGTGTCCATCACGGCCTGAACGTTCTGCAGGCATTTCTGCAGCATTGTGTGGTTCTCCTTGACAGAGCAGATACAATAAATCTTAATGCACACCGAGTTTTGATTAACTCAGACACTGGTGTAACCCAAGCCCGAACAAGATACAGGATACTAGCGGACCTCCAGGGAGTCCAGGGTAAACAAGTTAAAATTATTTGCCTATCAGATGTCCGCCCATCCGTCTATCTACATCAGATCTGTCTAGTATGTATGTATGTATGTATGTATCAATCTACTATCTATCTATCTAAGGCCTGTCTATCTCAGAACTATCAACTATCTGTCTGTCTGTCCGTCTGTCTGCCCATCCATCCATCCACCCACTCATCTCATTTAAGGTCATCTCAAGCTGACCTTAAATTCATGTGACCCTCCTGCCTCAGTCTCCCAAACGCTGAGGTAGCAAACTTGAGTCGCCATGCCTGTCTCCCCCTCCCTCCTTCCCTCTCTCCCTCTTCTCCAACCACATACCCCATTTTGTCCTGATGGTTAACATCAGAGTTAAATCCTGACTCTTAACCTTTGTCTTTTTATGGATGGATAAATAAAAGATTAATTCATGCTTTCTGAAACTGCTTCAGGAAGGCAGAGGTGGGGCAGAGGGAATTACAGATGGCCAATGGCTGTGAAGCCTCAAGGCTGGGGCCAGGTCCCCTGATGAGCGGGTTAGCCTTGCTTTGCCTTACACTCTCCCCGCATGTTTTTCTTTTCTTTTGTTTCTTCAAGACAGGGTTTCTCTGTGTAGCCCTGGCTGTCCTGGAACTTGCTCTGTGACCAGGCTGGCCTCGAACTAACAGATCTACCTACCCCTGCCTGTGGAGTGCTGGGATTAAAGGCATGGGCCAGCACCGTCCAGCTTTCCCTATAAAAGGTTTTTTTTTTTTTTTTTTTTTTTTTTTTTTTTTTTTTTTTGAGGAGATGGTTCCTCCTCATCCTCATGCTCTGAGCTAGAGGAGTTCCTTCTAGCCATGGAAACCTCTTTCTCTCTTAAGTCGTCATTCTTAAAATTCCAGACTTCAATCTATAACAGTAATGGTCACTCCTATCTATCACACTACTGACCACTACTTCCTGAGCGTGTGTGATCTTCGAAAGGGAAGGGAGTGACAGTATTTCTTCTTCTGTTTTTTTTTTTTTTTGTTTTTGTTTTTTTTTTCTGAGACAGGGTTTCTCTGTATAGCCTTGGCTGTCCTGGAACTCATTCTGTAGACCAGGCTGGCCTCGAACTCAGAAATCCGCCTGCCTCTGCCTCCCAAGTGCTGGGATGGAGTGATAGTATTTCATGTATAATATCTTCAGCCTGAGATGTTAAAAAAGAAAGACAGACAGAAGAAAGGAAGGAAGGAAGGAAGGAAGGAAGGAAGAGAAAGAAAGAAAGAAAGAAAGAAAGAAAGAAAGAAAGAAAAAGAAAGAAAGAAAGAAAGAAGAAAGAAAGAAAGAAAGAAAGAAAGAAAGAAAGAAAGAAAGAAAGAAAGAAAGAAAGAAAGAAAGAAAGAAAGAAAGAAAGAAAGGAAGAAAGAAAGAAAGAAAGAAAGATGTATTTGAGAACTGAAGGGACAGTTCAGGCCTGGGGACCTTCATGGTGTCTGGATGCTGTGCCCAGGTCCCTGAAAAGTCAGAAGTGGGTTTCAGAATCGGTTGGGTGCCAAGACAGGGCACCTCCTCTCTGGGACTGACTCCCGTGCAAAGATGAGGCTCCCTGACGACTGTGCAACGCCTTTGCACCCACAGGGCCCGGCGATGCCCGACCCCGCGGCGCACCTGCCATTCTTCTATGGCAGCATCTCGCGGGCCGAGGCCGAGGAGCACCTCAAGCTGGCAGGCATGGCCGACGGGCTGTTCCTGCTGCGCCAGTGCCTGCGCTCGCTGGGCGGCTACGTGCTGTCGCTGGTGCACGACGTGCGCTTCCACCATTTCCCCATCGAGCGCCAACTCAACGGCACGTACGCCATCGCGGGCGGGAAGGCGCACTGCGGCCCGGCCGAGCTCTGCCAGTTCTACTCGCAGGACCCCGACGGGCTGCCCTGCAACCTGCGTAAGCCGTGCAACCGGCCGCCTGGCCTCGAGCCGCAGCCGGGGGTCTTCGACTGCCTGCGAGATGCTATGGTGCGCGACTACGTGCGCCAGACCTGGAAGCTGGAGGTGAGGGCGTGGCCAGAGGGGGCATGGGCGGGGCATGGGCGGGGCATGAGGGGCATGCTGTGCCCATGGTCGCTGATGCTGTCTTCACTGGCTTACAAGATGCTCCAAGGCCTGGGATTTGGAAGTGACAGGGTGCTGAGGCCCTAGTTGAGCCCATGACCTGGACGGAGGATGCGTAGGCCCCGGCTTGGTGGTAGCTTGTCTTGCTCAGCCTGAGAGATGCTGTGGTGCTTGACCATCTATGATGGGCCAAAGGCGCCAGAGAGGACCACGAAGGGCAGGCCCGTGGCCTACAGAAGGGTGGCAGACAGGGACTATGGGCTGTAGTTCACAGCATGTGCTATGCTTGAGCCGGAAAATGTGTAGGATCTTGAAGCTGGTGACCTTCCCGCGGGCCTAGAAGGCCTAGAAGGGAGGCGGCAGTGCCTCCCTGGATGGATGAGGAAGGAGACCCTCGAGCTGGCGAGCTGGCGGAGGTTCCTCCAACAGCTTGCTGACACGCCTGGGCGGGTGGGTTCCTCTTACGGAACAGGTGATTTGGAAAGTAAGGAGCAAGCGAGTGGGTTCTGGTGGCTCGCCACGTTGTCACTCCCATAACGCTCCCCTCTCCTCCTCCTCAGGGCGATGCACTAGAGCAGGCCATCATCAGCCAGGCTCCACAGGTGGAGAAGCTCATTGCTACCACAGCCCACGAGCGAATGCCCTGGTACCACAGCAGCCTGACTCGCGAGGAGGCCGAGCGCAAACTCTATTCCGGCCACCAGACCGACGGCAAGTTCCTGTATGTGGGGCCTGGGGGTGCAGTTGATGAGGGGCCGGGGCTTATTGGTTGAAATCCTAGGGGCCAGCAGGGCAGACCTGAGTGTGTACGTGGGCTCGGAGAGCCTATATGTCTGTGTGCACATGCGCAGAGGTACTTTGATACAGTAAAGTCCGCACAGTGAACTGGAAGGACTCCGGAGCTGGTGCACCTGCACTGAGCCTAGCTTTTGCAGCCTGCAGGCTATGGACTCGGGCAGGTAGCAGGCAATGTATGGTCTGGACAGGGAGGATACTGAAGCAATCTGTTCTATAGACGTCAGCAGTATCTGCTGGAGACCTGTGTAAAGAATCACAGGAATTAATACATGTAAAGCAGTAGTGTGGGCAAGTTAGATCTCAGCCCTCGTTCCTTGTGTGACCGTGTCTGTGTGTGACTGAGCCACAGCTGGCTCGGGCAGCCATTCATGAGTTTGTTATAGGCAAAGACTCCCTCAAGTTCTTTTAGAAGCCTGCTGGGCATTCGAAAGCCCAGCCAGCTGCGCTGCTACTTTACTTCTTCCTCTTCTTCCTCTTCTTCCTCTTCTTCCTCTTCCTCTTCTTCCTCCTCTTCCTCCTCTTCCTCCTCCTCCTCCTCTTCTTCTTCTTCTTCTTCTTCTTCTTCTTCTTCTTCTTCTTCTTCTTCTTCATTTTTTAAAAATTTTTTTATTTTTGATTTTTTTTTTGAAACAGGGTTTCTCTGTGTAGCCCTGGCTGTCCTGGAACTCACTCTGTAGACCAGGCTGGCCTCAAACTCAGAAATCCGCCTGCCTCTGCCTCCCAGAGTGCTGGGATTACAGGCATGCACCACCACTGGCCGGCTCTTTTTAAATTTTTTATTCTTCAGTTTTTCGAGACAAGGTTTCTTTGTATAGAAGAAACAATACTGGCTGTCCTGGAACTCACTCTGTAGACCAGGCAGGTTTTGAACCCAGAAATCCTCCTGCCTCTGCCTCCCAAGTGCTGGGATTAAAGTCATGTGCCACCACTGCCGGGCAGGTGCTACCTTCTTGCTTGGGTGTGAGTGTTTTGTATATAAATGTTATTCAGCCAGTCACTAGGCATCCAGATAGGAGAAAGTTGCCACCTGCCTCTCTCTGTGACCCCGGAAAGCCCAGTGTTTACATCAAGTAGACTGGGCACAATTCCTAGGGCCTCTCTTCTCTTGGGTGTCCAGTCCTGTTGAGATGAATTGTTGCCCTGCCTCCTCCCCAGGGCTGTTTCTTTCCCAGGATACACTTGGAAGAACTGACCCTTGATTTCCACCACACAGTGAGGTCTGTGCTGAGAGCCTACAGGTCTCCTAAGAGACAGCATTCTCTCCTGGACTTTACTGTTGGTGGGTAGGGAAGAGTGTGTATAATACGGGGCTGGAGAGGTGGCCCAGCAGTTCCCAGGGCCTACTGTGACAGGGGGCCCAACGCCTCTGGTTTCCACAGGCACCCGCACTCACAGGCACTCACCCTACCTCCCCTACATATAATTAAAATATGGTAAAGTGGGTCTGGGGGAGAGGGGAGATGGGGTGGGATAGAAATGAGAGGAATGGGGGGAACTGTGGTTGGGACATATTGCAAACAAAAATGAAAATGAATAATGAAATGATAATAAGACATATTTTAAAATGTATATCTACACATACATTTATATAATGCATGTATATTTTATCCTACCTGGTAGTTGGAATATAAATTGGAGGGATATTTCTAATACTTTTGAGGGAGTGTTTTTCCATCTTTCTTTCTTCACAATGTGGGGATTGAACCCATGGGCTCTGCCTACTGTAGGCAAGCACTCTACCACTGAGCTGTATTCCCAGGCAGCCCTGAGATATCTCTTAAATTCTGATTAATGATAATTTTCTGGAGCTGGGGATGTTCCCAGTGTTAAGAGTACATGCTCAGCATGCACACAGCCCAGAGTTCAGGCCCTGGCACCGCCGTCTGAGAAAAAAGATGAGGTTTACCTTAGAGGACAGTGTGTGTAGGTTGTTTGTTTGTTTTTTTTTTAACTTATTTAAAAATATTCTTTTTAATTGTGCAAATACACATATCTGTGTGTGTGATGCTCACATATATGCAGGTGACTGAGGAGGTGAGAGGCATTAGAACTGCCTGACACTAGAGTTAGACGCAGCTGTGATCCTGGGAGCCAAACTTGGGTCTTCTGCAAGAGCAGTATGTGCTTTAACTGCTGAGCCATCTCTCCAACCAGAGAAGACAATTTTTGAACCATTAGGTTAATCATCTCCCCCCATCCCACCTAAGAGGAAACCTTTGCATTGTGTCAGTTAGCTTTTGCTGTGTAACAAACTGTCCCCAAATTTGTTAACTCTAACCCCATCATATGTTTACAATTTTGTAAGCCCTCTGAGCGATTCTATTTAGGTCAGCTCGGCTGGGACTCAGGAGGTTGGAAGGATGTACTAGTCAGGGTTAACACTGCTGCTTTGCAACACCATGACCAAAACTACTTGGGGAAGAAAGAGTTTATTTGGCTTATACTTCCAAACCACTGTTCACCATCAAAGGAAGTCAGGGCGGGAACTGGGAGGAGGGAGCCTTGGAGGGATGCTGCTCACTGGCTTGCTTCCCCCTGGCTTACTAATACTGGTTTCTTATAGAACCCAGGACCGCCAGCCCAGAGATGCCTCCACCCACAATGGGGCCCTCCCTCCTCAATCATTAATAAAGAAAACGCCCTACAGACTTGCCTACAGCCCCATCTTATAGGAGGCATTTTGTTCATTGAGGCTCCCTCCTCTCAGATGACTAGCTTGTGTCAAGCTGACATAAAATTCCCCAGCGCACGTGGCGAGTGGGGATCGGAGCCTCCAACAGCAGAGACCGGCTCTGACTGGTTGCTGTATAGCAAAACTGTGCTGCCCGAAGGTGAAGCCGGCAAACATTTTACACAACAAAAAGTTGTTTAAGACAGTCTCAGAGCTAGTAGTCACCTGAGATAAGAGAAACCTCAAAAAAAAAAAACAAAAACAAAAACAACAACAAAAAAAACAACAAAACTAGAACCAACAGGTGAATAAAAGAGGCTTGTAGGACCAGTGCTGTTGGGGAGCAAGGTGGCTGGGTGGGGGTGTGGCAGGGTGGGGCGTGGCAGGGTGGGGGCGTGGCGGGGGCGGTACTGGGGCTGGCAGAGAGAGACAAATAGTGGTATCATGAGGAACAGTGACTCATTTAGGAGACAGTCAAAAGACTAAGAAAAACTATGCAGAGCCAGATTCCTGGACAAGTAAGTGAAACTGGCTTTGGTTGGAGACCCTGGCAGGTTCTCTTTGTGAACTTTTATCATTAGCTATGAGGATAGAAATGCTTGCTTGTTCCCTGGTCCCATTAGGTTGGAGCACTTCTGTCCATCCTTTAAGGTGGTGCCTAGCTTTAAAACTAAGATGTGTTTCTTACAGGCAACAGGATTTCCGTTTCTTGATCCATTCAGTCAGACTGTGTCTTTTGATTGGAGGATTGAGGGTATTGATATTTAATATTATTACTGGAATGTGTTCATTGTACACCTGCATACCAGAAGAGGGTATCAAATGCCCTTACAGATGATCATGAGCCACCACGTAGTTGCTGGGAACTGAACTCCAGACCTCTGGAAGAGCTGCCAATGCTCTTAACCACTGAGTTATCTCTCCAGCCCTTAGCTATATAAATTTTAAGGCTGTGTATGTTGTAGAAAGTTTCTCTCTCTCTCCTTCAATCATGGCAGATAGTTTTGTTGGGTATGATATTTTAGGTTGTGTCTTAGTTAGGGTTTTAATGCTGTGAACAGACACTATGATCAGGGCAATTTCTATAAGGACAACATTTAATTGGGGCATTTAACAAGTTCAGAGGTTCAGTCTGTTGTCATCAAGGTGGGAACATGGCAGCATCCAGACAGGCATGGTGCAGGAGGAGATGAGAGTTCTACAACTTGTTCAGAAGGCAAACAGAAGACTGGCTTCCAGGGAGCAAGGATTATGGTCTTAAAGACCACTCCCATAATGACACACTTCCTCTGACAAGGCCACACCTCCTAATAGTGCCACTTCCTGGGCTGAGCATATTCAACCCATCACAGGTTGGCAGTCAGCCTTAGGACACAGCGTGCATTGCTCTAAGCTCTTCTTTTCACTGGGAAATCTGATGTTTTCTGATGTTTGTGTGTGGTTTGTGTTTTTCCTTTGGCCCCTCTAACTCCACTTTCTTTGTTATATATACTTAATGTTTTAATGATATGCTGTGGGGACTTTCTTTTCTGGTCTCATCCATTTGGTGTTCTGTGTATTCCTGCACATGTGAGGGTGTGTCTTTCCTTAGTTTGGGGAAGTTTCCTTCTATGATTTGTTGAAGAACTCATCTATGCCAATAAGTTGAGATTCTCACCCCCCTCCCTGGCTCCTGCCCGCCATCCCTGTCTACACTTTTAGTTCTAGGGCTTGGTGTTTTTTCATGGTGTCCCAAGGTTATTGTTTTTAAAGGTTTTTTTTTGGGTGTGTGTGTGTGTGTGTGTGTGTTCCTTGTGTATGTGGTATAGACCCTCTACTTCATCTTTGAGATCTGAAATTATATCTTCTGCTTGATATATTCTTCATGTATTGCTTTCCTTTGAGTTTTTCAGTTGGCCTTCTCAGTTCTGTCTTCATGTCGACTCAAGCCCCCTTCAGTGTTTCTTTCTCCTGACTGAATCCCGTCCTCACGCCCCGATGGCCTTCATCCTTCCCTCAGCTCCGTGCTTGTGTCTTCCTGGACATCACTCCGGCAGTCATCCTTCTCAATCTCCCTCTTCTCAACATCACTGACTCCTTTCTTTCTTTCTTTCTTTTTTATTTTTTAAAGATTTATTTATTTAATGTATATGAGCACACTATTTCTGTCTTCAGACACACCAGAAGAGGGCATGAGATCCCATTACAGATGGTTGTGAGCCACCATGTGGTTGCTGGGAATTGAACTCAGGACTTTTGGAAGAGCAGTTGGTGCTCTTAACCACTGATCCATTTCTTAGTGTCTTCTTTAAGCTCCTTGAGTTCTTGAGGTGGTTTATTCTGTGCCCTGGGGTTTATCCAGGGCAGTGGTTCTCAACCTTCCTTGCCGGGAGCCATTCCCACAGAGATCTCAGTCATTTCTAGTCTGCTTTCTCTAGCCTGCTTTTAGAAGGACATGTACTAGCTTAAAGATTAGCCAAGAAAGCTAGATGGTCAGTATATGCAGAGCTCACCCAAGTGGGCTCGAACAAATGAAGCTCACCTGTGGTTAAGTTACCTTAGCAACTCCTTTCCCCTTCACCTCCTCATGATCAATTTTTAGTGCCAAGTTCCTACAGCACTTGCCAACACTTCCCTGAGATTCTGAGAGACAATTCTGAGAAACTGTTCCTGAGAAATAACCCTGAGATTGTTCCCTGAATACAATGACTTTCCCCCTTCGCCCCTCACCACACCTGCTTGCTTGCCTTTATATTGCCTTGTGTAAAAAATAAAAAATGACAGTTTGATCAGAATCTGTCTTGCTGTCCGTCTCTCGTGTCTCTTGTCTCTCGCCTTTCTCTAGGTGGTCCGGGGACCCTGTTGACTGTTCTGCGGATCGGGACATTTCCTAATGCTGAAACCCTTTAATGCAGTTCCTCATGTTGTGGTGATCCCTCAACCATAAATTTATTTCTGTCACTACTTCATAACTGTACTTTTGCTACTGTTATGAATTGTGATGTAAATATCTGTGTTTTCCAAAGATCTTAGGAGACCCCTCGGAAAGGGTCTTTCTATGCCCAAAGGGGTCGAAGCCCAGAGTCTGAGAAGTTCTGTTGCAGTTAATCCTCATTGGCAAACACTTCTACGGGACTGGAGAAACGGTGGCTTGAACTTTCATAGTGCTATTCTTGTGACGGCATCTGGGCGTGTGAACGTCCTTTGTGCTGATTTTGTTATGGACAGAACAAGTTGGGGAAGAGAAGGTGTGTGGGAAGGTTGGGTCTAGAGATTGGAAATAGCTTGGATGGAATGAAGGCAGGCAGGCAGAGGAGCCTGGACTTTCTGTTCCAAGCCTAGAGTGTGATCTGTTTGATGGAAAGGCTGGATAGGACTCGGGAAAGTCCTGTGGTTTGGGGCTAGGTAGGAACGATCCTGGGCCAACCCTAGAATCCTTTACAGTGAAGGTTAGGCTGTGCTGGCTGTGTGCTGGCTGTAGGACCCAGGCGAAATCTAGCGGGTTATAAAAAAGCTATAGATGGGGGGTGCAGGGGTACTCACCAGGCTAGACCCTGGAGGAGGACAGAGGATGTCTGGGTATCTAGAGAGTAGTGAAGGTGGCTCAGAAGGGACCTGTGGGTGGTTGCAGATAGAACAGGTCCTTGTGGAGGCCTTGGCTTCAGTGCAGGCACAGGTGGCCAGAATAGGCTGGGGTGCTGGTTGTGGGACCCAGACTGTAGACAAATAAGGACCGGACATTTGAGGGTACCACCAGGCTAAAGCCTCGAGGAGGACATGGAAATTCTGAATAAGGAATGGGGTGGCAGAAACAGTGCCCAAATGAAGGACCTCTGACTTATATAGCTCTTATATTGTGTAGTGACACACCTCCTCCAACAAGGCCACACCTCTCCAATAAAGCCACACCTCCTCCAGCAAGGCCACACCCCCTCCAACAAGACCACACCTCTCTAATAAAGCCATTCCTCCTCCAACAAGGCCACACCTCTTCCAACAAGGCCACACCTCTTCCAACAAGGCCACACCTCTCCAATAAAGCCGCACCTCCTCCAGCAAGGCCACACCCCCTCCAACAAGACCACACCTCTCCAATAAAGCCGCACCTCCTCCAGCAAGGCCACACCCCCTCCAACAAGACCACACCTCTCCAATAAAGCCATTCCTCCTCCAACAAGGCCACACCTCTTCCAACAAAGCCACATCTCTTAATCCTTCCCAAGTAGTTCCACTATCTGGGGACCAAGCATAGATGATCTTTTGGGGGAGGGGGCATTCTCATTCAAACCATCACAGTAGCTGAGTGTCAGTCATGGTGGTCAAGTAGTCCTCACATGATACTGTATTATTTGAGGTGTTGAATGATTTTGCTATGGGGTTTCATGTGACGCTGCCACTGTGTGACTCTCAGTGGTTGTTATGTATGTGCACCTGCGCGTGTGAGTATGCACAGGGATGGTGGCCATTGTGTGTATGTGCATGTGTGTGTGTGTGTGTGTACATGTGTATATGTGTGTGTGTGTGTGCACACGCGCACACATGTGCACACAGGGATTATGCTTCATGGCTGAATGTACCCCTCATGCCTGGGTATCCCCGAGGATAACTGTCTCTCAGTAAGTAGCAAGTGTCTCAGCACTGTGGAGGAATAGCTAGCTCCTGTGGGTGGCTGACCTACCTCCACGGCTCCATAGCCCCTGTAGGCCCTCAGTGTTCCCCTGGAAGGGATTCAGGTCTGCTGCGGACTACCTCATGTTTCTGTCCACGCAGCTTTCCCTCCTCTGTCCCCTCCCCCACAGTCACCATAAGGTGCATACGTTTTCTGTCACCCAGCAGTGGCTTTCCCACTCTCTGCTGTTGCTTCTGGAGGTTCTGGGTGTGGAGCGCATAGCATGAGGCACAGGAAGCCCCCCTCCAGTGTTGTGTATCAGTGACACCCTTCCGCTCCCTTCAGGCTGAGGCCCCGGAAGGAGCAGGGCACATATGCGCTGTCCCTGGTCTATGGGAAGACGGTGTACCACTATCTCATCAGCCAGGACAAGGCTGGCAAGTACTGCATCCCGGAAGGCACCAAGTTTGACACGCTCTGGCAGGTAGGCGGCCCACGTTCTGAGGAGAGCCCTGTGGTAGTGTGCTCAGCTTGGGCGTGGGAGGCCCCACCTGACACCCCTTTCCGCAGCTGGTGGAGTACCTGAAGCTGAAGGCGGATGGACTCATTTACCGCCTGAAGGAGGTCTGTCCCAACAGCAGCGCCAGCGCCGCAGGTGAGAGGGGCAGAGACAGGAGGCAGACAGGCACAGAGGAGGTCTGCCCCCTATACCCACCACTTCCTTCTGCCCCCCAACAGCTGCTGCACCCACCCTCCCGGCCCACCCCTCCACATTTGCTCAGGTGAGCCCGTGGCACCTCAGTGTTCGGACTGGGCATTGGGAGGATGAGTGGGAGGAACTTGGGTGGAAGAAAGATTGCCATGCAGGGGACTGTCCCTGGGGTGTCCTCAGCAGGCAGCAGGCGTGGGTCTCAAGAGAGGGCTGGGTCTCGCTGACTGCTGCTGACCCTGTGACCTTTAGCCTCAGAGACGAGCGGATACCCTGAACTCGGATGGATACACCCCTGAACCAGGTGAGCAGCAGAGGCGGAGCTGTGCGCGCTTATGCCCTTAAAGCAGGGTCCCTGGCTGGCCTGTGGGACGTAGCAAGAGGTGACAAAGTCAGAGCCATTGCCAGGGGTCTGCCCCATGATCCTCAGTGATCCTCAGTGATCCTCATAGTCACCATGCCTGCTCATGTGCAGTGACTCCTGGCGCTTGCTGACACCCGAGGGTGGGTAAATCGTGGCCCGTGGCCATGCGTCTGGCGCGTCTGAGCTTCCCGTGTCCTCTGCGCGCCCCTCCCCCTCCCCTGTTCCCATCCCTTTCTAACCTGGGAGTGTGCGATCATGTGTATACCCAGCACGCTTAGCGTCGGCAGACAAGCCCCGGCCAACGCCGATGGACACAAGTGTGTACGAGAGTCCCTACAGCGACCCCGAGGAGCTCAAGGACAAGAAGCTCTTCCTGAAGCGAGAGAACCTCCTCGTGGCAGATATCGAACTTGGCTGTGGCAACTTCGGCTCGGTGCGCCAGGGAGTCTACCGCATGCGCAAGTACGAAGGGCCCTTCCCCCACCGCGTGGGCATCAGGGCAGAGCAGTGCAGGGCAGAGCAGTGCAGGAGCCGGGGTGTCTGTCTCATTTGCCTGAGAAGCAGACTCTAGGGCGGGATGTGGCATGATGGATGGTTACCTGGAAAGCCTGGGGACCCCCGAGAGGAAGACACCGTCCTATGCTAGGAGGGTTTGGTTAAACTGAAGTTATGCAGAGGGGGAGCCCCTGTTACCTGTTGACAGGCCGTATAGGCACTCACGGGAAGGGGTCTTTGGCTTAGGCAGTCCAGGCATCTCTGGGAGCCGTTGCCTTGACAGCGAGTCACAGGGTACAGCGTAGACTCGGGGGACAAGAGAGCCAGGGGTGGACTGTGCTTGCCCAGTTACCACCTGTGCTGTGTCTGTGGCCACGTGCTGGGGCAGGAAGCAGATCGATGTGGCCATCAAGGTGCTGAAGCAGGCCACAGAGAAGGCGGACAAGGACGAGATGATGCGGGAGGCCCAGATCATGCACCAGCTCGACAACCCCTACATCGTGCGGCTCATCGGCGTGTGCCAGGCTGAGGCGCTCATGCTCGTCATGGAGATGGCGGGAGGCGGCCCACTGCACAAGTTCCTGCTTGGAAAGAAGTGAGCTGGCCGGCCGCTCTCAGGGTGGGGGGGAATGGGGGGGTGGGGATAGGGGATGGGGGTGGGGGAGGGAGACAGACAGGTAGAGAGACAGAGAGAGACAGAGACACAGACACAGAGAGATAGACACACACATATAGACATACAGAGACAGAAAGACAGACATGGACAAATACAGAGAGACAGACAGACACACAGAGACAGACACAGAGACACAGAAAGAGAAAGACAGACACACACAGACAGACACACAAAGGCACACACAGACACAGTGAGAGAGACAGACACAGAGACACAGAAAGAGACAGACACACACAGGCAGACAGACACACAAAGACACACAAAGAGACAGAGACAGAGAAACACACAGAGACACACAGAGAAAGACAGACACATACAGAGACAGACACAGAGACACACACATACAGAGACACAGAGAGACAGACAGACACGGACCACACCACCTGCCTTTACTTCTTCATGAACACACCTGCCCTGTGTGTAGTCTGATGCCCACACTCATACTGCAAAGAAGAGCTCTTGACTCTGTTTCCCCACATGCACCATGGTGGTGATAGCAGGGTCCGTGCCCAGGGCTCCTGTAAGCATTGAACAGGTAATAAAGCTATTAGCATCTGGCACTGCAAACAAGGATCTGGTTCTGTATGGCAGCCGCCTCATGGATGCCCAGGTTTTCTGGGCAACACCCATGCCCCATGGGAAACGAGGCTGACCCCACTATCCCCTCCACCCCAGAGAGGAGATTCCGGTGAGCAACGTGGCTGAACTGCTGCACCAGGTGGCCATGGGCATGAAGTATTTGGAGGAGAAGAACTTTGTGCACCGCGACCTGGCGGCCCGGAATGTCCTACTGGTCAATCGGCACTACGCCAAGATCAGCGACTTTGGCCTGTCCAAAGCTCTGGGTGCTGACGACAGCTATTACACAGTGAGCACCACCCCAGTGGTGCCGGGGTGGAGGTGACTGGTGGGTGAGGGGTCCCGGGCTCCTGACCTAGCGGGCTCCTCCCCTTCCCAGGCCCGTTCTGCAGGGAAGTGGCCTCTGAAGTGGTATGCACCAGAGTGCATCAACTTCCGGAAGTTCTCCAGCCGCAGTGATGTCTGGAGCTACGGGGTCACCATGTGGGAGGCCTTCTCCTATGGCCAGAAGCCTTACAAGGTAGGCTGGGCAGCTTGGCAGTGGCGGGCTGGGGAGGTGGACCAGCGTGAGGGACCCTAGCTCCTCGTGCTCACATGCCTTTGTACCTGGTCTGAGCAGAAAATGAAGGGCCCCGAGGTCCTGGAATTCATCAAGCAGGGTAAGAGGATGGAGTGCCCACCGGAGTGTCCACCCGAGATGTACGCACTCATGGGTGACTGCTGGATATACAAGTGAGTTCCTGGGGTGTAGCCCTCAGCCCTGAGCCTCTCAGAGAAGTCCTTATGCCCAGTCCATGCTACCTTTACACTTAGTAATCCACTCAGAGAGTCCCCAGCACACGGTCCCGGAACACTAGACCACCTGGTCACCCTGCCACCCAGCGTGGCGTTGGTAGAGTCCCACACCCGGGATGACTTTTATTGTCAACCCTACCAGCCAACGTTCAACATCCAATGACTCAGGGAAGCCACTGGTTCTGGAGCCAAGCACTGCACCCACTTAACTCTCAGTCACTCTACCCCACCCAGACGGGACGACAAGGAGACACCCCAACAAGCCACCTTCTAGCGATTGTGAAATATGACGCTCCAACATTTGATACACTGCAAAACAACCGTGGCATTGACTTTGGAACAGTCCTCCTGACAGGGATGGGGTGTGCCTCCCATTTCGACTCAAGTTAACTCAGCCTCTCTCAGAAAAGACCCCCAACACCCAAGCCAGATCCCGTCCCAGCACCGTGACCCAGCTCCCCACAGTCAAACCTTCTCGCGCTTTGGTACCCCCACCCAAACCACATGCCTGCCCCGTGTAAGCTTGCACCTGGCCCATGTACCCAGCGTGGCTGCCTTTCACATCCTTACCCCCTGTGGGCAGCGCTGTCCATCCTGAGCTCCAGTGCGCTGTTTCCGTGTCTCCTGGACAACACTCAGTACGACGTGGTTATCTGTGTTCTGTAAGGCAGCAGCTCTGCTTGTGTCTTAGTCAGCGTTTGTATTCCTGTGCAAACATCATGACCAAGAAGCAAGTTGGTGAGGAAAGGGTTTATTCAGTTTACACTTCCACACTGATGTTCATCACCAAAGGAAGTCAGGACTGGAACTCAGGAAGCAGGAGCTGATGCAGAGGCCATGGAGGGATGTTTCTTACTGGCTTGCTTCCCCTGGCTTGCTCATCCTTATCTCTTATAGAATCCAAGACTAGCAGCCCAGGGATGGCACCACCCACAAGGGGCCCTCCACCCTTGATCACTAATTGAGAAAATGCCCCACAGCTGGATCTCATGGAGACACTTCCCCAACTGAAGCTCCTTTCTCTGTGATAGCTCCAGCCTGTGTCAAGTTGACACACAAAACCAGCCAGTACAGCTTGTTAAGGCTGGGCACCCCAGAATTCCATCCATCACACACCAAGGAGACCTCATCCAACAGCTCCCCCTCCTCTGAGCCCCAAAAGTCTGCCCCAACTCCCCACCCCTTGGAATCTTTCTGCCCTCTGGCTGACACTGGGTTCTTTCCTACAGGTGGGAGGATCGCCCCGACTTCCTGACTGTGGAACAACGCATGCGGAACTATTACTACAGCCTGGCCAGCCGAGCTGAGGGACCCCCACAGTGTGAACAGGCGGCCGAAGCTGCGTGTGGCTGAGCCCTAAGCCTCGCTACACCCTCTGTACAGGATGGGCTGTGTTCAGGGGCACCTGAGACCTCAGGCCCACAAGCCTGCTCGGCTGTCCCACGTGATTCTCCCTGCCTCGTGGCTGGGCCTGAGGGGGCGTGGGCTCCCAACGTCTGCTTCCACTGTTTCTGAGTGGGGGCCCGGAGTCCTCCAGGGGTCTCTCAACATCAGAATAAACTCCACTTCTCTTGGCACAAGGATTCTCATGTTCTCTGGGCCAGGGCCAGGAGCTTGGGCAATTGAAAGGAATGGATAAGAAAAACGTAGCAATCTCCTCTGTAGGTCCAGCCCCATAAGGACCCCACGGGAGACAGGACTGGAGCGCCCCCCTCTCTGTGGTAGGGTTATCCTCAGGTGAACGAGGTGCCTGGGCAAACTGGGAAATGGAGGCCAAGGCGGGTTTGAGTACTGAGAGCTATGTGTGTCAGGGCCTCTCCATCCCTGAGTAGACTGGACAGCACAGGCGTGTCTGTAACAGCCACACCAGGATCACCCGGAGAGGTTTTTATAGACTACCTGCCCTCCTTCCCAGCCAGCTGAAACAGGTTTTCAGGCCTTTCTATGGGGGGGGGGGGTTCTCACACCCAGTCCTGACTGGATTGTGACCAGTCCCCGCCCCAACACCTGCACCTGCCCAGTTCATTCTCCCCAACCCCCCCTCCCCCCAGTCACAGCTAGGGTCCAGTTTATCACTCCACATCCCCATGTCAGTTCAGAACAGTCCTACTCAGAACTCCCCAAGTCTTACTGTCTCCATTTCTGTACCCAAGAAGTAACGGCAGGCACACCCCAACAGGTGAGGTGGTGTGGAGCCAGGATTCTGACGGCTCAACCTGTGCCACCTGTGCCCTCAGTGGGCTTGGCTCCTCCCTCAGCAGCAAACCAATGCCTCTTTCCCTTGGCCAGAGAGACCGGGGTGGGGGTGGGGGACATATCACACTTGGAGCCAATGAGAGACGAGACTTTCTGGGAATTCTGGGAAAGTAAAGTTTGTTGATCAAACCAGGACAATGCTGAGGCAATGAGGTTACTTCAGGTATAGAGCTTATTTTGGCTTAACTATTTGTTTTCATTCTGTGCGTGCGTGCGTGCGTGCGTGGGTGCCTGCCTGCGTGGGTGCCTGCCTGCCTGCCTGCCTGCCTGTCTGTCTGCCCGTCCATATGTCTGTGTCCCCGGGGGTGAATTGTACATGCTTTCAGGTGTCTGTGAAGGCCAGAGGAGCTGGAATTTCTGGTGGTTGTGATGTTTGACACTCGTGCTGGGAATCGAACTCAGTTCCTCTAGGAAGGCAGTCTGCACCCTTAAGCGCCGAGCTCCTCCTTCCCTACTCAACCTCATTTTGTGGTGAAGATTTACTTATGGGGCTGAGGTAGGAAGGTCACAAGTTGCCTGGATGTGAGTCTGGATTCCATAATGAGACCCTACGCCAACGACACACACTACAAACAGACAAAAAAAAAAAAAAAAAAAAACCCTCAAAAATCCCCCAAACTGAGACAGTCCCTTAGTGCCATGAGAATACCGAGACCAGCGTTTTTCAGCGGGATTACCAATTCATAAACAATGTTAAAGCTTAAGCAGTCTTTTTAATTTCTCTAATAAGTTGATCAAGAAAAAATTTCCTCAGTGGTAGGACTTACTGGCTGCTAGTCTTGATTCCTTTTGCAAATATTTTAGTTAACCTAAAATTCACTTGTTATTGGATAATGACACATATTATTTTTAATATTTATTTGCTTAATGTATGTGAGTACACTGTTGCTGTCTTCAGACACACCAGAAGAGGGCGTCAGACCCCATTACAGATGCTTGTGAGCCACCATCTGGTTGCTGGGATTTGAACTCAGGTCTTCTGGAAGGGCAGTCAGTGCTCTTAACAGCTGATCAATTTCTCTAGCCCAATGATACACATTATTGCACAAACGTTTAAGAAACTAAATACATTTTTTGTTTTTATTTATTTTTATGGTCAGCATTTCTATTTGATTTGGTATTAAAACATCATCCACGTGGTACACTGGGAAAGGCCAGGCAATGAGGAGAAGAGAGTGCAGTTCTAGGAGATGACCACATGGTGGCGCCACTGTCAAGGCAAAGGCGGGCTCAGTTCCTGGCAGCTTCTCAGCCAGGGAGCAGAATGCAGACTCGCTCGATCTTCCCGCCCTCAGTGCCGCCGCCGGTAGGGTTCACTCCAGGCCGGACTGCAGGATGCTTCTTGCCAGTCTCTGCGACCCGGGCTCCGCACCCTCTCGCGGAACACATCCTAGCCTTGCGCCTTTGTATTTAGTGTGGCCTGTGCTTTAGTTGTGGCCTGCTTTTCTGCTGCTCACCCCTAGAAAGAGCCTTAACTATGCTTATAGATTTAGTCCCAGTTGCCCCGGGGGCAAGTCGTTTAGCCCTCCGGTGCCTCAGTTTTTCTTTGGGTGCGTGGACTGAAAAGAGAAAATAAATGTAGAACAAGGAATGGGAAGATCTCAAAGGTTCTGGGGAACTACAAGGACGCTAGAACCTGGCTTTAGAGAGAAAACCCACCAGCAGCCAGGAGGAGGGGGAGGGGCGGCGGCAGCCCGGGAGAAGGGCAGGAGAATGGTCAGAGCGGGGGCTGAGCCCACCCCTGTCCCATGATTCCTTTCCATTACATCTGCTCCTGCGGCTCCCCCACCCCACCCCGGTAGTGTGGGCGTCGCCCCCAGCCAGCGTGGCCGCGGACACTCTGCAGCCTCTGGCTCCTTCTGCCCTCCGATCGCGCTCCCGTGACAAGGTGTGCGGGGAGAAATGGCTGAGAGACTGAGTCGCCATTCAGCTTTATGGTTTTATCTTTGCACCTGTGAATGTTTTGCCTGCATGTTTGTCGGTGCATCGCACGCGTGCTCGTGACCACAGAGGTCAGAGGAGGGTGTCAGGTCCCCTGGAGCTAGAATTACGGATGGCCTGGTCTTCAAGTGCTGGGAAGGGAACTTCTCAGCCTGCTCTCCAGCCCCCCTCCCCCATTTTTGTCTGCTTGTTTTTGAGACAGGGTCTCCTGAAGTCTGGGGTCGCCTCAAAGTCACTGTGTAGCTAGAGGTGACCTGGAACTTCTGACCCTCTTGCCTTTACTTCCTGTGCTGGGATAACAGGCAGGGGCCAGCGTTCTCAGTTTTATGGGGTGCAGGGGAATGAACCCAGAGTTTTGTCCACCAGCTCAGTTTCTGGCTCAAGCTGGCTTTAAACTCACGCTGCATCTGCCTTGTTCTCCTGAGCGGGTCCCTGGTCCGCACTGTCCACGTTGTCACAATGCTCACTGTTGGGATTCCACAGCCTATAGGGATGTGACAGGGCCCCAGACCAGGTGGGTTTGGAGGTGGTGTGGCTTTAGGGACAGCTGTTTTGGACTTGGGCTCTGGGGGGAGACTGGGGGCCCATGTCTATAGCACCTGTTAAGCTGAGGGTCTGAACTGGGTAGATCCAGCTGATGAGTAGATACGGTGGACGTTCTGCAGGTCCCACAGCTCAGGACTCTGGGGGCCGATTTGTGGCAGTGGGCCACCCTTGGGCTGGGTGGTGGCATTGTCTCACTATGGGAGCCTGTGGCTGAGGCCAGCATCTCCTCCTTCATCGGGTCTCCACAAGCACACACATGTGAACATGCATACACCACACACATACCACACACATGAGAAATATGTTTATTTTTAATGTTGTGTATACATGTATGTCAGAGTATGGGTTTGCACACTTGAATGCAGTTCTCAAGGAGGCCAGAAGAGGGCGTCAGAGCCCCCTGCACTGAAGTTAAAGGTGGTTGTGAGTCGCCAGATATGGGTGTCAGGAATCGAACTCAAGTCCTCTACAAGAACATTCTCTTTAGCCCCTCAGAAACTTACAGAGACCAGGACGAGGAGATTGTGATTGTGTGGTGCCGAATGCTGGAGAGAGCAAAAGCATGTGTCCATTTCACCAGCTGATAAATAAGTCAAATTCACCACGGACATCTAGGGAGTATTATCTGAGAACGTGCTGTAATATGTTCAACCTTGAAGCATCATTCCAAATGAAGTAACCGGACATTACCGGTCATACCTTGTATTTCATTCACATGGGTTATCTGGGCCAGGGTAATTTGTAGTCATAAAGTGGACTAGACAGAGTGGGTAATGAACACTGAATTTCTGCCTGAGCTGACAGAGGACTTCTGAAGACAGGCAACGCCTCCTGCATGCCTGTGCTTGCACACAATAATAATAATAAGGCTTAAAAACATTAAAGATTTATTTATTTTCAGACACACCAGAAGAGAGCATCAGATCTCATTATGGATGGTTGTGAACCACCATGTGGGTGCTGGGAATTGAACTTAGGACTGCTGGAAGAGCAGCCAGTACTCTTAACCACTGAGTCATCTCTCCAACCCCTAAAGTTAAAAAAAACAAAAACAAAAAAACAAAAAGCCCCAAACTTTTGAGTTTTCTCTTAGTTCTTTGTCCCCTTGGAAGTTTACAAGTATATTTCTTTTTTTCTTTTTTGTTTTTTTGTTTTTTTTTTTGAGACAGGGTTTCTCTGTGTAGCCCTGGCTGTCTTGGAACTCCCTCTGAAGACCAGGCTGGCCTCGAACTCAGAAATCTGCCTGCCTTTGCCTCCCAAGTGCTGGGATTACCACCACTACCCGGCACAAGTATATTTCTTAAATTTCATATTTTATAGAATATTACATTGATTTTATTATTATAATATTTAATCATAATTCCTTAATATTTTATTAGAATATTTTCTTCACTGTTATTTTTTAAATTGCCCTTAATAGCATCACTGTAGCCGCCAGCAGCTACATGTAAACCGGGTTACCTGTTGAGAGA
This sequence comes from Apodemus sylvaticus, assembly GCF_947179515.1. Classification (NCBI taxonomy): domain Eukaryota; kingdom Metazoa; phylum Chordata; class Mammalia; order Rodentia; family Muridae; genus Apodemus; species Apodemus sylvaticus. The sequence continues at coordinate 106,414,327 of NC_067480.1, forward strand.
ATTTTGGGGTCATAGGGAAGAGCGGCGAAAAGAACGTACGGCCAAGTCAATGTTCACTGATCAAAGCCGTAAACTTTAATGGCGCCGGACCTTTTAACAGTTTGGGCAAACCCTCCCCCCAGACTCCAGGCTGAGTTCCGGTGGAAGTTGTCTAGCTTCTCTTGGAGGTCTTCGTCTTGACTGCTCCGGCAGCTGGGTGGGTCACCTGTTTAATTCAGGAATCCCTATACCTGGAGGAACAATGAACTTAACCTTTACTACGTGCGCTCCACCCTAGGTGGAGCAGGATCCTGGCTAACTGGGAGAAGTTAACCTTGACCAAAGTCAAACTCTGACCAAGTGCAAGACTGCCCCAATATGGCTCTGTACACATCACAATGCTGGATCTTATAAAATCAAAACAAGCCAGGTGATGTTGGCACACTCCTTTGATCCCAGCACTTGGGAGGCAGAAGCAGGCAGATTTCTGAGTTCGAGGCCAGCCTGGTCTACAGAGTGAGTTCTAGGACAGCCAGGGCTACACAGAGAAACCCTGTCTCAAAAAAAAAAAAAATCTTTAAAAATAAAATCAAAACCAGAACTGACTTTTAAAGTATATTATTTTTCTTTGGAAGTTTCACACATGCATACAATAATTACTGATTTTTATTGATTCTCCCCTCCCCCTCCAAGTCTCCTGCCATCTCTTTACCCCACTTTGCTCCCAATTTCATGTCATCTTTGAAAAAAATATTAGCTTTACCCCCAGAAGTAAAAGAGAGATTACCAACATGAATGCATGAGGTCTGAAGACTTCCAGGTGAATACATGCAGAAAAGAAACAGAAAACCGTCACGTTTTTTCCTTGCATTGTATGATTAATTGCTATGCATGTAGACTTACTAATTGTATAGATTCTGACATAGATAAATATACAACAGTCATGATTCTGGTGAAACGTCCTGCATATGTTATGCTTCCTATAAATTTAAAAGATGATGCTTGGTTTGACAATGAAGACTTACAGGTATTTAAAAGACTTAATGAGCTTATTAGACCAAAGCGTTTTGTGGCAGCCTTGATATTAGGTATTAGTGCTTAATACCTAATGCTTAATATTAGTGCTTAATAGATATGATCGCTATTGTGACCTCATAAGTCGCGCTCGTCTCAGAAATAAAGACTGCACAATTCGTTAATGATTTAAATAATAATGTTTCTTTGACACAAATAAAGCAACATATTATAGATAAAAATTAAAAGCAAAGCTTAATGCTTTAGAGGATGTAGTTTTAGAATTAGGGCAAGAGGTAGAAAATATTAAGGTTCAGCTTTCTACAGGTGCCATGCCAGTTTTCGATATATATACATAACACCATTAGCCTATGATAAACAACATAATTGGACTCTTACTAAAAATCATTTGTTGGGAATTTGGAAAGATAATAATGTTACTCATGATATGGCTCAATTAAAAACTCAAATTTCAGCTATGAGCAAGGCACATGATGGGCTCAGTCTACTAGTCTTGGTCTGCGGTCTCTGAACCCTGTAAGTTGGTTACATTGGATTATTGTCGTCGCTGTGACTACAGGAATAATTCTTCTTCTTCTCCTTATTCGTCCACTCATTTTCAGACTAGTTTTCTCCTCCATTTCCACTGCCAAAAGAGAGATCCACGAGCTTCAAATAAAAAAATAAAAAAGGAAGAGATGCCACACCAACCCCAGTAGTTCTGTGTGACAAAAAGTTCCACAAGCTGAGGCCATCGACCCAAAGGAGGAAGTCTCCTGGGAAGGCTGTGGAACTCTCTAGCTAGACAATAATTCTGAGCCGTAGTCCTCAGAGCAGTTTGTTTTACTCTCAATTTCCTCTTTTCCTTAGAAAGCATTGATTAAGTCAAGAAGTTTTTACAACGTAAAAGCTAAATGTTAGATAAGGATCACTCACAAAAACTCATTAAGACCCAGGGGGTATAAGAAACTTTAAACTCTCTTTAAAGGTTTGCTATTAATTACAAGTGACTCTACATTCTAATCAAAAACATTGATGTTATCTGTAAATTGATCCTCTAAATCTGTTACATGAGAAACATTATACCTAATTGATTTTACATTTCCCTGTGCCAAATGTTTATGATAGATAATTGTGCCTGCTTCACTGGATACATCTTTTAAAATGGTAATACCGACTTTTTGTGTACAAAAATCCTTATTTGAGAGCTCCTAAATACATTCAGATTCAAGCGGCCTCTGTGGTTGTTTCTGTTTGTCACTCGCTGAACCTATCTATGCCTTTCCTGAAAACCAAAGCCCTTCCCTTGGACATGAGTCCCCCCTCCCTCCCCCTCCCCCCCTCCCCCCAGGCTGGGACAGTCCGTGACACTGGCCAGTGATGGCACACACCTTTAAACCCAGCAGAGGCAGGCAGATCTCTGTGAGTTCCAGGCCAGCCTAGTTTTCACAGTGAGTTTTAGGACAGCCAGGGCTACACAGTGAAACCCTGTCTTTATTGAGGGCCAAGAGAGACACACTGGTTCCTCCTGTCAGGCCTGGAGCAGCGTCTAGGGCATCACCAACAGCATGACCTTCTGAGCAGTCCACACCACCGTCTTGAGGGTCTTTTGTTGGTTTGACTCTGACACATTTCCACGTAGTAGAATTTGGCTGCTGGACTTCCAGAAGGGCTGAGCTCTGGGCGGTGTCTCACTTTCTAAGTGCACAAGAGAGACTGCTATGCAGCAGGACTAGGAGGCCAGGAAGCAACTCTTCGGGCCAGCTCTGACTGTCAGGAAGCCCTAAGAGGAAAACCTTAGAGACCTTGCTGGTCCTGATGGACAGCAGGGTGGGCTAGATTTGAAGCCATACTATGTGATGGTTCATTCACACAGCAGGGCCCAGCGAAGGGCACTCTGATTTCTTCACCCTGTAGCTGGCCTCAGAACGTTTGTTCACAGCTGTAACCTAGGAGAAGTTGTAAGATCCTGGAAATACGGACAAGAAAAACATGCTAGAGCTGCAAGGACTGCGGACTGCCAGGGAAATCAGAACCCAGATTGATGTAATGCAGTATGCTATTGTTACTGTGTAGACTGTGGGTTCTTTCTGAAGAAGCTATAGGAGACCTATCACTGGAAAAGGGTCAACAGTTTGTTAAAGAGAACTGTCTTAGGTGTGTGCAAATTTCTGCCTCAGACTCCAGTGTCTTTGAGGACTCAGTTCCCAGACTCTGCTGTCCTGACGCGGGCTTCTCTGCCTCCGTGGTTCTGTTCCTCAGCTTCAGCTCCATCCACACAGATGGTGTGGCTGCAGTGCTGAAGAGTCTTTCTTGGTGGGTAAATGGCTTCTACCCGCCTCCTCTGCCCTCCCCGTCGACTGCCCCAGGTTTCAGGATTGCAACACTGGGCATTCTTGTGGGTAGTCTAAGGCCCTGCCTGTTCCCAGCTTCTCCCTTGGACCCACCTCTTTTGGTGCACACCCATGTATGTGTGGTACACATGTGTGTGGGTAAGGCAGGCACCTTGATCCAGTCCGCCTTGCTTGCTAAGGTGCGTTTCTCACTGAACCTGGAACTCACTCCCTGCCTAGTGTCCTGGGGGTTCTGTGGCTCCACCTCCCAGCACAGGAACTCTGGGCTACCACACCTGGCTTCATGTGGTTGTGGGATCCTGGGGGTTTGAACTCAGCTGCAGTGGCCCACCCTGCCACCCCAGGTCTGTTGCTTTCCTGGTTCCCTTCAGCCACAGGATTTCCTGTCAGCAGACTCCTGGGTCAGGAAATGCCGCCTCACAAATGCACTGGCGAGCTGGCACAAGGCCCATTTTTGATAAGGATGACTGCAGAGTGGATGTGTGGGTGGCCTCCCTGAGGGCTAGCTCTGTGCCATCAAGGGTCACTCATCTGGAAACTCCACAGCCCCTCAGAGGCTGAGTACAGATACCCAAGGTTTCAGGTGCACTGACACGGTGAACGGCCAGATGTCAGCAGCTTTTTCCCGAGGCCGTTCTGTTTAGGTCAGAGGTGGCAGAGAGCTGCTTCCTGGATGAATCCCAACAGGCTTCTGGGTCAGTCCCTGACAGAGACCCTCTATGATTACCAGGAGGATTTTAGTAGCCCACAGCTGGCTGTAGTCCTGACAGGCCAGACACCTCTTTACCTATCACCTCCAGAGGGACACTCAGTGACACCAGGGTCAACTGTGGCGGGAAATGCAGCTGGTGTAAAAAAGCAAAACAAAACAATTCAAGGCTTTTGAAAAAAAGCATCATTTATTTCAAAGTACAACACAAAGTTGTATTTTAAGAAATACACAATCTTGTATTGTCAAGACTTGGCTATGTGCATTTCAGTTTATCTTTAAAATAAATTCAGGTATACAAATGGTTCACACCTCAGGTACAAACAGCACAGAGAACGCGCGTGGCTCCCACCGGGCGCTACGTGCGGCCACCCTCTGATGCTGGCTCACATTTCTGTAATCTGCTTTAAACCAAGATAGCCTTACTTTAAAAAAATACTCTGTATTTTCAGCACAAAGTCCTCATACATTTTTAAAATTAGATCTTGGCGCATAATATTGTGAAATTATTAAAAACCAAACTTGGTAATTTAGTAAAATTGCCACATGCCAGGACTTCTCAATCCATTCCAATCACTCCCGTAACTGCAATGCCAAATCTGTGTTCTTACAGATAAAGAAGGCAGGAAGAGACAGGTGGGGAACTGGGTAAGTCAAGAAGATTTCAGGTGGACAGGTTGCAGCAGTTTGTGGCCGAGTCCAGACTTGTGTCTACAAGCACAACAGCAAATCTCAGAGTATCATAATTGCAAGAAAGATGTGAGAGAGGCAGTGGGGCAAACCTGCCCGCAGAGGGAGAGGGCTCGGCAGGAGGCCTTCAGAAGATGTCTCGGAAACTGGCATATCATGATCTAGATGAGGGTCCCCACTTCGTTTTTTGCTTAATTTTAATTTTCATGAGGGAAGTGCGAATTAGACCAAGGGTCAGAGCTTCTTCTCCCGATTGTAGGACTCCATATCCGCCAGGGGTTGTAGGTCTGTCCCAAGTCGTCAGCTGGAGCGGAGGCGGGAGGGGTGTGGGCGGCCGTGGGGTTGTCCGTGCCCAGGACGCTGATGCCCGGCAGTGCGTTTGGTGGAGTGGAGAACGGAAGGCTGCTGCTGGCGGTGCTGGACCAGATGGAGCTGCTGAATGGGGTGCTAGACCACAAGCCGCTGCTGTTGCCAAGGATGGACTACAACAGAACAGAAAGAACACGACACTGAGTGTGTGGTGAGCCAGGGCAGGAGTGGCCCACAGACTTCTCCAGTTTTTATTAATTTTACAGAATATTCCGGATAGTTGGCCATAGCAGGGTCTGACATTTTACTGACGGCTGACGAAGCCTGGCTGGTGGACCCAGTGTTTTTTGTGCCTGGGTCTCCTGGGGCATAGGCGCCTGCATGGGCCCTGGCTACACTAACCTGTATCAAGACGCAAAGCTACCAAGTGGTGTGGAAAAGTGGTTTACAAAGCCCAGGGTCCGACCGGCTACCTGATGGATATAGAGTTTGCTGGTCTGCTTTTAAGATTGGTCGTGGTGCTGTGACAGAGTCAGAGTTATTCTAAGGAAGACAGGCTTTCCTATGATCGTCTTCATTCTGAGGCAAAGTCTCTGTTATCATTGTGAAGGATGAATGTTGGGAACCAGAGAGCTTGGCTCAACACCCCCAGCTGAGCTTTTTGCACAGGTTTCTTGAGAGCAAAACATCCCGTGGCTTAGCTTGATTCCTGCCTTCCTGCCCGGTGTGGTACGGACTTCCCAGGTGCCTGACCTATGACTATAATTGTTTTCTCCTGTTCCTTCCCTGGCCTCTAGTACATATATTACTAGTCTCTCAGTAAAGCTTTGGCATTCTCCTTGCAGAATGACCCATGTCTGTGCTTTTTGTTAACCCCCCAGGCCTACGCCTGATACTCGGTGCCTTGGCAGCACGGGCGCTGTCAGATGAATCTATTGTTCTCTTGGCCGGAGAACTCCAGGATGCATTGTCTTTGTAGAGAATGTAAAGTGAAGCGAGTGCACTCACTCACAGCTAGGCGTGGGGCCACCCCTGTACCCCCACTCGGTGGCCAGGCCACACCCGTGGAAGAGGCTGAGTGTGATGGACCTGGGACCTCAAGCACAGCCTCTCAGTTCCCTCAGACTGTCTGGACTCTAACGGCTCTGAAGGGCTCCTCTGGCATCGACTGACAGAACCAGACAAAGCAGTGTGACCTGACAGCACAGGCCTCCATTAATGGAGTTCTGCTGTCGACTGTTAGCCGTCCACATGACAGAACTGGTGCTGACAAGGATGGGGCTCAGGCACTCACGGTGGCTGTGTGGGTTGGGGAGCTGGAACTGGCTGGCCAGGAAGGGCTGGGGTCTGTGGCTGGAGAGTCCCAAAGGTAGGAGGGGCCACTGCTGAACTCATTCCAACTTCTCTGGGACGACTGACTGCAGGATCGCGACAGTTTGCTGAAAACTGCTGGAATATGAGACAGTGGGTCAAGCCTCCTCATCTCTGGGATGAGATGAGTCTCAGTGGCATGCACGTGAGCTGACACAGACCTCCTCAGCTCTGGCCACATGCTAGCATCTAATGCAGTCATCATCACTAGAGGCACCAGGACGTGACCGACCGACCGACCGACCGACCGACCGACCCTGACCTCTTGGCTAAGGCAGCACAGGCCCAGCAGATGCAGGAGCCCCTGAGAAGCGCCTTAGCGGGTGCTGGGGTGCACAAGCCAGCGGCATGCACTTCTGCTGTGTCCTGCTGCCCCCAGGCAAGGGTGTTAGGGAAGACTTCCCCAGGGCTGCCTGGCTGCATGTGGGGGTTCCCAGAAGCCCTCCACCACACAAGTACAACCTGCCCCTCCCCTAGGCGTCCACATAACCTATCACCAGCTGTTGCACTGAAAAAGATACCCTTGCTCAGATGGCAGCCATGTCTCCTGTACTGTGTCCCTAACATGTCACATGCCTTTTCTTGTTGCAGACCCAGGGCTGGATACTTACCACCTGTTAGATTAAAGGAATTTCCAAAGGCCGAGAATGAATTGAGGGGGGTGAAGTCAGGGCTGCTGGGGCTGCTGACAGGACTCCACAAACCCGAGCTGGACGTGGCAGGGGAATACACAAAATGTGGTTAGTGACAGGCTGTCTACGGCTTCACGTGGAGGGCTGCTTCACTGGGGGCACAGAGATGGGGGAGCCTCCCACGCGGCTGCTGTAGGAAAGATACCACCCACCCTGGGGGTCTCAAGCTCGATGCTGGCCAAGGGTGAGCCACGTACCTGTCAGAGCCATCGCTGTCAACAGGAATGTGTGAAATGCCAAGGCTGCTGGAAAAGTCTGATTTGTTTGAAGAAATTTTAGCAAATCCATTTGCACCTGCAATAGGATTATGCCTCAGTGTGAGGCCCAGCCGGACAGCCATATGCTACGCCCACCGTCCCTGGGTGCAGACCACTCACCTGGGCTCTTGTCATAGCCCGCAGCAACAGCGGCGAAGGTGGGGTTGCCGTTCTTGCCGGGGAGGGAGGCGGCCTTTGTCAGCCGGCTCTTGCTGCCACTCGGCTGCTTTGCTTTTGTGTCACTAGAGCAAGAAGGAAAGAACTCCCCTCACTGGAGAGTCAGGCACCCAGGGTGACAGTCCAGGATGGCTCAGAGCACAGGGAAGCCCTGGAAAAGTGCTCTGGGGTCCACGAGAGCGTAACCATATGGAAAATGAGGGGTTCTGGGAAATCAAGGACAGAGACCAAGGTGGGCATCACAATTTAGGGAAAAGGTGGAGATCACAGTCTGAAGAACCCAAAGGAAGCCCCTTGGCAAAGAAACCTGTCAGAATTTCAGTGGCTGGTGCGGCTGGCAGGGCAGGGCCCGTCGTCGGGCCACCTTCCCCTCGACATGGTTACAGTGGGGGTCCCCGGCGAGTAAGCCCCTCTACCCCATTGGTCACTGCTTCCTCTGACTTCTCTGCAAGGAGCCTGTCTGGAGGGCATGGTGCCTGTGTGATACTGAGCCTCTTGGCACAGAGGGAGGCGTGTGCTTCTGAGCAGGCGTCACTCTACAGCATGTCACACGGCAGTGACACCGAGCCAGCGTGCCTGAGGTCACAGCCTGCTCATGCATCCACACAGTTCTAGAACCCCGTAACAGACTTATTCACAGACAGGACTGAGGTCACTGCTGGGGTCAGTGGAGCAAGCAGGGGCTCATCCCAGGTGAAGGACCGGGTAATGAAAATGGGTTCATGTGCAGCCAGAGTGTGGCGTCCCCGTGTCGCTGTGATGACCGTGACGTTGGAGTGAGCGGCCTACCTGGCGGAGCTGTTGACCACACTGCTGTAGCTGCCCCGCGATGTGAACGGGCAGGGAGCAGCGGGCAGGGGAGAGGCCGGGGTTGGCGAGGTCTGGCGTTGTTTTAAGAAAATGTCTGCATTAAGGGTTTGCAGAGACAGTTTATAAAGACTGTCAGTAGCTGAAAATTAACAAAAGGTCCCATTAATGTGACAGTTTCATCTGGACTCTTCAAAATCAGTTATTTTTGATCTGAAATTCAAGTGCTTCTATAAAGGAAACAAATGAAGAAATGCAGTCACTTAAAGGTTCTAAGAAATGTGCATCATTTCAATGTCATGTCTGCACTCAAACTGGAAGGAGGAGTGACAACAGATTTGCCACTCACACAGCTGCTGTGTGTCCCTGGGGGCTGCTCCTAACAGTGGCTCACGCCAGGGCTCTGCCCAGTTGTGTGTGACACACGGCAGCCCGGGGCTCCCTCCCATCTGGGCCATGCTGATCTCGTCTCTGCTCAAGCCGCATAGCACCTGCGGCTGCTCTCAACCCTCAGGGCCCGTCAGGACCCTCGACATCAGTGCTGCGCGTGGCTCCTTTCTCCTGAAGCCCACGGCCCCATTCTCCATGGTCAGGGTCTCCTCTCTCTTACGCCCCCAGAGGCACAGATAACCTCTATCGTGGCTTTAGCCTGCAGCCTGCCCACTCGTGACCATAAAGGCGACCTCTCTACAACCGCTCTGCAGTTGCTCATGCCCAGTGCTCATCACAAATGCCGTGCCTGTGCAATTTCTTGCCTGAGTTATTCATAAACCTCGTGGAAGTCTCCAGAGCACAGAATGCTTATCCAGCACACTGACGTTGAAGGGCAACTTCTGTGCAAGTGCCCAGATCCTTCCTTCCCTGTTCATTTGTGTGGTTCCCTCTCTGACCTGCCTCCTGGTGAAAGATGAAACACGGGGGACAGACCACGCTCTGATACACACGGTCTGGACAGGAACTAGACCCAAAGGCTGCTGTGCTCAAGGCTTGTTCCAACTGCAGTGCTCACGGGTGCCGGGCTTGTGAGGGCTGTCAGTGGATCAGCAGCTGAACAGACTATAAGGAAGTTGCCCTTCACGGTCACGTCCCTCCCTGTCCCCTCTTCTCTGCTTCCAAGCTGCAGAGCTGAGCAGCTGTGCTCTGCCACATTCTGTCAGGTTTCTGCTGTGCCATCGACCTAAAAGCAACAGAGCCAGCTGGCTGTGGGCTGGCTCTGCCACCTGTAGGCGCAGGCACCACAGGGTGTGTGTGTGTGTGTTGGTTTCTCCTGGGAGCTGACGGGGAAGCTCTGTGTGCAGATGCACTTGACAAAGGCGGAAGGAACAGAACTGAGGAGCTCAAAACAAGCCTGGAAGGAGGACTGAGGGGAGGAGACCCTTCGTTCGCACTGTTTGCGAAGTCCCAGAGCCTCTGGCTGCAGGCACCCCTCCCCCAGGGCAGTCTTCCTTGGCACTTTTCATGCCTTTTAAGCCATCAAGAACATTCTTGGATTCTTTATTGGTACAAAGTTTTTGGTGGCTGGTCAACTCACAAGCTAGGGTCACCTCCCACCTAGAGAGCCTACAGGTGAGCCAGTGATGCATCTTCCTGCCGGCCATGGGAGTGGCCAGCTCACTGTGGACCGGGTGCTAGGACCTCGAACAAGCCAGCAGGCAGCACTGCGTGGCCTCTGCATCGGCTCCTCCCTGCCTGAGGCCCTGCCCTGACTTCTAGGAAGACAGACTGACGTGGAAGCATCAGCTGACCGAACCCTTTCTTTCCTCCTCAGTGGTAATGGTGTTTCACTACAGCAACAGAAACCCAAGCAAGGCAAACCTCCAGCCAAGGGCTGCTGAACGGCTCCTGACCGTGCACACGGCATACAGTCCTCTGACTAATGCTCTGTCCTGACTCAGCCTTAGTGGACAAACCTGAAGCTCTGAAGCCAGCAGTGTCCTGCAAATATGTACTTGAAGGTGGGGTCAAAGGAAGATGGAGGATCAAAGGGGGAAGCAGGAGAATTGGGCACTAAGGCAGTAGAGGTGTCCAGTGCGACAGCGACAGTGTGAGCTGGACACTCATGGCTTCCTCTGCCACGCTGAGCTAGCAGAGCCCTGGCAGAGCTGGCCAGCAGGGCTGCCGGTGAGAGCAGAGGTTAAAGGGCCAGACAAGGCCGGGGCACCAGGCTTTCCTCCAGCTGGCCGAGGGGCGCTGGCCTCTCTCACCTTCTCTGGTGTAAGCAGCCCAGTCTCTAGCACCATTCCTTGTCCTGGCCACCCACAATTCACTTCCGGAAACACTATGCCCACCTGGCAGCACCTGGCCCCGGGCGACCATGGCCACAGTGGCTTCCAAGCGCACACTTACAGCTGCTGGGCCTGGGAACTGGCACCGTGTCCCACTCTGGCGGAGGAGAGTCCTTCTCAGCCTCTGAGCTGCTGGTATTGCTGAGTTCTTGACTGCTAGGGAGGAGCTTCGAGAGGGCAACTGGCCTGTTCTCCACTAACTTATTTGTACCTGCACAGAATTCAGAAAGGAAAATTAACGTGGGAAGGTTTTTCTCCCCAGCCTGCCTGCTTCAGTGAGCCCTCAGCACTGCCTTGGCTTCACCACACAGCTAGCAGCTACTGAACGGCTACGTCATGAAAACTGGATCAAAACCACCTGTGACCAACATGACACTACCTTTTGTTTTCTGGGAATTCCGGGATTTGGATCCACTTGTCAGTGTAGCTGGAAGAGGAATCTTGGTTGGGAGATTTCTACGCTGTTTATTTTCCAGTGAGGGAGCGTACGGTAGTTCAAAGGAACTAAAAGACAAACAAGGGTACAGATACCATCGGTCCTGAGGTTTGGAACAAGGTTGTAAGTCACCAAGAACAGAATTATCCCATAGTTCAGTTGCATGTCTTATTTATGGGGTTTCCTAAGCCATTACCTACCCAGTTCTAACTCTGTGCTCTAGACATTCCGGGAATGTGAGTGTGTATGTCTACACATGTACACATGAGGGTCTAGCCTCTGCTTCCCTGAGTGGAGTGCAGGGTCTGCTTCAGGACATGTGGGCATGGACTTGCCGCACGGAGCCAGCAGGGCAGCTGTACTGCGGCTGAGCCTTTCCAGGACTTGTGCCGCACTGTGTTCCCGAATGTGTTTTCCAACAGAAATTCTACATGGTGGGAGCCAAGCTCTAGCCCCCGTAGAGCATCAGCTCAAGTAACAGCGTGAGCGGGACCACATGTGGGGGACAAAGGTGCTCTTCACAGAGCAGTTTCTGTGATGCCCACCAAGGTCAGCCAGGCCCTGGGAAGGCCGGCAACAGTGCTGGCTGCGGACACTTTGCCTGTAGGAAAGCTGTTTGCTTAATGGGACAGATCTGCAAAGTCTGTACGTATTTATTTTCTTCTTTTTCATTACTGGGTACCGAGTCTGGGGCTCTGCATATGCCCGTCAGGCTCTTGTCCACTGAGCATTTTCTTTATTCCGAGACAGGCCTGTAGAGTCACAAGGGTGCAGCTCACGCCAGCCCTTGAGTTTTCCATCCTCTTCAGCCTTTGAGCAGCAGAGCTACAAGATGCCCGCCATGCCCAGCATTTTTGAGCTGTGCCCCTCACGTGCCCTTACTTCCTGTACCCTGCCTTATGTGCGTGACGTCAGTGCATCCCTCAGACCCCCACCTGGCTCTGGTGCTCAAGCTCTTTCTGTACCCCCAAACCCCAAGTTCTCATTTCTAGGCTGCTGCTAATTCTGCCAGGTTCAAAGTAAAAATAAACTACTGTACTGATTCATAGTAGAGTTCAAACATCAAAACAGTTCCAGTTTCAGATGCAGGAACCAAATCCTCATGGCTCTTCTACTAAGTGTTAGGCCAAGAAAAATAAGGAAGGCCAAGTGCGACTTCATGCAAGAGCACACACTGTGAAGAAATCTGTTTAGACTTTATAAGGGGGTGGGTCCGAAGGACACTTGTTTTTGCATAGCTCACAAAAATTCCCATTTTTCTTCCTTTTCCTTTTTGGAAACAGGGTCTTACTATGTAGTTCTGGCTGGCCTAGAACTATGTAGACCAGGCTGGCCTCCAACTCAACAAAACTGCCTGCTTCTGCTGCCCAAGTGCTGGGATTAAAGGCATGGGCCACTAGGTCAGGGTCCCTAAGTATTTCTGAAATTAGTTAAAAGAGATAACCCAATGGTCTCTGTTATTCCAGATAAGTAAAAGTTTTAAGTAGCATAACAAACTGGAACACAACAACAACAGGCTCCACCCCCCCCCAAACAAACAAAAACCCCAAGAATGCCATTTACGGACAGTGTTACACAATTTTCTGTTCTTCTACTTCTGGCAGGCAGGGTTAAAATTCCATATTCTAAAAATGGCAGAAGACTCCTAAAACACAGACAGACAGCCCCCTGGGAGAGGCTGTGTGAGCTGTTTTCAGGTAAGCCATCCGTAACTGTGGGGGGGCCTATTTTACAAAGCTTAACTTTGCCACTGTAAAATTAATTGGCTTTAAAGAAAAAAAAGGTGCTAGACGATTTTATTTTTTGCTAATTCAACATTCCTAAATTAAACCACATGGTTTCTAGAAAAAAAAGTTTAGAGCTTTTAAATAAAATGGACAACAGCCAACTGACTTAAAATGATTCCATCATCAAGGGTGAGAGAGGTTCAGACGCCAGCTAGGTCTTTGCTCATGTCTCACACACTGCGTGGCCCTTTTTGTGGTGAGGGTGGTGACTGAGGCAAGGGAGGCTACGCTGACAAGAGAAGCCTCTGTCCTTCCTCGTCCGCCTCAGCTCCCCATCTGCCATCAAGCATCACCTCCACAATGCTAACACTGACATCAGTTCATTAGGAAGATGCTAGCCCAGATTATGAAAATATGAAGTCTTAGTTGACAACCCATTAGCTCAACACAACCATTTTCTTGGGGAGCAGTCCAGAGAGCCTCCTTATGGGACCTGCCTGAATTCTGCCCTGTGGGCACTAGAGTTCTTCCATGGTAGACTTGTCTCACCGGGGACACCATCCCAGTACATGTTTTGGGCAAGAATAACTCTTCCAAGGTTTACAGCACAGAATTCTAGATCCCAACTGCATCCCTGGGTTCATGACACTGCAGGCTCCAAGCTCTTGAGAAAAGCTCCCTACCAGCGGGTGACCTGTCAAGGTCACCTCTGACCTCTCAGTGCAGTGGGTAAAGGCTCTCAGCCTTCACAACAGACGGCTAGCCCTGCCCTCTACATGCCTGGCCTGAGGAGCAGGTGCACATCCTAAGGATCCTCCTGACCAGTAGATGTCAGACACGAGGGCCCAGAGGAGCAGCAGTGAGTGGCCGCTGCTGCCCAAGCCCTCGGAGAAAGGCCTGGAGCAAGGCCGGCTCCCAGCAGCAGCCCTAGGCCACTCACCTGCCTTTCACATCTGTTGGGATTTCTTTCTTTGCATTTAAGAGCCTTTTGCTCTTTGGCTTCGCTTGCGACAGGTCGCTTTCCTGTTTGTCAGGCACCGCTGGTCTCCCCTTGTGCTTCTCTGTATCCTGGAAAGACAGAGGTGCAGGTGCGCAGGATTAGCAGGACGATGGGAACGAAACCACGACCCAAGGCACGGCTCTACACGGGAGCCTGAGAAACGACAATCCCCCTTTTCAGACAGACCCCACTTTAGAGCTCCTTGCTAGCCTGGAATTTATCGAGGTTCACATGTCTGGGCTCCCTGGATGCTGGGTTCCCAGGTGGACAGCACGGTGTGCCCACAGAAGCTCCTTGTTGAGATCTGTGGTAGCTCCGTCAATGTTTTAGCTGTTCTCAAGTGTAAAGTCGTTTAGATCACATTTATGTGCAGTGGGCAGGGGCAGCGCCAGATAGTAGCTTCTTACTAAGGTACTGGGAGTAAAACCTGCTCTCTACTTACAAAACAGATCCACCAGAGATTACAGTGCCGTGTGTATGTATGACTAGTACTCTCCCCAGGGTGCTGTGGGTATGTATGGCTTAGTACTCTCCCCACAGTGCTGTGGGTATGTATGGCTCAGTACTCTCCCCACGGTGCTGTGGGTATGTATGGCTTAGTACCTTCTCGGTAGCAGACGCCCTGCTTCTCTGGTCATTTGCTAAAATGGGAACTAAGCCCAAGGCTTCAGCACAAGTTACAAATGAAATGGAAGTAGACAGGGCACAGGTCAACTGCAAGGCAATGCAAAGGGGACAGGGGACAGGGGGACAGGGGGACAAGGGAGAGGGGGACAAGGGGACAGGGGGACAGGTGCATCCTATGTGAAACATGGCATCACCCAGTGAACAGAGCCGGACTGCCTATGAACTGACTCCTTAGGCCATTAGATGGAAACCAGAAGCCAGATTCTGACCCAGTGTTAAGGCTGCACAGACCATCTTAGATCTGAACATACTCACCTAAAACAAGAACACCCAAGGTGAGCCAACCTGCCTTTCCACAGCACCTACAAGTCACGCTGCCGGACACTGCCCAGAGCAGTGTGCCGGACTTCTGCAGATTGCTTGTAATGATAAATCCGTTTCCTGCTGACCCCGTGCTCACGTGCTAGCTAGGCTGGGCTCTGACCCCGCGTGCCCATGTCCTAGGCTGGGCTCTGGCTCCAGTGACCACTAATGGCATCTTGAACTTATTCTTTAGTGATATTTTTGAGAAGTCTTGAATTTCGGTTTCTTAAAAAACAAACCAGAAATAAGAATGTGTTTCTGTTTTAATCCCAAGTGTAGGCTGTGGGGCCGTGGGGCGGCTTCAGACGGTTCACAGCAGCTGACCGTGACTTGCATTGTGCCCTAGCAGAAGTAAGGTTTTCCAGCTGCAAATAACATCTGTGATTGTGTGATGTTTGGAATTCTAGGAACTTTTCAGGAATTCTAGGAACATAAATTTGAAAGCCCTGAGAGGTGTGGTGAGTAGTTATTGGCCGTTCAGTGAGGTTTGTTTGTGGGTTGTTAGTGGCCATGTTCAAAGAAGAATCAAAAGGAAAGAAATTAGGTTCAGAGATCTCTTTCTCCTCTATCCTTGTTTTTCTCTTATCTAGGGGGTGAAATGGGGGTGGGGGCTGGATAAAGGATGGGAAAGAGAAAACCCCAAAACCAGCAACATTACTCCCTCTGGGAGAGCCACTGTTGCCCCTGCCTTGGGGGGTGAGCTGTTATTGAGCCCTGCTCCCAGCATTACTAGACACTGTTGCTGAGCCCTGCTCCCAGCATTACTAGACACTGTTGCTGAGCCCTGCTCCCAGCATTACTAGACACTGTTGCTGAGCCCTGCTCCCAGCATTACTAGACACTGTTGCTGAGCCCTGTTCCCAGCATTACTAGACACAGTTACTGAGCCCTGCTCCCAGCATTACTAGACACAGTTACTGAGCCCTGCTCCCAGCATTACTAGACAGTTACTGAGCCCTGCTCCCAGCATTACTAGACAGTGAATAGGTTCAGTTCTTTCTCCTCTTTGATGTTCACAGCTATGAACAGACTTCATGACTTAATTACTAGCCCGCTGCTCCCTAACTTCAGCAGGGTTCCAGTTTCTAATATTTCCAAATGCTCTTCTCCGGGGGAAACAAAGTTGCTCAACAGCAGAGCTGGGCTGGTGTCTGAAGGGGAGTGCAGGCATGCTGGCCACACGGGGCACATGCTCAGCAAGAGAGGCGCGATGCATGGGACATGGATGTGTGCTGGGCAGGGCGCTGAGGCCCCGCTGTGAACCCACACACCTCCCTGAGGAGTGGCTCTGTGTCGGGGTTGGAGGTCTCTGTGGTGGTGGAGGAGCTGTCGTCGTCCGCCAGAGTGTCCTTCAGCTCGTCCTCCTGGGGCTTGCCCTTGCCCCGTTTCTCCTTCTCCTCCTGCTTCTTTGGAGGCTTGGCCTTGCGTTGTTGGAGAGACTTTCCTTTCCCTGGGGATGGAAATGGGTGTGAAAACAGAGCTTGATTAAACAGCTTCAAACACTAAGGTGCTCCTAGTTCTGTTAGGAGCGGCTGCACTCTCTAGCTTTTCCTGACTTACGGCTGCCTGTCAGGTCTGTCTGTGAGTTGTTGTTTAAAAAGCCAACTCTGTTGAGACACAGCTGACGTGCCATGGACTATGCCCCTTATAAGTACACGTTGGCAAGTTGGCTGCAGATCTGGCAAACTGGCCTGACCTTCTCCAGAAGGTGATGGAGCTTTTAGAGTGCCAACAGAGACAGGCAGAGCCTCACATGCTGGGAGACGGAGTGCTGATGCATCGCCTGGGGTGCGAACACCCGGCTGGGTCCAGTCCTGGCTGGTCATTTGCAGGGCTAAAGTGAGGAATTACACAAAGTCTTTAGAACAACAGTGGCCACACAGTGGCACTAAGGACAGAGTAAAACAGAAAGCTTAGTGATTTAAGAGATCCGGATGCTCCCAGAACCAACCACAGTGCAGCCTTAGGCATGCTCCAAGAGCTGGGAACAGGAAACTGAACAAGTCAATCCTGGCATCATGGAGCGACCCTCACTGCACAGGCTGGGGGCCTGGGGACCTCCAGGCTCTAGCACCTCCACTGAGCCTCCAGCAGCCGGCCCAGGCCTGCAGAGGTCACACGTGAGAGCGTGCACAGTATCCTTTCTAAATACACGAGTGAAGACCCTGACTTAGAGCCAGTCTCACACATGCCCTGTTAACTCCTCACCTGGGGATGAAAATCTTGGCATCTGTAACGAGCTGGCAATGTGAGCTGGGGCTAAATCTCACCTATGCTTGTTTCGTGTAGTTTGAAGGTAGAGTAGCAACATGTTTAACTAGTTAGAAAGACAAGTCTTGTCCGTGCTTGGCAAGCACTTCCCCACTGGCCGCTCGGTCTCACTGGCCTCTAGGAGTGCTGTAGCGGTTTCCAGCACACACAGTGCTCTCCGGCTCCTCCTGCAACCATGGCTCCAGGACACTGCAGGGGGACTCTTCCTCTCACCCTTCTTCAGTCTTTCAGGCTCATGAAGGAGGCTCAGAGCTGTGACAGGCCTGGCCATGCTAGCTTTGGGGAGACTGTGGAGAACTCCGGGGCTTTGGACTAAGAAAGGGTTGAGTGCTGTCGGTGGGGCTCATGGGCTGCCCTGGAGGAGCAGGGAAGGCAGCGGTGCTGAGAATGAGGAGGACTAGTTTGGCATAGACTGGCTGCTTTCTGCCCGGGCCTTAAGAATGTGCCTGGGGCTAAACTAAGACTTTGGGGCTAATTGTGCTGGCAGAGGAGATTTCAAGACAGAGTAATATTGACTCTTTCTCATGGTTATTAGTGGCCACTTTTATGCAGATCTATGAGAAAGAGCAGAGCAGAAAAACAAAACAAACCAACCAAACAAACAAAAACAATCTGAGGAAAAAGAGAGTGCCAGCAGATTTAATGCCAGGGCCAAATTCTGTGCTCAAAACTAAGATAAAATTCCTGGTGCAAAGTAAGAACAAAGGAAGCGGCGCCCTGAGCAGGCCTTACCAGCTCACGGGACTTTCCTCCCTTGGGCTCCCTGGACCGTGTTTGAAATAAGCTTCAACGTGACTGTGCTCGCGGCCCTCTGCTGAACTGACGGACAGGCTGTTGTAGTCTGAGGAACCCCATGGTTCCTCATGGCGCCACATTTCTTTCTGAATCCCCAAATGCTCGTGATTCTGGATCGCTCTAGTCTGAGGCCTTGACACTGCCACCAAGGTGTATTCCTCTTTACTTCAGCCCCTGATGCACGAGGCTGCACCCAGGCGCCTGTTCCCAGCCCACCACTACTCTGAAGGGTTCGCTCATGCTCACTGTTAGACTTTACCATCTCTTCTGGCCTTGGACTTCCCATCCCTTGAATTGTCCACACTTCTGTTTGTGAGGTTCCTTCTGGCAAAGCTCCTTCCCTAAGCCACCAATTCCATATATCTGGCACCTCCCTCATGGCCATCGCTTCCTGCCATCGCTGTCCGGTTGGGCCAGCCTCTTTGGCACGTGGTTTCATCAGTTATTTCCTCACTGGCTTCTTACCCTATTTGGAGGTATCAGTGTGTAGCCTCGCTGACCTCGAGCCTGTGACAACTTTCCTGTGTCTACCTCACCAGTACAATTACAGATGTGTACCACCACACATAGCTAGAAATCTATTTTTGAGTTTTGGTTTTGGTTTTAGCCCTGTTTTGTTTTTTGAGACAGGATTTCTCTGTGTAGCCCTGGCTGTCTTGGAACTTGCTCTGTAGATCAGCCAGGTCTTGAACTCAAGAGATCCTCCTGCCTCCCTGCCTCCCAAGTGCTAGCATTAAAGGTTTGTGCCAGGAATAGTTGGCCTCAAAATCATTTTTAACAATGACTATAACTCAGTTATCACCGCAGCCTGATGAAGAGAGGAGATGCCGTGCACAGATTTCTGACCTGGAGAAGTCAGTGCAGAGCGCAGCTGTCCCCGACAGGCGGCTGCTTCTTTCTGCACTGTGATGCAGAGGCCACTGCTTCACCCAGGAGATGGGTCTGAGCTACCCAACACCCACAGAGCCACTGCCTACACTGCCTGTGATCCTGACTGCTCAGGTGTCATCACGCCTTCTCCCTCACATGCCTTGTTCTTCAGAAGAGGGAAGACAGGGTTACCTTTGCTTTTTGACATCGGTGACGGAGGCTGCTCTGTAAACACGTCTAGGGGCGGGGAGTCATGGTGCTCGAAGTCTTTGTCCATGGCTTCGATGAGACTGGTGATGTCAGAGTCCTCTGAGCTGTGCCGTGTGGTGCTGGCTCGCTCAGGGTGGGAGGGGTGTGTAAGGGGGGCAGGAGACAGCCTTTCAGGTGGTGGCTCCTGGTGCTGAGGCACTGGTGGTGGAGGCTGTGGGTGCAGCTCCAGTGGGCTGTGGCTATGGTGCTGGCTGCTGTGCTGACCCTGCTTCGCCCCTTTGGACTTCCTGCTTGCTGTGTGACCCTGGGTTGCTGCAGCTGTCTCTGAGACTAGGGGGCTTGTTTTGCTTGTAGACTGTGAGGCAGCTGCTTGTAGATAAGTTCTGCTTGACATACTTGAACTGTTTCTGGTTCTGACGTTGTCCACGTCAGCTGAGTTTTTGCTGCCGTGGCTGCTGTGTGGGTGGACTGATGTGCCGCACTGCCTGTGACCGCCTGTACCAGGCCGGGATGATGAGTTGCTATAGAAACCCCTACCATGACTGTGTTCGCAGCCGAGTGTGTTCAAGCTGAAAAATGGATCAATTGAAAAATCAGTGAACAGTGACTTCCAGCTAATGCTAAGAAAAAATGTCGTTAGTAAACCAGTCATAAAGAGAGCCGAGGAAGAGAAGCAGGGGGCCAGAGCCACACCTTCTCAGCTTATTACCTCCGACAGTTATAAATCAGGTTAGTGCTCTAACTAATAACTAAGTATATTTTGTCCCTGATAAGAACTCTCATGAGTTCTCAGTAACTGAGCACCACAATAGTCTTTTTAAAAATCTTTAGTAAAGATAAATTTCATTTCTTGTAATTATATCAGCCAAGTCTATGTGGACTACAAAGTGGACTTTCAGTATGTGAACATACTTTCCTTCAGATGAAATACCAACGATTCTCCTGAGATCAAATGGCTTCCCCACATCAAAGGGCGGGTTTGAGGCTTCAAAGGAGAGTCGCCTTCGAAACGGCTCCCAAATTCCTTGGGCTTCCAAATAGGCCGTTCCAATGACCAGGAGAAACAGTGCGCTGTGGAGCAGAGGGGCGGATCAGAATTCTTTGCCAAAACAAGAGTACCATGTGGTTATTGCAGGTTTCTTGATAACTACAGTATGGGGTAAAAACCAAGTTGTCTGGAACACATTTTAAAGGAAAGACAACAATGAAGCATCACCGCCCCGAGTTTACAGACTGATTTAATGTGTAATGTTTAGACTGCATGTATGCCGGTGCACTACATACATGCAGTACCAGTGGGAACCATGAGAGGGGCTCAGCTCTCCTGGAGCTGGAGTTACAGGTTGGTAACTGCCATGCGGGTGCTGGGAACAGATTGCAGGTCACTGGAGGAGCACCAGTGCCTTCCTTCACCACTGAGCTGCCTCTCCAGCCTCTACACACAACCCTACACAGAAGTTGTGTGTGGAGACAATGTGTGTCAGAGGAGACACCTGCAGGCTAATTTTTCCTTAGGAGAGGAACTGGATGGAGGCTCACCTCTCTTTCCCTTAAGGATCTGTAAGCAGCTATAAATAACTTACTGTAAGTGAATTTGAGTCTCTAAAATACATAAGGAAGTAAACTGGTATAAAGATAAGAATGCAAAGCCTTCAGAAATATTTCTACTCTATTTAGGCTTATAATGATGTTAATTACACATGCCCAAATAAGGCATCTATACCTGGTATTTTGTGCTTGCTTTCTTATGAAATAGCAAAACTTCATTTGTTAAACAGCTTTTAGAGGTAGTAAGACTTTACTATCTAGGCCACCCAAGAAGGGTTCAGCTGTTTAACTGTTCCCACTAGTCCACAAGCCTGGCAGTCAGGGGTGCCTGCTGGGCCCGCCTCTGCGAGGAGGAGAGCGAGCGGCACTCCGTGGCTGGCTGAGGAGGAGCACACTGTTACCTCATGACCCCTGAGATGATGATGTAGAGCGCCAGCTCCCAGTTGGGTCTAGGGAGGGCTTCTGCACAGGCTGCTAACATGTGGTAAGGAAGAGAGGCATTCAACACAAACACGAACTCGGAGCCGCTGCTTGTCACGAGCTTCAGCTCCCGAATAACTCTGGAGGCCGTGAAATCTGGAGTAAACCTAAGACACAAGAACAGCAGTGGGGTTCATTTTCAAATCAACTTTTTCTTTGTACTATCGTTTTCTTCTGAATTTATTCGTACCGATGTTGGTAAGACACAACACAATGAGTTGCATCCCTGGTGTTGTTTGTAGTGACCTGTGACTCCGTTTGTTAGTAGCGGTACACATGGTGAGGACCGGGGCCTCCCTCCTTGCTGGACACTTAGGTGGCTCGAGTTATGCTGCGCATGGAGCAGTGTACGCAACAATGCTGACTGACAGCCGCAGAAGGCCGCAGAGTTGTTGCTTACTTGTTATTTTGTGCTGCATCATTAATCCCTCTTGTAGCTGTGCCCGGCACTGAGGGCACAGAGGCTGTCTCTTTAAGGTAAAGCCTCCCTCCTCCCCCGCCAATGTGAGGCACAGGTCTCTGCCCTGTGGCTGAGCCACCTCCACGTCACACTAACACCTCATGCTTTACAACCTTAGAAGTAATACTGAAACTGGTTTCTAAAAGAGTAGTGTCTAAGATTATCTAATCCAATCTAAGGGCAGAGGAAGTTTTATAGTGCTGGAAACAAAAAACATGGAAGTTTTAAGCTTAGCTGAAGTTAGGTAGGAAAAAATAAAATAAATACATTTGTGATAGACTTTTGAAAAATATTTACTTATTTTCACGTGTGTCTGGGTATTTTGCCTGCATGTATGTCTGTACACTACATTCAGTCCCTGAAGTAACCAGAAGACAAATTCCTTCAGGAAGTGTAGTTACAGAAGGTTGTTGGCCACTGTGTGGGTACTGAGACTCAAATCCAGCTCCTCTGGAAGAGCAGCCAGTGCTCCTAACAGATGAGCTGTCTCCGTAGCCCCTAATAAAGCCCCTTAAGTCTGGAAATGCGGCTCTGCACAGCAGCAGAAAGCTGCACTCTGGGGAACCGGACACGAGAATACTTACAGTATGACTATGTCTTTGGAGGCGTTGGCACTCAGTGCGAACTCGTGACAGTTAACCACTTTAAAGCCATATCCCTCACACGCATAGCCACTGATCTCAATGGTTTCTACATGGATCTCAAGTTGTCCCGTATTTTCTACTTTGAATGTTCTTTTCAATGTGAAATTTGGTTCTCTTAATTTCAAACCTAAAGGGGGGAAATCACAAACATGGGTATCTTGCTCTCGTGTGCTTCCAATATGAATGGGGTACACGCTGTGAGCTTGTGGGGGGGACATCACAAAGCAACCCCAAGTGCCAAAAAGACCAGCCACTCCTCAGGTTCATCTGGAACAGTCCGCTGGGACCTGCCATTTTGTTTGTAATCAACTGGTTTCATATATTTATGATGTTGGGCAGTAAGGTGTCTGTAAGTCCTCCTGACTGGCTCTGAACTCACTCTGTAGTTAGGCTGGCCTCGCATACCCTGGGCTACAGAGTGCCTCCCTGTCAGGCTCCGTCTGCCAGGGTCAAAAGGGCAGTTTCTATTTTTCACACTCAGAATAAACCTGCACAGGAGCCAGGTCCAACAGCTCTGGTGTAAGCCATGGACTCTCAGTGACATAAACACTCCTGACCAGCAGGCTGGTGTGCACATATGGAAACACTGTTCTTGCTTCTGGAATCTTTGATGGCTGAAAGCCGGGCCCTTCCTGAGCATGGTACTCACGGTCTATGCAATCCTTTAGCAATGCTTCTGTGATTTTGAAGCGCAAGGAACTTCCTGGACCCGGAAGCTTGCCTGCCACCCTCAAGTTCTCCGTTGTCCCTTGACCTTGGACCATCACAGTGTCCATCACAGTCAGGTTGTTTCTATAAAAAATATCAATTACACATTTTCTCCAATTAATTTTGCGTATCGTTTGACAGACAAGTTCTAACAGTGTGTAAAATTCAAAACCATACAAAGCACAATTTTTTACTTTAAGTTTCACATGGTACAACACTCCTCACGTTTGTGTGAAGGGAGGACCATGAGGATGGGAGGACCGTGAGGTGAGCACTGAAAACCCGCCCACACACACAGTCAGAACCTACCTGACTATGATCAGGGAGGAAACGGTTCTGTTGTGCAGTGGAGTGAACTTTACTTTGACAGATTTCTTTTCTCCAGGTTTTAAAATGAGGTTTAAAATGAATTGCCGAGAGAGACCCTCTGTAAATCCTGTTGGACTTTGCAGTGGATGAGCCTTGAATTATTGCATAAACAAACAGGAGTCATTAGTATTGTTTCTGGGAAGACCTTCTGTCCCTGGTCCTCTCTAGGCCTAGTATATACAGCTTCTCCAATTGATTGTACGGACGAGCGACCCTCCTGCTTCAGACACCGGCACTGAGAGCTGGGAACCAGTGAGGAGCATTCATGCTCTGTGGAGTTCAGACACAGACTTTATCTCCCAGTTACAGAGCCTTTGAGTGCCAACTATGCATTCTATATTTGTATACAGATATTTGTGACAGTGTAAGTGTGTTTGTTTGTTTTTAAATTTGAAATACAAGTCACAAATAGGAAAGGACACAGACCAAGACAAACAGTTGAAACACTGCTCTAAAGCCAACACTCATGCCTGGAAGCTAGGAAGACTGACAGCTGCACTCTCAGTCCTACTGATCCTGCGCAGGAAGTAGAGAAAGCCCTCCCCCAATGAAGTCAGTGTGCGCTGTTGACTCATGCATGACCAGTCTTTAATCCTATTTTGAAAACTAAGTACCTAATTATTGCTTTGTAGACACTTGATTTTAAGATGTAAGTTAATTTGAAATTTAAAATAAGACTTTATGACCAGTTTTAAAATGGTTCAGAGTTGTTTTGTTTTTATGTTAAAAGATACTGTTTCAACACAAAGACACACTCTTCTGGTTTTTAAAGAAGACCGAGTTTAAACCTTCTGGGGGAAGGGTTGTCCTGGTCCTGACAACTTGTGGAAGTGAGTTGTGCGCCCTTCTCTGCTCCCCTTGGCATGACTGGGCTCTGCTTGTGTTAGCGTGAGTCGGCACACATAATGTACCATATGGACTTGATGAAGTGCACTCCTCAACTCCTGCTTATCAAGTGAAATGTTCTCTTTGACTGATCACACTGTTCTTTATCAACAATCCTCTAGGATAACAGAATGCTCTAATTGTTCCGAAGTGCCTGTTGAGAAAGTTCCTTTTTTAATAAGCTATTCCTGGCAATCCCCTGCACCCACTTTCTAAGACAGGTTCTCACTATGTATGTAGCTTTGGCTGGCATCACACTCACAGAAATCCAGCTGCCTCTGCTTCCTGAGTGCTGGGATTAAGTATGTGTACCATCATGCTGGCCCCACTTATGAGCACAATGAAGGACTGTATGTATTCAAAAATACCTCTGGCTGTCTAAGAAGCACTTTGGGATAGTAGTATGATGCCCTGAGACAGCACTAACGGGCTCTATACTTGTGCAGTGGTAGGCTCTTAAGGGTCAGGTAGACTGAACAAGGGACCCCTGGGTAATCTCAGAAATCCTTTCTGTACTAATACTAATAAAGATGCATTTGCTTTTCTTAGGATGCCTTTTGATCAGAAGAGCAGTGGGGACTGACAGAGCCAGCTGTTAGGTGTGAGCCTCCCTCATAGTCAACTGTTTGCTCCCCAGTCTGCATTTATAATGAAAAGAGAATGTCTTTGAACAACAGCAAACATAATTTATTAAAACATGAACTCATGCCTCTCTAGAACTGGATATGATGGGAAAGGAAGCAGGTTTAAAGGACTCTCAGCAATTAGTTTCACACTGTGGATTTCTTCTTTGGAAACCCCTGAGGTGCAGAGGTTCCCTCATCCATCTGTCCTCTAGAGTCTAGTTCAGTGCCCTATGTCTTACAAATGTGACTGCATTTACATCAGCGTATTTTCCCTATCAAGGCAGAAGAAACCAAGTCCTAGTAACTGGACATTTTCAGTGACTTCCAGTGCTTGCTGCAATGTTCTCAATGACTTCCAGTGGCATTTATGATGGGAGGAGCACGCACGCACGCACGCACGCACGCACGCACGCACGCACGCACGCACAGCGAGATCCCAAGAGAAAGGCACAGGGATTCAGGAGTGTCTAACTGCTGTCTGTGTTCTAGGCTCTGAGTGCAGCTGTGGCAGAGATGAAGAACTACAAAGCAGCTGGCTGGATGAGGCTGGGGAGACTTCCTACATAGCACTATGTGGTCCAACGGGAAGGACAAACATTCTCATCTGAATAAGGCAAAAAAAAAAAAAAAAAAAAAAAGCAATGAAGCACAAGACCCCAGCCAGCCTGCAGGGGTTTGGCTCTGCTTAAACCTTCCTGGCTGACATGCGCTCTCCACATCAAGGCCTGATACAATAATGAGTGGCTAGCAGTCACTTACCTAAATAATAAGAGGACACTTTCATTCCTAGAACAAATCAACTTCTTATGTTTTTAAAGTCAGTATTATCTACTGAGTTAAACACACAGCACTGTGCGGGGTATGAATATAGCCAGGTATTGGTCTCAAATTCATAGGTTTTACAATTTTATTAGGAAGCACACAGAAAGAACGTTTAAATGAGTCAGCTGAATCTTTTAATGCTTAAAAACCAAATGTTCCATTAGCATATTTCACGTACAGTCTCAGACTTTCTGGGTGGCATTATGCTGAGCTATCATGGGCTGACTGCTGACTATAGGTTAGCCCCACAAAGAAGAACCTTCTAGCATGCCCTGTGTATTGCAGCCCGACTCTTCTTGCTCTCCTCTGCCTCTAAGTCAATTCCTAGATTGCAATGGCTGCCTTCAGCCCAGCTCAGGGCAGCCCGTGGGTGTCCTTCCCTGGTCCTAGCAGAGCACGTGATATGGAGGTTGTACTTACAGTGTTCCTGTAGACTTGGAATTCAAGTGTTCTCAAATCTAGCTTGGCCACCTTACTCAAGTTAAACCTAAAATAAAAAGACGCATGTTTATCCTCATGAACATCCCAGGCAGGGATGGGAAGGGACTTCCCAGGGACTGAGAAAGACAGCCGTGTTTGAGCTTTGATTTGCAAATGTATCTCCTGGCAGGTCTTGAGACCAGAACTAGGGATACCATGTTATTACTGTTTACAAGGCTAAAGGCTATCAGTTATAATTAATAGCTTGTTCACTTCTAAAAAGGAACCCGTGGAATTGCTGTCTACTGTCTCCACACATCTGTAAAGTGGGAGCTCCCCATTTACAGTCTGCTGAGAGCTTTACTCGGTGTTCAACTCAATACCAACCCGACCCCCGGAAACTTCTGGCAACTTCAGCCATAAAGCCAGACTCTAACTTTACCCTTTGAATGCTTACCTTGAGACTAACTTATCTGCAAAGACGGAGGGGTTGGGATACAAAGCCACCGGGATGAACTGGACGTAGACAGGGACATCGGCAGGGTTTTCTAAACTAATCTCTTCTTCCTTAAAGCAAAGCCAAGGTGCGTTAGTAGAGATCCCTACAGAGGCATCGCAGCGCCTGCTCCCTAACCATGCGGCCGGCTTACCGAGGAGCAGTTTGTGTTGGTGAGAGGGAACTTCACAAGCCGGGGCGAGCTGAGGATGGAAGGCCAGGAGAGCTCTGCGCTGATTTTTGATACGATATTTTTTTGAAGATCTGTATTTACCTCAAACATAGCATTCAACCTACAAAAAACAATCTCTATGTCAGTGTGGAAAAACAAAACAAAACAAAAGGTTTTCTAAACATAAGAAATCATACTTAGGTTTTTTTTTTTCTGGTTCTAAGAAAAAAAAAGCTTATTTATTCTATTTTACCAAGATTTTTTTAAACTTTTAAATGTTACTATTGCATAATGATGAGATTAGTTTTACTTTCACACATATACTTGATATATTTCTTCCAATATTCACTATTCCTTACCCTGTCTTGGTCTGGCCCCCATTTTCTTTCTTCTCTTTTTCTTTTTGTAACCCAATGAGTCTCCTTAGGGTAGTTTCCAGGAGCGTGAGTGGATGTTTGTCTGTCTGCCTTACCTGGGGTTACAGCACTGGCAAACATGTCTCCCCCAGCATCACCCATTCTCTGCACATACACCCTCATGGAGCCCCGCCCGACTCCATAATGGGGTGCTGACAGCCCTGGTCCTACGGACATCTTGTACAGGCGATCACAGCCATGAGCTAAGAGTGCACACGTTCGGTCATATCCACGAGCAGCTCACCACCACCTCCGCTTCCCCTGGCCTGAATGTTCGCTCTTTGCCCGTCTTTGGGCACGCAGCTGTATTAAGCTCTCAATGATATACCATGTCTCTATTTTGGTACAGAGAGCTGTCAACATTAAAATAGTCTGTGCTATAGCTCTGTGCAGAGTATGTGAAGGATGACAAGCTTTAGTTCCAGTAGCATCAGTAAAATGCATGTACATCTTCACAAACATTTTTCATGGTAGTACTGAGGACTGAATCAATTGCCTGTGTGCTGAGTCAACTCCCTGCCACTGAAGTACATCAGCAGTCCAGTCCTCAAAGACATCTTAGAGTATTAATTCAATAACGAAAGCTGAACACCTGGGGTTTAAGATTCTTCCACAGCTTCCATGGCAGAATGTGACACTCGAGCAGGACATGTGGGTATTCCCAGGAATACCGAGGACCAGAGGGGCCGCTTGACAGCTTCCCACAGGATAGAAAACCAAGGTGACATCTTCACATGGTGAAGACGCCAGTTCAAGAGGAAATAATCTGAGAGCGTTGTCATAGTCATACTCAAGACGCCATGTGAACACATCCCTACTAATGAGTGTCCAAGGGTCAGGAGTTCGGGACCTGGTACATATTTATTTGTAAATGCCAAGTATCTGGGACCAACCAGTGCAGCACACTGAAACCCAGTGCTACTGAATTTGATTCTGGGATACTGACAAGCACATGCATAGAAACAAGGTAACCCAAGTGCAGGCACATGGAGAATATTACATTCATTGTCAACCAAATAGGGAGGCAGAGGGCTGATGGGACCCAGGGCCTTGGTGAGGAACATGTGGGAAGGAGACTCCGGTGGTGAAGAGGCTCCCTGGCTGCACCAGGGCAGCACTGTGAGGTTAACACTTGCCGGTTGCCTACACTTTACAAGCTCCTCTCTGGAGACACGGAATAAAGGAGAGCTATAGTCATTCAGCTCTTTGTGAGGTTATTACAGGTCTTTGTGTACTCAGTGGAAGCATTTTTAATGAGAAAACTTGAAGGAAAAATTTTATAACACAGAAATTCTCATTCTCAACAGAATGGTTTGAACCATCTAGTAGACAGATGGACCTATGAGTTGAATTGAACAGACAGCTCTCAAGGGAAGAAATACCACTGTCCAGAAACATTTGAAGAAGTCTTCAACATTCTTAGCCATCAGGAGTATGCAAATTAAAACTGCTTTGAGATTCAGAGGGGTGGCTATTGTTGAAATACACACACACACACACACACACACACACACACACACACACACACCCCTGACTAACCAACCGACCTCCACCAAGTGTTAGTGAAGATGGGTGGAGTGGACCTGTACTTGCTGCAGTGGGAATGTAAACTTGTCTGGCAATTATGGAAATCAGTATGGAGGTTCCTTGAAAACTAACAGTCGAACTATTATATTTCTACTATCCAGGGGACATTCCCTAAGGTTGTTAAGCCAACATACTGCAGAGCTATTTGCAAAAAGCAGTATTTATCACTGCACTATCTAAAACAACCAAGAGTGAAGAGGGAACCAGGAGAGGTCTCAAGGAAGGAAAGAGGGGACCAAGAGGAGGTGATGGAAAATACGTCATGAGTGCAGAAGCAGGGGATTCCTCTAAGGAAGAAAGGGACCATCCAGGAGGCAAAGGACCAGTAAGAACAAAGTGTACTCATACGCACAGGAAGAGGTCAACAACACCTTTGTATGCTAACCAAAGTTGATGAAAAAGTAGTTAATGCCTTAAAGCTTCATACTATTCTTATAGTAGAATCCTTTAACTTTGACCAATACATAGCAAATAAGCCAAGTGAGAAAAGTACTTATTACTTGTCAGTGCTCCTGTTTCTGGAAAAGTTCTTTTTTACTGTGTGTGAAAGGGCTGGGCCACTGTGATACCAGCACAACATCTGGGTGTTTGTGGCAGGCACAGCACTGGGTTTCCAGATGCATATTTTGACCTGCTAAAGGTGCACTGGGGAGGCCACTGAAGGAAGGGGTGTTTCCCCTGGCAACAGACCAGCACTTGAAGAAGAAGGAAGTAGTTTTTTTCATAAGGAACAAATAAATTCAGTCTCCTGTTGGGAGGAAGCCTAATTTGCCTTTTGGAGAGGACAATGACAGACAAATCTTTCTTATGCATAACACTGTGTCTAAGGTTGACATGGCAGTCACTATACACAAAGATGATTTCAAATAGCTTCTCAGATTTTTAAGGACAGTCTTCCTGGAAAAAGGAGGACACAGGAATGTGTGTATTTCTTAGCGACGCACACTACTAATGACAATGTGACATTATCATAAAGTAAAATAAGCTGATATAAAACTACAGTGATGCCTACAAGACAGTAACAACAGAGATGCCCAGTGGGCCACACTGCTAAAACACTTGAGCCAAGCAGAAGCAGAAGCTCGTACCTATGTCCTGCATTCTCCTTTATTCCCATCCAGGCTTTGAACAAGCTCTGATGTGAGTCCCAGTCGGCATCCCACAAGTCCTCCTGCATGGCCACTCCAGGCTGCACTTTGGGTTCAGCTAAAAGAGGAAGCACAAGTCAGCATGGATTCAGCCTGAGGCAGGAGAGTGAAGGTAGGCGGGATGGAAGACTTACATTTGGATAGGAAAGGCAAGCCGATATAGCAGTGATCCCCACACTGCAGCCCAGGGTCAAAATAAATGTTTGCAATCTGTAAAGAAGCCAGGACGACCGTGAGTGCGGACAGTACAGACAGCAGGCACAGGGTGCTGACAGCCGGGGATTTGCAGATTTCACAAACCTTTGACTTTTTCCCTGGCTCCAAGTCTTCCCTGTTACCCCGTAATCGTTTGTAGTAAAATCGCACGTCTTCTGACAAAGACCTTATTTGCTGTATCTTCACCTTCTGTGAGAAGGAATTCATAATATTTAAGCTCTGATGAACTATTTTCCCCTGAAAGAAGAGAAGACAAATTCAGAATTTTCATCAATTGACAAACTTTTAAATTTATAATTGACCCCAAAAGCCATCCTCATTCAAATGAGAACCACCAAGTCTGAAGGACTGAGGTCACAGGACAGCTATTGTTGTTGCCGCTGTGCACGTCACAGAAGTACTATAATAATCCTTTAACTTAGTAATGGGACATACTAAGTACTCATGAAGGCACAAAGGAGCTTTAAATAAGAGGGTCATTTTGGTTTGTAATGTAAAGTTTGTTAACACCAAAGTAAGGCTGCTCCAAAATAAATGAACTCTAAAATATAACCAAGTAAAACTGAAACATATTCTTTAAGAGAAAATGTTTTCCTTAGAAATACAACAGTAATTTTTGTCATCCAAGAGAAAATTAAATCTCTTTAAAAATGTAGGCTATCATCTGCCATGGGGGTCCATGCTTGTACTGTGAGCACATGGGTGATCAAGGCCAGAGGACAGAGCTACACAGTCCATGTCTTGGAAAATAGTAATTAGAAGTAAAAACACACACCAAGTAAGTCATTTAAGAATCTTACAAAACAGCATACAAATCAGGTTCTTTTTAAGAAGATTTACTTATTCCCACTCTATGTGTGCGAATGTGTCGCTGCACAGATGTGACGTGCACGTGTGTGTCTGGTAAGCGCAGTGGCCAGAGCTAGGAGCTGGTTACAGACAGCAGGAAGCGGACATGTGGGTGCTGGGAACTGACTATCCTCTCTGCGAAAGCAGACTCTTAACTCCTCTTAACTGCCCCACAGTGTTTGTTCTTACCAGGTACCAGTTTCATTTTTCTAGAACGAATCAAATTAGTAAAGCTTGAATTTAAAAAAGATTCAAATTGGGCTGGTGAGATGGCTCAGCGGTTAAGAACACTGACTGCTCTCCCGAAGGTCCTGAGTTCAAATCCCAGCAACCACATGGTGGCTCACAACCATCCATAATGAGATCTGACCCCTCTTCTGGTGTGTCTGAAGATAGCTACGTTGTACTTACATATAATAAATAAATAAATCTTAAAAAAAAAAAAAGATTCAAATTATCCTTAAGAAGTACATTATAAGCTTGCTTTACTTTCATAAACTTTCTGATTGAATTCGGAATTATGTTTTTGTACATGCAATTCCTATCCACTTAAAAGAATTTTCTCAGATGAGAAATGTGCTTTTCTAATATTTAGTCCCAGAAAATGATAAATGGCATCCTTCTCCCGGCCAGACCCCGAGGGTGGCCGTGCGGCTGGAGGGAGGAGTGTTAACCGGAGCCTGAGCAGCTGTCCAGTTCTGCAGCAAGCACAACTCCTGCTGGCCTGTTCTTAGGCCACGTAAAGATCAAAGATAATAAAATTCCTTTTGTAACTCTACTCAAATATTGAGCTATAAGTTTTTTGAAATGTTTTCTGACATACTGCTCCCTGGCAGTCACTAGTGGTGCCTGAGGACGAAGAAGGCTCTTACGCATGAATGACAAAGCACGGGTGTAACATACAGTCAGGACATAGGGCAATACAGGAAGGCAAAGGTTCGATTATAGACCCACGTAACTATGTTAAACTTATTAAAATTTTATATTGAAAGAGGCACAATCTTAAATTAGGCTTTGTTAAACTGAGTGTCCATATTTCCTGCCTACTAGACCTCCACCCCAGAAGATTCCATTTCTACATCCTACATCTGCCTGATGCATCCTGACTCTCCCTCAAAAAGCTGGCACCGTTCCTATTACTTCCCTCAAGGCTCAGACTCTGAGGCACAGCTGAGTCCTCTGTCTACCGTGCCTCCAGGTGCTGACCTCATCGGGACACTCAAGGAGTTGCTGCCTGTGAAATAGCTTTTGCCTGTGCCCTCTCTCCACCACTCCCTCACATACATCACCTACTAGTCACTGGGGATAAAGGTGTCTCATTCCTTTCCTAGAGACCAACCTGTAAGAAGCCACCATCAAACTATAAAAAAGATGTGGCAAATGTTCTAGAATTACACACGAAATTACTGCTGTCTACAGTACTCAGGAAGCATTTGGGTTTTGTATTTCCTTTACTTAATAACCTATATACAGACATTTTTTTATTCTTTAAAATTAAAAAAAAATTACATTATTTACTTGTGTGTGTGTGTGTGTGTGTGTGTGTGTGTGTGTGTGTGAGGGGTGTGTCTCATGCACCAGGGTGTGCAGACACCATGCAGAGCGAGTATAGCTCAGGGATGACTCACACAGTTGCTTCTCCTTCCCTCATGTGAGCCCTGCTGAGCTCAGTGACCAGGCTTGGTGGCAAGTACCTTTCCCTGCAGAGCCACCCGCCGCAGACCAACTCAAACATGAATCATTTAAATCATATTTAAAATTTAAAAGTAACAAAGAGATACTGATTCCATCTAGAAGGACACTTTATATTTATGTAGCATATATTATTTTATATGTAAAATCCAACAGTTTATTTGTATATTGTATGTATTTATTTATGTGAACACATACTTAATTATATTTCTATATAGGAAAACACCAAATTCAGCTGGGTTTTGTTGAAATCAAGGGAACTCTTCCTATTGAATAAAACTTTTGGGGTTTTTTTTTCCTAGCACAAAGAAATTTTTTAAGCATCTACAAAATTTTTAGAGATGATTTTAAAATTGTCTGTATATGCTTGCCTAGACAATTTCTTATTAAGCTGAAAAAAAATTGATTCTAGCAGGTTTTCAGATAACACAGAGAAACACTTGATGTCACCCTTTTCTGCAGCAAGAGGGCCTGTTTTTATGTTAAATGTGTGAGTGTTTGTATCTATGTGCATCCTATGTGTGCCCTGATCTCAGAGGCCAGAGGGTAGCAATGAATCCCTGGAACTGGGGTATAGACAGCTGTGAGCCATCCTGTCCTGTAGGTGCTGGAGTCAGCCAGGCCCTGCAGTAAGTGCCCTTATCCACAGAGCTGTCTCTCCAACTCCCAAAGCGCTCTAAAAATGGCCCCTTGTCAAAGCCCTCACCCTGGTGCAGCTGCCTCTCTCCGTGATAAAGAACGAGATGTATTCTTACAAACTGGTTTTCTACATTGCTAACAACCTAATTAAACAACTCCATAGATTGTTTTTTTTTTTTTTTAAAAAGTTACTCTGTGTGTGTGTGTGTGTGTGTGTGTGTGTGTGTGTGTGTGTGTATATAAAACGATACAAAACATGACATTTCTTTAGGCCATATTTTTTTCTTTCAAATAGTGGAGGCTTTGCGGGAAGCAGGAAAGGCTTTGCTGACTTAGGCTACAAGATGCTCTCTCTAGGCCCGTTTACTTTGCAGGGCCCCTTCTATCTGCTTTACACATCAGGGCTCCCATTACCACTCATCATAGGAAGTCTTCCTGAGGGAGGGTCTCTTTCTCACCCCACTTTATAGTCTCTTAAGAACCTGGCGCACTGCTTCATGTCACAGTAAACATGGAAGCAGGAAATGTCTTTCCCATTTGAGCTGTAAGCAGTAAAAACAATGAGCAAGCCAAGTGTGAGCATCTTACTGGGAAGGAAGGGGGCAGAATCATGTGCTTGGGGAAGCAGGTCAGCGAGCCCACGGCGATCACAGCCTTCACAGGGATGGTCAGGACCTGTGGAGGGAAGAGCACACCACTGACAGCCCATCGTTGAGTGTTAAGAAACAAAGCTGATTTGTGTCATATACTGACTATAACTCAAAACCAGTATTAAATCCACCCTGGAAACTTTTTAATACGCACAAGGTTTTTCTATAAAATGCAAACAATACATTTCCAGTAAATACTCATTTACCTGCTAAAACCAGTTAAGACCAAGTCACAGGGGAGGAATAAAGACAGCTTTTCAAAATACAAGTCCTCTTTAGATTAAAAAGGAAAGCTGTACTCCTAAACAACATCTATGAAAATCCAGGATTTCTACAGCTATATAATTCAGTATTGTTTTGGTAGATAGAAACCGATTTCAACCCAGGTTTTAAAGACAAGTTGAGTACTCTAGAGTTGGAATTTCAGCTCATTCCTAATTAGTATTTCAAGTCAGTTATGAATGCAGTGTATGAGGGCATATTTGTGTTCAGTTTTAAAAGCTTTTAATTTTTTTATAATTGTATGTGCATAGATATTTTGCCTGAATACCTACCACATTCATGCCTGGTGCCTGCAGAGACCAGAAGGGGGCACTAAATCCTCTGGAACTACAGATAATTATGAGCCACCTTGTACATGCTAGGAATTGAACTTGGGTCTTCTAGAAGAACAGCCAGTGCTGAACCATGTCTCCAGCCCCTTTTAATTTTTATTTTCATCCATTAAAAAAAAAAAAAAACAAAAAACTGTCTCAATTCTGAAAGGCACTTACTTCTATATGAATGTTAAGTATGAATTCCTCACTTTTGGAGGTAACAGGATATACTCTAATCGTTTATTATTTGAATGGCCAGTTTTGTTTATTTTGCCACTGGATTTGTGTATGCTGAAACCACTCAGGAGGACAAAGATAACAACTTGTTGAATTTAGAAGTACTCAACACTGCCCAAAGATCTGCAAGTGTTAAATTACGAGTATTTAGGTCTGAAACAGGCAAGCGGCCTTACTCCTGTAGCTCCAGCACTTGGGAAGCTCAAGCAGGAGGCTGCTAGCTCAAGCTTGCTTCAGCTCTACGTGAGTTCCAGAACCTTGTCAAAAGATCAGATCTGCCAGAAATACATGCATTCAGGATCTTAGTGAACATAATATACACTCTACACAGAGGACTGTAAAGCCTGCGTGTAGACTCAGACCTGCAGCTCGGGAAGTCCAGTAGGACCTGTTACGCACTAATCTTCCAGGTTTTTAACAGCGTGAAGCTCCATGTGCTAAGGGCACTTTCCTGACACTGTGGTCTTGTGGTTTTGTTAGGAAGCGTGAGGAGCTTTAGCAGAGCACTGGGGGGCAAGGAGCACTGATGCTCTGAAATGGCTTTGACATGGATAGGCCGGTGTTAAAGGCATGAGAGAGAGGGGAATATTGTAAATAAATGTAGCTCTCTGCTTCTACAAAAACTGAAACGCCCTGTCAATGTGCAGTCATTAACAGCACAAGGTTTCAGAAAACCCCACTGGCATGAGCCCCGCTGATAGGCTCACCTCATAATCGGTCGTGATCTGTATGGCCCCGTCGTGGACACCTTCTAGCTTCTTGGCAGTCAGCTTGACTCTGAACACTGCAAAGTGTCCTGAAGCTAATGTTACCTGAAGCGGTAAGAATGGCATCATTTAGTAGCTGTGCAGCTTCATGGGTCCTACTGAAGTGGGAAGGAGCATTCTGGTGGTGATCTGTGCCTACACAGACCCGTGTGTAGACCCCGTGCGATAGCATCACATCTGCACACCCAGTGTGCGCACAGATCCTTCCGATCCCTCTGTGCCCTCATCCTCACTGGAGTGGAGGCTCTCACGAGGCCCCGGCAGCGTCCAGCAGCCACGGCACTCGCCGAGTGGGGCACACAGCACTGCCCTTTTCCCTCGGGATGGAAATACCCATTCTAACTGAAGCAGTAGGAGGCCCACTCACCGGGGACTGGTCAGGCAAAGAGGACTTCTCCAGTTCTGGAAGGTTCGCGATCACCGTGCTTCTGTTGCCTCTCTCTGTAGCTACAAGTTCTATTGAGAGGCCGTCTCCTATGATATGCCAACTTTTTATTGCCAGCTTCGAAGAGAAAACACAAAGTGATCTTACAGCACAAACATGAAATCTTCAGTGTAACTGAGAATAAAAACAATTTCTTTACCTCAATTGGATTGCTGTTTATAATTGCAAATAAAATACTACTTGCTTCTGTAGCACTCAGTACTCCGAAATCTATGAAGCGTTCTTCTATTTTGGGTGGCAATACAAAGTACTAGAGATAGAAAAGGACTGCATTAAACACCAGATCATATGTTTAACAATGTTACTGAGTAAAGTGCCTACTAGGAGACACTAAAGTTGATCTTATGTCTATATATACAGCTACATGATAGGCTGAGCTGAGAACTTCGGACGAGGACAGTCAGAGGAATCGGGAAAGCAGCAGGTACTTCCCTGAAGTACTAGGAGAAGCTGGGAGCCCCTGACAATCAGGCCAAAGTCTGGGCTTTCAGTAGGGACAGACTACAAATAATAACTACTCCTTGCCTGAACTGAGCCCTCAAGCTGCACAACCTAGCTGAGGTAAGTTCCGGTCAAGTCCCACCTTTCTCTTCCCTGACAGGTTTACCACTTACCAAAGCTGTTCACTGGCCACATTCACCAAAGCTGTCTGTAATTTTCCCATTGGTTTGTTTTCCGTGCCACAAGTGTCCTGCACCTTCCTTCTGTGTTGTGTCTACTGTCCTTGCCCCCAGCCTCCTCCTTCTCTGGCTCTCTGGTCTGTCCTGGTGTCAAGGTCACCCTGTGCTTCCCAAGTTCCCCTGCCCCTCATGTATCTTTGTTCTAGAGTCTCTGTCATTACAATTTAAAAGTAAACCAAGAGAAAATAATGTGGAAAAAGCTCTGGGTAGAGACTGGAATTAAAGGAGCTAAATATATCATTGGGGGGGGGGGGCGTTGAAGGGAAAAATTCCAGAAGTAAGTAATTCGTAAGTTGTCAATGGTTTCCTCCTCTGAGTAGTCATCAAAGCTGGTGCTGTTCCAGTGTGAATCAGCCCTTCCTCCTATGAATCCAATCCTGTATATGCGACCCACTCATTAATCCTGCAGGTCTCAGAGGGAAACTGTGGTAGCAACACAGTGCCTGTGTTCAAGCAACCTTTATCATGCTTTATAAATGCCCCAAGGAGCAAAGGCAGTGAATCCAGGGAGTTACATATGCCAAAGAAAAGCTATAGAGTGCTTTCCTTAAGGCAAAAGGTGAACGTAATGGTTTCACTGCAGTGCTCGGTTACATATTAGCCTGTGTTCTGTTTACTATTATCTGTTCTTCCCATCTGCATGCTCCACACCCATCAAAGTCACTGTCTACGAATCCTACCACATTCTCCGTAAAGGCCTGGAATAATCACTGATTGGGCATCTGTAGCAGATTCCAAGATCAATTGCTCCTACTGGACACTGAAGGATAGATAGCAACCCTTAGTTTTGGAATTCTCTGGAGCTCCAAGAAGCAATCTTTTGTGTGTGCATGTGTGTGTGTATTTCTGTATCCTGAAAGCACTGACTGGGAAGGAATCAGCCCAACTGCCTGACAATATCCAAAAGCACAGAGGTAGGACTGTGACAGCATACTTACATCTAAAAAGCCTGTGTATACCCGCACAGGTAAATGAAACTTAGAGGCATTGGTAACAAGTAAAATGTTGTTGTCTATGTGCATGGATGAGGTGGATGGCATAAAAAACAGGGTAAAGATGTACCCCGACTCATTAGGAAGAATTAGGACTGGCTTGCTGAAGTTGTGCACCTGGGGATGAAGCAGAGAGAAGCAGGGTCAGTCTTGCCGCATGCTAGCGCAGCAGA
Organism: Apodemus sylvaticus; assembly: GCF_947179515.1. Classification (NCBI taxonomy): domain Eukaryota; kingdom Metazoa; phylum Chordata; class Mammalia; order Rodentia; family Muridae; genus Apodemus; species Apodemus sylvaticus. Next base: position 106,451,987 of record NC_067480.1, read on the forward strand.
ATGCCAAGCGAGTGGGTGGGCTCAACGTACCCGGAACATTATCCTGGCTTCCTCCGGCAGCAAGACATCATGAATGAGGATCGCAAAGCTGAAAGTGTTAGTCAGGTAAATCGGCCTCTCCACCGGGTCAGCAGGACTGTCCTGGATGTGAAACAGTGTGGCGGCGTGGTCAAACCCCAGATAACTAAGGGAAGAAAACAGAGCAGGATGAATCCTTCTGAATTCCATGTGCTAATTTAGGGCCCACGCTCCTGTGGTATATATACACTTAGCATTAAGCAACACAGCACGGAATGGGAACTATAGCATTTAATGGTCAATTTTTATAACTTCGCTCACCATGTGACTTAACATTTAATTCAAGAAATACAGAAATGAAACAGCAAGGAAGGTTCCCTGCTGCATGATAAAGTCTCCTCGATGGAGTCGAGAGCGCCTCAGCAGGAAGGCTAACGTTGCTGAGGTCACCGCACGCCCGCCCGCACGCACACCCATAGCCAGCGCCTATGGGCTGGGCGCCTATCAGTGCATCGCTAGGAGCTTAGGAAGGAACAGCAGACTGTCTCAAGTCACTGGGGAACAATCGGACATACCTCAAATAGACGACACAGTAAAAAAGGTTCAAGTGATTTAAACATTTAAAAAACACAAGTTGATTTCTAAATTATTAAATCTAACACAAACTATAATGTTCCATTTTCTTTTTCCACCTTAGAAAGTCAGAAATAAACAGGACACAGATTTCCTTTACAGTTGTGGATATCCCATCAGGTTAGGTAAACTTTTATCAAGCAGCAAAAAATTACAAACAGAAAGTTACAAAGCTTCTTTTAAGACAAAACTCACCCATCTAGGACTTCTGCTTGGTAGGGGATTTCAAGTTTAGAATAACTCTTTTCCTTTGCTTTAACAGTTATTTTCCCAGAAAATTGAGATGGCTTTTTTGCTCTTGAAGCTGCAAGGAAGCATTACAAAAATCATCTATTTGTAGGTGTGTGTGTACACGGGGTATTTTCTAAACTTAAAACCTTACATTACTTAATGTGTGTCTGTGTGATGTGTGTGAGTGGGGGTGAGCTGTCATGGTGCACACATGGACAGTTTTCAGGAGTATCCTCTTTCCTCTATGTGTTTTTTCAGGGACTGAACACAAGCTGTCTGTCAGGCCTGGAGCAGCGGGGTCTGCACCCTGAGCCATGGAGGCAGCCTCTTATATTTTACTGGTTATAAGTCTGAGTGACTTTATGCAAATTGAAAGTTTTGTTTTGAAAAAGGCAAGCTTTTACACTGGCAAACTCTGTTCAGATTTTATATAAAAAGCAGGCCACCTTTTCCCTAGTGAGACAAGCAGGCTTGTTTGAGGCACTGGCATCGCTGAGTTAAGGTTAGGTAGAGGGAACATGTGAGGACGGTGTGGATTCTCTCACAAACAAACCCTACAGAGCATGGCAGGCTGCCGCCCTCTCCCCTCCCCTCCCCTCCCCTCCCCTCCCCTTCCTTGTGTGAGGAGCTGGGCTCTGGGCAGACGTGGCTGTTGGAGCAGGCTCAGCTTGGCCGCTCCATGCTTAGACTGGACAGGTGTAGAAGATGAAATGGGCGTGTCCGTGGGATCAAGACCACAGGAAAGGCAGGCCCTCTTCTGAGTTTCAGTTCTTATTTAATTGCCTATCTAGTTAAGCAGCTGTTATGTCATAATTTAAAAATTGCAATAACAAATTCAATAAATTCTCTTAAAACAAGTAACAATGGAATGAAGACAGACTGTAAAAAGGCTGAAGTCTGAGCTGATATTTCAGGTGTACTGGGTGTACACAAGGAGGCCCGGTTCTAGGTGTAAAATAATACATCAAATGATACATATTTCTTGTCTGAAATAGTAGCTAATTTGATAATACACAAAAGTTCTTATTTTAGTTTAGACAGGACCGTCTGCTTTCCTTAAAAAGTCAACATATAAAAATGTTAAAAATAATATTTTTGCCTGTGAACCAAAATGTGGTTCTGAAAGTTAAATATATTATCACTTAATTAAAACAACTAAAGACTTCATAATTAAGGTAAATGATGACAGCTATGACTAGTTATCCCACATTACAGAAACTTCCAACCCTAACATATCTGCTTATGTTTCCTGATTGATTAAATACTGATTTAGGTTTATGGCATTATAGTACTTTATGAATTAATAAAATAAGTTCACGATGAATTTTTATAGGGAAAATCAATTGAGGCAGTCATGTTAAAATCGTCTGGATTTCTATATTAACTCATCAACATAGATGCTTTCTAGTTTGTCAAAATAATAACCACTGTAGGAGGAAAAAATGAATATTTACCATCAAAACTAATGCTTGCAACCTTGGTATATTTACTTTCAGAAGCTTTTAATGTAACTGGCTTAAAATGTACCGTTATAGCGTCATTTTGTGGGGTTGGTCGAACACTCTGCAAAGAAAAACAAACCTGTTATTTTAGCCTCGTCGTTCAGCTTGAAAGTAAAGCATGCTCAAGATTAAGGTGTGCTGCCTATAGCAGCTGTAAATGAAAAAGAGCAAACGCTGGTCTCCACAAGAATACTGTATGCAACACAGAGACGGCAGAGTGTGAGGTTCCTAAGTGTGAACCCTTAGGATGGACTCACACAGAAAACCTAAAGGTCTTCTTCTCTACACGAGTGCCTACTTTCTAAGACAAGGGGACAAGAAAACATCTCAAGACCCATCCATCTTGAAGCAGGCCACACACAAAGGTGTCCCAGAACTGTCTCCTAGTAGGAAGAATGAGTACACCTCAGGGCACCGTGACCCATGTGGCGTCTGCCGCGTTTCTCCATGGCCTGGCAGTGTAAGCCAGGTCCACTGTCAATGGGCACGGCTGTACCCTCATGTGCACTGGGCACTGAGGTCCACTACAGAGGAGTGGAGGTGAGGCTCGGATGCTTACAACTTAGGAACTCAGGTCTATCCACACAAACCTCAAAGTTATAACAAAAAACAAAAAACCCAGTAAATGGTGCACAGTAACCTTAATTCTAAGTATTTATCAAATTATTGGGACTGTGTGAACTCAATGTCAAAGCCTATTATTTCCCACAGAAGACACCCTTCTACCTGTGCCGCTCACACCTGCTCACCGGCTGCCAAGGCCCTAGGTTCTTCCCCATTCTAGGCTGAACCTTATAAAAAAAGAGTCTGCCTTCGAATGAGCCCAAGCTTCAAATGTGAATCCCCTGAAGACACAATAAATGCGGGGAAGGTATGAAAAGGCCCTGGCTCTGCTGCCTGTTTGCTAAGGCAGGGAACTAAGAAGAAGACAGTAACTCTGGGACCTGCCTGGGCAGCTCACTCTCCCAGGCCCTCTCTTCAGCCCCGGGGGGCTAGCAAGACCTTACAGGCCCGGTGCGGTGAGGTGCTGCGCCAGCCCTGGCCCTAAGGATGGCTCTAGCAGACGTGAGATCTTATTTGCCTCACTGTGGCCTGAGGACAATCTGCTCATAGCAATATCTTACTTATCAATAAGCTTACTGTTAGTAGCAGATCTCTTCATTCCTTCAAGGATATGTATGCTTTTTTGAGAGTAAACAAAGAACTGCTAGAGCTGTTAGCTAAGCTGCAAATGGAAGAAAGTTTCGTTTGCTTTTATTCCACTATTTTACCACACAAGCAAGGGAAGCAGTGGAGTGCACGTGGCAGTCAAGCAGGGGCGCAACACACACACTCAGGCTCACTTTCCCCACCTGTGAGAACATCCCGGAAGGCCAGGGTACGTATTTTCTAAGGTATTATCAGTCTATGGAACTCTATCTGTTTGCTGGAGAGCTGGCCTGGTAAGCTGAGGCCTGAGGGCTTTCGCAGCACGGCTCTCTTGCCTTCACTGGCTGCTGTGTGAGAGACAGCAGTGGAAGCACAGCCTGTCCAAACACGCTCACCTGCAGCAGCAGTCCAGGAGCCACTGGGGCATGTTCTATGCGCTAGCAGCCTGTGCAAAGCTGGACCAGAAACAACAAGTTCTTTTTTTTGCTGAGATACAGTTGTTGTAAGCAGGAAGATCTTAAAACACATGTTGAAAAAAATGATTCTCTCACTTCAAATGCAATACTTTAAGCATTTCCAAATGAGAGAAAAAGTTTACATTTAAAATTATCACCTCAAAACATACTGTACTAACAGTAAACAAGTGTAAAGTTGGTGAGTCACTTTACAAAAGCAGGCTTAATTGTGCACTCACTAAAAATAAACCTGAGTCATCGAGTAAGATTCATTTGTCTAAGGAAATAACAACAAAGCAAAGTAAAACAACATAAAAATTTACAATAAAATACTTAAAGTTCATTCTGGAAACTTAAGATGAAAAAATAATACAAAATCATTGCCTTGTGATGAACTTATTTATACGAACTGCTGTGGTGTTAGTTACTAACTACTGCTTATTCAAAGATTACTAAGAAGTGGGAAAGTACAGTGAGATTCCCAGGAAAGGCAGCTTGTATCTATTCTTAATACATTTTTAGTCTTTTCTCATGGCCAACATTCCAAGACATATTGAGAAGTCACAGGAGTATGTCAACAAGCAAGGGGAAACCTGTTAATGCCCAGCACCTGGCTATTCTGTGCGTGAACTCACTAAAGCAACGATCAAGCTGATACCAACAGTTCCTACTCATCAACTACCACGACAGCTCATGCAGACCTTCCTTCGAAGACACCTGAGGCACATGTGTGTTATGATGTCAGGAAGGCTGTTCTCTCACAGCTACACAACAGGCAGGAGGGCCTGAATTCGGGCCTTCCATGCACAGCCAGGGGCCACACCTAGAGCTCCTTGCAATGCTATCATGCACTGGGAAGGACCAGTGTTTAAAAGAGAAATGAACAAAACCCACACCAACATTCAGCATGGCCTAACTACGGGGAAAATGGCTTCTCTAAAGACACGCCAGGCTCTAATCTTGTTATAATATGTGAAAGGTATGCTGAAATAAACTGAAAGCAAAACAAAGCTAACCTTGGTTCTCAGAAAACTCAGTTTTCAGTGAATGTGAGAGAGAGGTCTATGCCCCTGTGACCTCGCCATGCAGCACTGGCTGGTCTCTCATCTTCTATGCTTGTGCCAACATAGCTACAGCATTCATCTACACCGTGTAAGTCAGCTAATCCTTTCCTTACTGCACTTAGATGGACCCAAAGAAGCCTGGGCTCAAAGTGAGCTCAGTGGAAAGGGGTCCTGGGCGGTCTGACTCAGCTCCACCTTCAGGTCGCAGTCCAAGGCATGGCTGATGTTTACACGATTATTACGTGAACAAGTAAAAGGATGAAGATCAGGGTTCTCATATCCCACATACAACCAAGAGTCTACAGGCCACAACACAGAGCAAGGACTTAACCCTGCTACTAAATCATACAAACGTATGCATGCACAGTGTGTGTGTCTGTGAGAGAGAGAGAGAGAGAGAGAGAGAGAGAGAGAGAGAGAGAGAAGAGAGACAGGGAGGAGAGGGAGAAGGAGAAGGAGAGAGAGAGAGAGGGAGAGGGAGAGAGAGAGTGTGTGTGTCTATTGGCACTCAAAGACTTACGGTTATCGGTACATCCTTTGTTCCTGAATTTAGTAAATGAAGATTTAAAACCTTTGGTAGATCTGTTGAAAAGGAAGAGAAGAAGTATTTCTTTAAAAGGTGTACTTCACAGGAAATTAGAGTCTTTACCTCATCAGATACTATGCAAAATTTGCATGTTAAAAGTATATAAAATTTCAAAAATATGTCCTTTAATCCTGGACAAATAAGTCTTAATTACAAATTGTTCAAAATCAATTTCAAATTTTGTACTTTTTCCTTAATAATAATAATAATAATAATAATAATAGTAGTAGTAGAAGTAGTGGTGGTGGTGGTAGTAGTAGTAGTAATTGTCTTAGCTTGGTTTTTTTATTATTTTAAAATTAGAATTCTTTCTTTGACCACTTAGGATAAAATTATGTCATTATAATGCAACTGAATAATTCATGTCTTTAAAAAAAAAATGTTCATCACAATTGGGTGTGTGAGGAACTGGATTAAGAAACTATTTTCTGCCTCAGTTTTCTACCAGAGGATTCAAGTTATCTCAATCTATTTTCTCACCTGGGAGGAAGGTTTCTCAAAAACACTTTCTTTTTTTTTTTTTTTGGATTTGGTTTTTTTGAGACAGGGTTTCTCTGTATAGCTCTGGCTGTCCTGGAACTCACTCTGTAGACCAGGCTGGCCTCGAACTCAGAAATCCACCTACCTCTGCCTCCCAGAGTGCTGGGATTACAGGCGTGCGCCACCACCGCCCGGCTAGATGTATTTTTTTTTTAAGATTTATTTATTTATTTTATGTATATGAGTACACTGTAGCTGTACAGATGGTTGTGAGCCACCATGTGGTTGCTGGGATTTGAACTCAGGACCTTCAGAAGAGCAGTCAGTGCTCTTAACTGCTGAGCCATCCCTCCAGCCCTCAAAAACACTTTCTACAAAACCACAGGCTGCACTGAGAAATAACTTTGAAAGCTGAATTCCAAGTAGAGCCAGCAGGGCCCCCACTGGGTTACTGTACACCTCCTGGAGGTCTGAATGAGAATGGCCGCCACCCCCCACAGGCACAACCTTTCCTGAAGGCCTAGAGGGTGTGGGCTCCCCCAGCCCCCAGCCCGCCTCTGCTTCCAGTATGCTCGCTCCGGCTGCTACTCAAGCACCATGCCTGTCGGCCTGCTCCCAAGCTGCCCATGAGGATGTTCATGGACTAACCTTTAGAATCCTAAGCATCTCCCCCTACCCCTAAGTTAAATGCTTTGTTTTATAAGTTGCATTGGCCGTGGTGTCTCTTCACAGAAACAAAAAAGTAAGTCAGACCCATAAAGGCTTTGTTACTTTACCTTGTGTTCGAAGTGTTCCAAAATCTAACATTTCAGTCGAGGAATAGATTCCAGGAGCTGGGGAGAAAGAAGGGTGCACAGTGATCCCTCTCTCAGCTGAGGCAGGCCAGGCCAGGCCAGGCCAGGGTGTGCTGAAAACAGAGTGACCTGCACTCACGCAGCTCCCCACTGACCTGTTGTGACTTCAACCTCAACCGGGAGAATGATGAACTCGGTGCTGTCTGACGCGTTCGTCTTTATCCGTATGAAGGCTGTGTGATTGTCTGCTTCTCTGGAGGAAAAGCTGGCTCTCATCACCCCCTTGGTTTCATAAGGAGGGATTTCCTGTGAGTAGACAGACTATAATAGCAAGTGCCTGGAATGATGTACAGCTACCTTGTTTATTCAATTAGGTTACACACACGGAAGGTGCGCTGTTATTTTATACACCTATCAGGAAAAGAATAGTACATTACCAATTAAACATATGCTTCACTGACTGTAGCGCATAAAACCTCCAATTTTAGAGAATATTACAATATAAAAAATAATGTTTTAGAATAGGTGATGTATGTTGTGTCAAGACAAATAAATCAAGCCAATGGTCTGAAAACAACTACAGGCTGCAAAAGCCTCTTAAAATCTAACTAGTCTAGAAAATCAGTTGGTTTTGTTTTGTTTTGTCTTTGTAACATGTTAGTTGTGTATTCAGTCCTGAAATTATCCAATGGAAACGTCCCTATCAGAGGGCAGTATTTTCCAGAAGTGTATAGTGTTCTCCAGATGATAACCAGATTGGCTTCAGGCTCTGCTGTCTTTCATCTAAAACCTAACACTTTGCCTAGTCCACTGAAGTAAATCTCTCAGTGTACATGAGTGCGTGCACTACCCCCCCCACCCCGCCCCGCCCCATAAACATTCAGTCTTCTAAATGAAATCACCCATACACACACTACACTAGAAGGAACTCGCTGGAACACAACAGGAATGGATATATAAATTTTTTTCCAGGTTTTAGAACTCATTTGGCTGTCTGGAAATCACTGGAAATTTCTTGAAAACCCCTTCTAGGAAAACCTCATGTTACTGGTCTTCACCTACCGCTACTTTCTTAACGCTGTAGTTTCAAAGTAAAAAATAGTTAAGTGGAAACCTTCTGGAGAAAACCCAGATGTGTTATCCAACTCTAGGAAGTGGTCTCAGTCCCTGTGACTTTCTGATGTACAGTGAAGTGGGCAGGGTGGCATCGGCAGAGGGCATGAGGAATGGTGGGGCTGGGCAGTGGGTACCTACAGCCAGCCAGAGTCCTGGTCCTGTCTTCACAGCCTGCAAGCTCTTGGAAAGCCCTGGCTCCAGTTCTCAGGATAAAAGCTATACATCAGCCACGGGACCCAAGCAACCGGGTAACCATAGAAGTTCAGCGGTGCCTTGGGAGCTGCATCTCCTGATGGTTGCACAGACTGTTCCTGGTTAAACTTCCCCGTGGATGAGGATAATGCTCTCACTACATAAAAATCTAAGGCACTTTCCCAAACACTAGTGAAGGTCTGCATCCTCAGAAGACCCTGCTTCTGTTACAAAGTCATTTTTCTTGTGGTTGTCCTCCATCCCCTTTCAGGGCCTTTCTAAAGGATCATGGGAAGAATTATCTATGGTGCAGAGAACCTAATCTAAATGTGCTATGATCTGGTAGGGGAAAGGACCATGTTATATCACAAATATGCTACCTACTTCATAAATATTCACAAAACTTGCCTAAAACCCTCAACACGCTGGGGTTGCTACCTCCACTGTGGGGCAGCCCTCTCCGACCTCCCTTTGCTTAGTGAACCTCTGCCTAAACTGCCCAGTGTCTCAGACCAAATTCCTGGTGAAGTAAAAACACACCCTTCCTCATCACTAGGGTGAGGGCACAGCTGGTTTCCTCACCAGAGGAATCATTGCTGGTTATTACTGTGCAGTCACTTAGGGTATCAGAAGGTCACGCTGATCTCTGCCAGGTTTCTTACAGTTCTTGGCTGTTTACACGTCTAAGACCTTATCTATTCACTTAGACACTTTCTAGGTATTGCATTTCACAAGAGAAAACAATCTATGACAAGGAAGCTTGATCAAAGATATATAAATTCACATCCCCTAGTTGTAAATGTACAGTGGGTCAATAGCCCGTGGAATAGAAAATTGAGCAAAAAGTTGTACTTGTATCAAAGTTTCAAAGTTGGATATAAACCTCTGATGTAGTGGATTTCTATAAATGTATGTAACATAAAGCATTTGATGTAAAGTGACTTGTGTAAACTTCTCATGCAGTGAACCTCTATGTATGTATATAACAGGAAGCATGTGATCTAAAGTGACTTTTTTTAGAGCCCAGCAGGAGTTATGGAGCCTGGAGTCCCTGTTCTGAAGTGATCTGCGCTTCTCAGTGCCTCACTGCACTGTGTGCACAGGCGTGTCTGTGTGCATGCACATAGGTGCACATACCCACTGAGGCCAGAGGTCCCTGGATCTGAGGCTGAGACAGTGCTGAGGTACCTCATGCGGGTGCTGAGAACTGACCTTGGGTCCTCTGGAAGAGCAGCACATGCTCCTAACTGCTGAGCGATGTCTCCAGCCCCGGTGGCTCATTCTCAGAGCAGATTTCTAGGCTACACATTTCTAGTTCCATTTTTGAAAATAAATACTAGATGAAAAGATTCTTGAAGGGTTATTGTATACAGCAATCAAATTATACAATACACCTTTTCTCCTATTTTAAGTCCTACTGAATCTCAGGGTCAACAAAAAACATTTTAATACACTACCAAGTTTAAGAAATGATGATTAGCAAGTCATTTCAAAATGACTGGTTGGGATCACGTGATAGAGATTCATTGTGTGTCTGTGTGTGTGTGTGTGTGTGTGTGTGTGTGTGTGTGTGTGTGTGCGTGCATGTGTCATGTTTGCCTGGTGTATGTGGAGGCCAGAAGAGGGCACTGGGTTTCTTGGAAGAGGATTTAAGGATGGGTGAGAGCCACCTCGTGGTGCTAGATGGAGAGCTAGCCCTCCTAACTAACCACTGAACCATGTCTCTAGCTGCTCCTTCCTCCTGTTCCACAGTCTAAAATAGTTTTTAATGTGTATTTTTCTTTAAACAAAAATTTTGGGCACATTTTCTGAAAGTGTCTTTTTTTAAACAGTAAATAGATGAACAAGATTAGCTTTTATGTAAAACTGCTATCTTTTTACATACTGAAAGGAAGCCGAAGCGTTTAGATCAATTTCCCCTTTATGTTGAATAATTACCATACACCTAAAACTAATCTGTTCCTTTTCATTCTGTAAACCATTTCTTGTTTATGTTGCTTTAATCGTTATGTTCATAATCTATTCTTCAGGTTGTATATCAAAAGATCTCCACGTTGGCTTGAATGCCCTCTTGCGGCAGAGCCCCAGAACTTTGTCATAATGTATGTGCTGAATGCTGGGAAGAACTCTTCCATGAACCATTTAAAAGAAGAAGAGAGTGCCAGACTTCCCGGGGTGCACAGGAGCAGGCTCTGCTTCCACTCACCCACAGTTTCCTGGTGCCTCCTTGCTGACCTGTTGGGAGCTCTAGGTGAAGGTCGCCTCCACTCGAATACATCTCCACAACCTGGACAAAGCACACAGCACTGTCACCACGAGCAGCTTGCTGACAAGAGGGCACCAGCACTCTCACTTCTTATTGGACGGACACAGAAGTAGACAAACTGGGACAAGAAGACAGCCCCCACGGCTCGTGCATAAGCCAGAGGGTTTAGACTGACTCACGGTAACTCTGAAAAGTAAACCTAGAAGCAGTGTAGTTTTAGAAAGCAGGTAGTAAGAAAGCAGTGTAGTTTTAGAAAGTAGGAGGCAACAGAACACCTTTTTTTAAAAAATAAAAATACATGTAAATGATGAAGTTTGGGAAATAAAAACTTAAGGCTGGGTACAGAGCCACAGGCCCGTCTTCTCAGCTCTTGGGAGGCTGAGGCAATCTTGAATTCAAGGCCATCTACAGCTGCACAATCTGTGGCCAACTTAGGCTACATGAAGCCATTTCAGAAAAACCAAACCAAAAAATTTACATGTACACATAAATTTTATATATAGCTAGATCTAGTGGTGGATCCAATAACCATCAGAACCGTGACATAAGAAGATTAAAACTCTGAGATAAATGTGCAGTTCTAATAGAAATCAAAACACTTGGTTTCTGAGCTGAGAGTATATGTACCTAGCATGTGCAAAGCTCTGGGTTTGAACCCCAATACCAGACCTACCAAAAAAGGTTTCTCTGGAGTGCTGGAAAGAGGCTGTCTAACGTGCAACTGTGCTCAGCAGAGGCTGAGCAGGGGCAAGGACTCACGGTCTACAGCATCAAGAGATTACAGCTGCCAATAGTTACTGGGCCATTTCAAACATCATAGAGGACTCCCTCCCACATCCCTCCTGTGTGGTGTGTGCCCGAGGAGGCCAGAGCAGACCACTGGGCATTTTCCTGTGTTGCCGTGAGATGGTCTCTCACTGAGCTGGAAGCCTGCTGGTCTTTCAGATTTGGTTGGCTTAGTGAGCTCTTGGAACTGGCTTGACCTTATATCCCCAGTGCTGGGATTACAGGTAAGTCCCACCATGCCGAAGTCTTTCAGGACCTCATGCTGGAAGAATAAGCATTCTTATCCACGGAGCCACCTTTCCCGCCTCTCTTCTAGAGGTTTCTACACACAGAATAAATACTATTTGGCCTGTTTTGTTTTTTTCCTTTCAATGTAATCACCACGATATTCACCAAGTTATATTAATAGTTCATTTTTATCTGTATGCTTTGTTTTCACATGTGACATGGCCTTGCTACAGGGGGCCGGAAACAATCCTTTTGCTTTTCCTTTCCAAGTCCTGAGATTAGAAGTGCCGACTTGCCTGTTCGTACATCACAGATTCTTACAGACTCACACACTGATGGATGTCTAGGCCGTCACCAGGGTTCTGCTACAGTGGTGGGTGACGGTGTTGAGTGCAGTAGGTACTGACTGAGGACACTTGGTTTGCACACCTGCCTTCTTTTCTTTTAGGTAAACATTAAGGAGAAGAGTGGGTAAGACAGTGGGAAACTTTCCTTTGATAGCAGAGGACTTTGGTGCTTTACAAAGAACAGATACATTGTGTTAACTTTAGTCAATCTGGGACAAAGTGGGATAGATTTATTACTTGTTTTATCATAAAGTCTCCCAGGAAACAAAGAGAACAAAGCAGTAAGATGCAGACCTCCCAGATAAGCTGAGGCGTCTCTGCTTGTGGCTTTGTTTTGTTGTCTGAGGTGAAGGCCACACTCTGCAGGCTCGCTAGCGCTAGCGCTACGATCTTGCTGAGTCCTGTGATGTGCATTTGGCACAACTGGGCACAGCTGAGAGGCAGAATGTTTGTCCAGCAAGTGCGAGGCCTGCATGACCACCCACCCACCCCCTTAGCAAACAAACAAGGAATAACTGGGAAAGGAGTGGAGAAAGTAAATTCCAAGTGGAGATATCTAGGTCACAACAAAGACTGAGAAACACCGATAACAAGTAAACAGTTACGGATTGCCCAACACCTCTTGAGCCCACTTATAAAACCCTAGGACTTGATTTTACATAGTCTTGGCAACAGTGACAGACTTGAGATTTCTTGCTAGGCATTAATATCCACGAAAATGAAGATTAAAGTTACCCTCTGGAAAAGAACAGAAACTCACCTGTAAAGGCTCGCTGTGAGGATTGTGTATGTTTATGATAGGTGAAAAGCTGCTGTTCACGGGGACCCTGGCCCCGAGAAATGGCCTTAATCGATACGGATTTGGAACCCCAACACCAAATACCTATTTCAAAGGAAAATAAAAAGTTTTGAGTTGCTTTGTAAACTAGCATTTTCATAGTTTGGACGAATTCGGGCTGCCATGAGAATTCTTTACACACATCCAGAATGACTTCTGGGTGACTTTCAGCACACTGGGAACTAAAATGTGAACAGTCCTTCACTAGACCATGGACTACATACAGAGAAGCAAACAGGAAGCTGAAAATTCCCCCACTCCAACTAGTAAGGGATGGAGCCGTGACCCAGACAATGCCTGGCTGTGAAGCCAGGCTCAGGCTAACCCTGCTGGAACATCTCACCTAGGCTGATGAGAGGGAAAGGCAGCTATTCAAATGACAAATAGTTACTGTCTATGCTGTACCAGGCACAGCACACACACAGTAGTGAACACACTAAATAATGAGTCTGTGCTCGTGGCACTTACTGTGGTAGTGGGCAGATGTGGAAGAGGCAGAGACTGTTATAAAATGTGCTGTAATTATAAAGTAAGTCATAGAAGGAGAAAGAGTGGGCACAGTGAGAGGTAGCAGAGGTGACACTTGAGAAGGAGCAGGGGCAGGGCCAAGAGCAGCAGACAGATGAGGCATATTTAGGCTAGACTTGGAGGGGCAGCAGCTGTGGGAAGGACAGATGTACACTAGAGTACACCAGGTCACTGAAGCTCATCTTAACAAGCGGACTGTAACTGTCAGAAAACACCGATGACCGCCTGGGTTAGGCCAGGGAGAGCCAGGCCCTTCATTCTCTGTTAGTCTAGTCACAGAGCAGACATAGTCAGGAGCGTAGGCAGCTGGCAGAGTGCCCATCTAGAATATGTACTCGAGGGCCTCAGTGCATTTCCTGATACTACAAACAAACAAACAAACAAACAAACAACAAAAGCAATCAATCAAGTCTAACTAACGTCCTGGTCCTGTATTTCCTCTTCTCCCTGGAGTTCATACCCAGGCTACGGAAGGTTATCAGATTTGCTGGTCATGTCTGTACAGAAAAGGACGCACAATAAAGATCTTACCTGATAAGTGAACACCCCGTGGTTTGATGTGTTAATAAATAAAGTATTTTCTACATTTCCTACTACTCTTGCAAGAAAAACTACATCAAATGATGTGTTTCCTCCTGGAAGAATTTTCTGAAAAAGAAAAGTAAGAAAATAAAATACGTTATCAAAAAACAGAGCATACTGACCAACATTAGACAGCTAAAATTCTACAAAACAAGCACATCTTATAATCATTTCCACAAACTAGTTGTTTCCTTTTAAACATTTAAACTTCAGTTAGGCACACTGTTGTACAATGGGAAATAATCAAAGATGTCTTCATTCCTTATCTTTGTCCTTTACTAGCCTAAAGCTCTGCTCAGATAGCTCCCTTGGACTCTGATCATTTAAAAGTCACTAGACTGGAATAAAGTACCTAATTATACACTGTCAGTTCCAAGAACAAGCAGGCCCAGGGCCGAGACTACGCTTTTTATATAGATGCAATGTTGTACTACAAACAGAAAGCTTGGGTTGCAATCCTCTGAGCACTGCCATTTGCCCATACAAAGTATGAAATGTGCCAGCAACTTAAACTAGAGGAGAAGAAAGTCACTCCTGTTATGTGCTGTAGCCCGAGAGTGCCACTCTAAGTGGTAAAAGGAGAATTTATGACAACAAAGTAATGGAGGGGATTCCATGACATTCAAGAGCAAGGCTTTGCCTGCAACACAGCCTTGAGGTCACTTAATGTGTAAAGGACCAATCTCTTTCATTCTGCTTCTATTGTGACAACTCTAAAATGCTACTCAAACTATAGCTCAAAGCATATAGCACTGAGACTCTGGCTGAAGAAAGCTAGAAAGAACATTTCTCCTGTATTTTCAGCAACAAAACCTGGCAGGTGGGGGTGGAAATCCCCTTTTCTTAAATCCATCACACAAAATGTATGGATGAAGAATAGGTTCACATAGAGATGGACTGTAAATGATGGCTCACCACAGCAGAGAACAGGAAGACAGCAGGGCTATCACACCAAGGCACACAACTCATCCACAGTTGTTGGCAGTGGGTGTTGTATCAGTGGAATACAGCTCCCCTTGAATTATAAACACTAGAAGGAATTCACACCTGATCCTGAATCTAAGAGTGACCTGAAGTCTGGTAAACTTCCCAGAATACAATTTCTAAATAACTCACTGGCCATTTAAGTAGTCACATGATAACATAATACTGAAATTTGATTTTAACTGAGAATACAACATATTAAAACAAACAGGGAGCAGTTAAAGCAATAGAAGAAAATTTATAACATTACATACTTTGAACATACAGGCCTTAAATCAACAATTTATATTTCTGCTTTGAAAAGCTAGAAAAAGAGTAAATGAAATCCAAAGCAAGTAAAAAGAATAAAGCCAGGTAAAATTTGATGAACTAGAAAGCAGAAAACAGTCAGCAAAATAACTAAAATGAAAGCTGGCACTTCAGATCTACAAAGCTAACGGACACCTCTACAGAACGTGTGAAGAGAGAGAGAGAGAGCTATAGCATGCATGGCTTTCTACATGTTCTATACTGTACAGCAGCAAGGGAACCGAGACTCTGGAATAGTCCCAAATAGTTGTTGGGAAACAAAAGCTCAACGACCCTAAAAAAAGCCGGGCGCCAAGCTTCTCTGTTAGAGTGTCCCTGTCGGAACAGGAAACCCAATGGCAGTGGCTGGGACCTCCTGCATTTGACTAAGAGACCAACCTAAGAATCCTTGAGGTAAGAACTGGACATAAAGATTAAGGCAGAGAGAACCACTTAACAGAATTATAGTTAAAAAACTTCCTAAATCTAGCCAAAGAACTGGACCACCGAATGAAAGACACTTAAAAATCTAGGTGGACACAAGCAGAGAAGCAGCATGCAGTCAGGATGTCAGGAACTCAGAGCAAAGGTACAGTACGTGCTGAAGGGAAGGCCCCACATGCTTACAAAGTAAGACTCACCGGAGCAAGCTCCGGCGCCGGCCTCAGGGGCCTGCACTGAGAAAAGCCAGGAGCAGACACTTCAACCTGTAAGGCACACAGCTGCCAACCAGGACAACCATGTTCGGCACAGCGCTTTTAAAAGCACTGGAGAAATCAGGACATTTCAAGACAAGCACAAATGAGGCCAGCACCACAGGAATGTTTCAGAAAGAATGCTCTGCACAGAGAGGGAAGAAAGTCCAATGCACTGTAATCTAAAGAGAATAAACTCCATGAGGTGAACGGATGATGGGGTGATCGACGAGGAACGCCTCTGCCATGCCTAGCCTGAGTCACTCAGAAAACTCTCAATACTAACAACAAACAAACACCCACACAACAATCCCCACAATATCTTCCAATTCCTTAAATGTTAATGGTGCCGGGCGGTGGTGGCGCACGCCTGTAATCCTAGCACTCTGAGAGGCAGAGGCAGGTGGATTTCTGAGTTTGAGGCCAACCTGTTCTACAGAGTGAGCTCCAGCCAGGCTATACAGAGAAACCCTGTTTTGAAAAAACCAAATCCAAAACAAAACGAAACAAACAAACAAACAAAATGTTAATGGCCTCAATGTGTCAATAAAAGGGCTAACAAATATGACTATATGTTGTCTCCAAGAAACATACCTAGCTGGAAGACACTCACAGAAGTTAAATTTATCACCCAAATAGAAGCTGATGTAGTTAATTTGATATGTGATAGAGTTCCAAATAAAATCTGAAAAGATAAAGAAGGTCACTGCATACTAATAAAAGGTATAATTCATCAAGAGGATACAACAACTAGAAGTAACAATGGGCCAGACTGGGGGCCCTGGGTTCATAAAACAAACACTAGAGGGCATGAAGGCCAGTCAGACCCTGAAACAGAGAGTGGGTGACCTTCAAACCCCACGTTCTTGCTTAGTACTTATTTGATGTGAATAGGTGTTTTGCCTGCATGTATTTCTGTGCACTAACCTGTATGTGGTGCCCACAGAGACTAGAAGAGGGCGTTAGACGCCTTTGGAACTGGAGTTACAAAGTTGACATGCCCCGGGAATTGATGCCAGGTTCTTGGGAAAAGAAGCAAGTGCTCTTAACACGATCATCTCTTCAGCATTACTCTGTCCCCCATTTTTAGACAGGTCATTCAAACAAGAACCAACGAAAAACCTGGAGTTATATTACATAACAAACCAAATGGACTTAACACATATCTATTCCTAGAATATCATACCTAGTAGAACAGAACAGAACAGGAATACACATTCTTCTCAACAGCCTACAGAACTTTCCCCAAAAGAGATAAGTCCCAAAGCAAGTTGAAAACAGAAAATAATCAAAAGAATTTCTTTGAAAAACTTTGCATGTATTTGTTTCTTTGCATTAGTATGCAGTGTGTGCACACCATGGCACATGTGTGCAACTCAGCGGATGCTGGCAAGAGCTGCATCTTCCCTTCCATCACGTGGGTCCAGGAGATCAACTACGCTGGGCTTCAAAATAATGTCTTAAATCTTATGTGATAGTGGAAGAAAGGCAGAAATCAGCCACTAGGGAAACCAGAGGAACTGTACAACTGCTTGGACATTGAGAAACTCTCTCTTAAATGATCAACAGTCACTGAATTCATTTTGGGGAGGGATTATACCTAGAAACTTCTTAGAACCAAATGAAAGCAAAAGTGTAATTATAACTCACCACAGCCTTTGGGATACAGTCACAGCAGTTTTAAGAGGAAAGTCTAAACTCTGAGGACATAAATTAAACAGGAAATGGGAGGAGGCTGATCTGTGGCCCCAGTGGAGAAGGCAATTGCTGCTCTTGCAAGGGAACAGACTGCATTTCCAGCACCGACATGATGGTGTTGGCAGCTCTAGTCAGCCCCAGAGACATTCTCCTCTGGCATGTGGACACCAGGCATGTACATGGTGCAGACATACATGCATGGAAACATTCACACACAAAATATAAAAATAACTTAATCTTTAAAAACAATTAAAGCTTTCAAACAAAGTAATGCTGTATGTCAAAGTCTTAGAGAAAGACCAACAAAGCAAGGCCAATGGCAGTGGAGGGCAAGGAAGCTGGATGATCAGGGTAGAAATAATGACTAACAGAACTACACAGTGAGCCCAGAGCTGGCACTTCTTGAAGAGTAACAAGATTGATAAGTCCCTATCCAATGTAATCAAAGGAGAGACAAAATCCAAATTAACAAAATGAGAGATGAAAGGGGGGATATTACAACAGATTCTGATGAAATTCAGAGAACCATTGGGGAATATTTTGAAACCTTTCTCATAAAAACTGAAGAAACATAAATTCTTAGATGTGTATGACCTACAAACATGTATCAAGAGGATATAAACAATTCAGATCTGTAACAGCAACAATACTGAAGCACTAATAAAGATTTGCTCAACACTGCAAGACACAGGGTCAAAGGTTTTGTAAAAGGCTTCAACAGCACATGAAGTAAGTCCAAGAACTGTCAAGAGACTGCATAAAATGAAAAAGCAAAGGTGGAGTCCTACAGAGTGGGCGGAAACCTTTGCCAGTCTAAATGACTAACAGAATTAATACCTAGATCTATAAAGTACTAAAAGCACACAAAAGGATAAATCATCTAACCAATAAATGGTTAATGAACTGGATAGTCTGTTCTAAAAAGACATACAGTCAACACACACTTAGAGTGTGCGCAATACCTGTAGCCATTAGGAAACTACAAATCACAACTGTTGTGAGATTGCATCTCACCCCAGTCACAACAGTTGTCAGGAAAACAACAAGAAACGGACGGATGGGGAAGAGGTGAAGACATATACAGTGTGGGGATGAAATCGGTCACAGCTATTATGGAAACCAGACTAAACTAGCATAGTATACAGTTGTACCTCTGCCAGGTATAGACCTAGGGAGTCTCAGCACACCAGAAACTAGCACAGCTATGTTTACTGCTGTGCTAGTCACAACAGCCCAGATATGGAACAGCCTGGCTGTCCACCACATGGGGACCAGACAACAAAGCGTAGTACATACACAATGATGTCTTGTTCAGCTGTAAAGGAAAATGGATTCGCAGAAAAATGGGTGTGACCGGAAAGCACCCCAGGAATCGAAGTAACTCAGGTATAGAGAAACAAATACCAATTTTTTTTCTCAAATGTGAATAGTCTAATTATATATGTATAAAACTATTATAGGAAAATTATCATGTGTACTCTTCCCTGAAAAAAAAAAGGCATTATATATGACCCCATGCCTATACATGTACCTATACATTTAATATTAGAAGAAATGGAAAGACTCACTCACAGCCTGGAAAATTCAACAGTGTTCAGCAGACAACCAGAGCAATCCTACATCTGCTTTCTCCCCTATCTTCAATTTTAGATCAACAGTAACTGTTTTAAAATAAAATTTAACATTCCATTCTACTGCTTAAACTTTCCAGATGCCTTCCTCTTTCGGAAGGAACCAAAGCTAAGACCTTTAAGTAACTTGCAGTGACTCTCACAACCGGAAGCCCCATTCCTCCTGGGAACCTTTCCCAGCAGAGCCTCTGGCCCTACCTGTGCTTCAGGACCGCCTTTCTGGAGTCTCAGGTCAAATCCTGCCTGCTATTTAAACCCCACTCACCCCAGCACGAACCCCTTACTCAGCTGCTTTTCTTTTTCTTAGATCAACTGTCTTCAAAGGTCTCATTAAGTATATTTATTATGTCTGCTGAAGTCACCAACCCCCGCTAGGGGTAAGTATCATGAGCAGAGACCTCTTGTTCAGTGATAAATCCTGGCAATATTTGTTAAATTACTACATTTGTTATTTCTGTATAGGTGGCAAAGCTGGTTTTCAGTTTCTTTCCTCCATGCTGTAAGTTTCGGTAGTCGTACAGGCTGCTGTGCCTGAGGACACGGCAGGGTGTGTGATAGGGAGGCCGGTGCTCTCTAGGCTCATGGCCGTGCAGCTGCCTACAATCTACCCTGGCTCCTGACAGCATGCTAACCCCGGAGAGACCACTGCTTTCCATAAAGTGGCACGTTCTCTGCTCCGATCTGCTGTACTCACAGAGGAGCGCACCATGTATACTATTCTGTAGCAACAGACACAGGTTTATTCTTTATCTGTCCAATACCCCACGCTAGGTATATAGGCTATTTAGGGCTATAGCATACGTGCCCCGATTTCTGACAACATGTGTGGATATCAGAGTTTAACCAAAAATGGCATAAACAATGTTTAGGCTTCTACGCCTAACTAAAAATAATCACCAGTGCTCACAAGAACTTTCAAACCCCGCAAAATTATTTTAAAGCATAATAAGTAATGGCTTAAAAATTTTAAATTTTATCTATAGACTGAGAATGTAAGTGAAACATAGGTATATAGAACTTGGTCTTTTAAATAATTTCCTCAATTTTCTATTGGTTGGTTACTGGAGTTAGATAATAAAAACCATCACAAGTTGAAACACCCTTTCCCCCAAAGAACTCAGAAGTGGTGGGGATTCTGAGAGTGGAGGGAGTTAAGTCAGAAGGGATATATGGGAAGGTTGTGCTCTCCTGGACATGAGAGACACGTTTAGTTCCCTCAATGGCTCCCCCCTCCCCAGTTTCTGAGAAGGAAGGATGAAAGCACAGGGAAGAAGAAAGGCCTGTGACAACTGTGGCCTCTGTCTTAACTGTCTTACAGCTGACCCAACGTGTCCACAGACACTGAGGGCCATGGTGCTCACTGCTTAACTCCACTTCCTGGAACTGACTGACAGCATACCTAATTTATTTTTCAAGAATTTCCAGAGAATCTGTTCTTTACATAAAAGTCTTCAGCAGAAACGCCTCTGGGAGGATTCTAATTCAGAGGCTTGGTCAAGCTGGCCGTGAAGAGCTTATTATGCTGGGTATTCATTCTACCCCATTCTACCCGTCTCTCTAAATTCAACTCGTTTCCAATGTAGGAAAGTTGGGAGATGAGAGAGACGGGCATTTCTGACTTGTCTTGAAAACTCAGAACTGCACATGGGCTCCCACCTCCCACAATGTGGTGACCAAGCAAAGGCAGGCTGGAGCTGCCTACAGGGACTCCCAGCGCCCCAGCTCCCCAGCTCCCTCAGCCAACACCAGCTACAACTCCTGGAGAACAGTGAAAGGAACACAGGGGAGTTTGAACACTCAGAGCAAAAGCATCATGGAATTAGTGGAGTGAATCAACGCATTAGTAACTGTAGCACAATCCTGTCGCACAAGCAAACACTACTGTGGCACTTTCCCATTTGTCCAAGCCTTCTAACCTTGCATACTACCAGTTCCCGAAAGCTCAGAAGGTTTTCACACACACACACACACACACACACACACACACACACACACACACACACACACACACAGTGGTGGTGGAGGTTTATGATGTGTTGCTCATGGCCACTTATGAGGCAATCACTGGGAAGGCAGACTCATGGGTGGCTGATCTCTGACAGTGACTCTTGAGACCTACTCCTCCTTTATATACTCGAGTCTCCCTCAGTATTAGAATTTTGTTATTTAAAACCATTGATATATTAATAAAAACTGTGAAAAGATCTTTTAGGTTAAAAAAGATAATAGCTTAAAGGAATTTATTTATTTATTGGTTTTTTTTTATTTGGTTTTTCGAGACAGGGTTTTCTCTGTGTAGCCCAGGCTGGCCTTGAGCTCAGAAATCTGCCTGCCTCTGCCTCCCAGAGTGCTGGGATTACAGGCGTGCGCCACCACCGCCCGGCCAGCTTAAAGGAAATTTAAGAAATACTTTAAGAAAGGTTATTTTCTATGAGTACCCTCCCCCCAAAAAAAACAAAAAACAAAAAAAAAACTTTAATTACCAAAAGCAATATGTTGACTTTCAAACCCTTTATTTAGAAAATATTTCCAAAGAGAGGGATAAAAAACCCTTAACCATAGCCACTTTAACCCTAGAAGCCGCTAACAATGGCATACAATGCCATAGGACTGTACGGCATACAATGAAATAGGATTTCAGAAAGGAGAAGCGTAGAACCTCGAACAAGTCACATGAAGCCAGCCCGCAGCTTACGTGTGTTTTATACGTTAGAGAGGACTCTGCTTGGTTCTTAGCCACAGCCCTCAGCAGCCAGCGAGACCCTGGAAAGATGCGATTAGAACCCATTCATTTACTCTTTCTCCTCATTTCCTGTTCGTTATTTTGGAAGCCTACATATTAAAGTTTAATGTATCTCCTAATTAAAAAATATAATTCAGTTCCATCTTCTGTGGTTTTGATCAGAAAGGTTCTTCCTTATATCCAACTTCACATCCAACAACTGACATCATTAGTAACAATTTGGAGGATCCTTGTAGTGCGCAGAACCCCACCCACCGTGACTGTGACCACAGGTATGACAACACCTGTGGTTGTCTGTGGCAAAAAGGACTTTGCTGGTGTAGCTCAGGTCAGCTTGGGGCAGATGCAGCAGCAGAGAGGGAAGAGGCCCAAGAAGCGCAGAGCACACTGTGGCCAACTCCACAGAGGAGCCGGTGGGCGCCTCAGCCTCAGTGAGGGCCTGGTCAGCAAGGAACAGGCTTCTGTTCTGCAGCCAGCAACAGTGTGATTCCACTGAAGACCTCATGAGTCTGAGGCGCACCTCCTCTCAGAGCCTGGGACAGGAAGGGCTGAGCAGACAACCCCCTGAACTCCAAGCCACGTCCCTGAGTGAGCACTAGCTGAAGGCATCAAGCTTCACTAACTCCTTGCCCAGCCACAGAAACCTCAGCTCCTTGCTGAGGCCCCGCCCACCTGAAGTTAAGAGGAGAGATGGTGGCTCCTGCCTTCAGTCTGAGCCCTGGGGGGTGGGAATTTGGGTGGGGAGGGATGGGGGTGTAGAGGCAGGCAGCTCTCTTGAGTTTAAGGCCAGCTGGGTCTACAGAAAGAGTTACAGGACAGCACAGGGCTACACAGAGAAATTCTAATTCGGAAAAACAAAAACAAGAACAGCCCCCACCCTACGCACCGACCACACACCCCCAGGCCACACACTCCCTCCACCCCGGCCACACACCCTCAGCTATGAGAAGGCTGGATTTTCAAGCGCTTAGGAACTCTACACAGTTACCATTACTTGAAGGGAAACAATGTGCATTTAAGGATAGATAATATAATTCTTATGAAATGGGACAAACTGACATCTAAGTATGAAAACACTAGAAGCAGATTTTAATCACAGCAAAATAAAGTTATTAATAAAAATGCAGAACTTCAATTTCAAACAAAAGCAGTGTTCAGTAGCAAAGCTTACCCTGTTTTGAAAAAATGATGCATGGAAGTGTGCTGTGGTAGCAGATATTGATACTAAAGTAATAGTTTCTTCAGAACTAGGATTATGTAAGTAGACTTTTTCCATTTTTGGCATTCCAACTGGCCTGCAAAGATAAGAAGAAAAATGTCAGAAAAGCAGACACTTCTGCTTTTAGAATAATCAGTAATTGTTTAAAAGTCAAACATATAGATTATTAAGCAAATTCATATGCAAATACCTTAAAATAGTGAAATACATGTATTCCCTCAACAAATATCTGAGTGTCAATTCTGTGTTACACACTAAGTCAGGTGCTATAGTTCAGAGCAAATACGTCTCAGCTGAATGGTGCCCATGCTCTGGTGCCAGTCTGGGAGTGCAGGCTGTTCTCTCCTCACTAACACCACCCTGCCTCTCCTCGAATTCCACAGGCACAGACAAACTTAGCAGCAAGGTTGTGGATAGAAATCTTGCGAGTTGGGGACTTCTGCTATTCTTGACTGATAGAGGGCAGAGACAGAAAAGCTTCATTAACCTGCCACAGCCACACTCTGAACCTGAATCCACGGCCTAAACTGCCTCCTCTCTCTCAAGGGAGCACCGTTGACTACACCCTCACTGGCTCATGGGTCCACTATGACAGCCCTTTGGTGTCCCTTAAGCAGTCCTTCTGCAGCCCCTCTCACTGGCTGCCCTTGCTTCTCCGGCTTTGCAAACGCCTTTCTTCAGGGCTGATGGTCTCATTGGCATGTGGGTCCTACATTCCTGTCAAGATTGTCAGCACTTCACAGTCAAAGGCCACAGCATGTATCACTGAGTGCAGTCAGGGGCGTGTGGGGAGCACATGCGCACAGCTTGCTGGCTGGCTTCCCCACTTTCAGTATTACAATACCCTCGAGAATCTGACGTTTTAGACCCAAATACGTAACTAGTGAGATTTTCACCATGCAGACTTCCATTTGAATGGAACCTTCAGACTGTGAAAGACCCCAGCTCCTTTGCAGACTATGTGTCAAGCCTGTCCTCGAGACCTAACTCATTCTCTAATTCGGATCCAACTTTCTTGTACGAGGTGCTTTCCCCAGGTAACCCTTCCAGGGCACACTTGTAGAAGCCTTGTTTTATGATTCAGAGTTAGAGCTTAAACACAGCCAGAGCTGTGCTTTCTAGTTGTGTCAAGTGTACATCACACAAGTTTTATCCCTACCTTTTCTTCAGTTCAGTTGTCTGACTAATTTATTATTTGGGAAATTTATAAGCCAAAGAATAGTTTAATTTTCACCAGTCTAAGAAAATGAATTAGGGGCTTTACATTCCTTTAAGGATGGTAACTTATGTTAGGACACAGGCTAGTCTTGCTCTCCCAACTAATGCCTTCAAACATTGTTAAAATGTAAAAGCTAGAGAGAGGATATCCACAGTTGTGGAGGGCAACTGATCATTGGGAGTCCAACTCTAACAGACACATCTACACAACACAACCCCTCCAATGGTGGCTCAGCGAGTACACAGAGAGGGGGTGGGAAGGTCTGAGACACCTGCTGTGATATACTGTCTTCTATACATGTACGACACAGGTGAAATCTCAACAGCATGGTTGCTTAAACAAAACCTGCATGATGACTAGACCGTATCAACTGCCATGCCTACATACACAGGGAAAGCCCACTCCTAGAAGAATCATGGCAATAACTGGGTGCCAAGAGGGAGAGTCACTTTCTCCATGGATGGACCCTCTGAAACACTACCAATCCCAAATGCTCAATCCTAACCACACACACATGAGCAAAACTAAATGACCTCTGAGGCTGTATTTGTACACGCCTGTGATCTATACATATATGCACTTATATAATCAATAGGGTGTTATAAACTGGAGAAGAACTGAAGGAGGGACAAGAGTTGGAAGGAGAGAGGACTGGAATGGTCTGAATACAGCACTCTTGTACGAAAAAAAATAAATTCTGAAACACTGAAAAACAAACAAATGAATAAACTCAACTGAGAAACTGTTCTTTGGAGGAAGAGAGGGAAAGAGGCTGCCTGAACGGGCAGACAGGACAGAGGAGAGGCCAGGGAGGTAAAAGACAGCCTGGCCTGACAGTCAGGCTGTGGAGGGAAGGTTGTCTGGACTACAGCACAGAGAGCAACTCCTTAACCAAGTGTAGAAAGGTTATGGTTCCCAACTCTCCCCTCAGGTCTTCCTGAGATCCAGTTCTGTACATAATGACCTAGGAAGGCAATCCTGCCCACCAATAGTTTGGCCTAGGCACTGTCTCAGGGTGCAGACAATGTGGGTTAGCCGAGAGCTGGCTGTGCAAAACTGGGCCTTTCCACCTTGGGATCATCCTAAGTCAATGAGAAACCCTGGGCAGGGCCTGACCTGTCCTTACTATACAGCAGCCCCATAAACACATACAAGGGCGAGGTGCTCAGTGTGCTGGCCAGACTCCCCCTTCTGCTGTGAAGAGCATCAGACTTCCCTTCGCTGACATTTTACCTGTATGTTTGGCCACAACCAGCCACGTAGCCCCCTTGGAACACGCTATGCAAATGGTTTCTCATTGTGTGGGTCTTGTTCTGTACTTGGTGGTTATCAATTAGAGCACAAACTTTTTTTTAAAACTTTTATGTAACCCAAGCTATAAAGTTTGCCTCTTGTTAATTGTGCATCTGGATTTCTATCTTTTAAAAATAACAATGGGCACATACAAACTGTTTTCTTCCAATGGCTTATAGTTCAGCTCCTTACATTCACGTTTATCTGCATGATAGCTCTATAATGCTGACAGAGCCTCCATTAAGTTCATATTTAGTCACATGATAGCTCTAGCTTTACATTGCATTCTTTTGTGGGGTATGATGTGGAGATCAATATTTACTCTTTTGTACATGGATATCAAGTGGTCCCAGCACCATTTACTACAAAGGACAGCCTTCCCCTATTAAATTGTTTTGGCATCACTGTGAAATCAACTGTCAATAAATCTATTTCTACAATCAAAATTCTTTTGCATTTACCTATGTGTCTGTCCTTAGGGATATGTCTGAGCCGCCATTGCTTTGTAGAAAGCCTTTGAAAATGGAGGGCTTGCTACCAAAATGGCTCGCTCAGCGTATGAAGGCACGGGGACCAAGCCTGACAACTTGAGTTCAGTCCCCAAGACCCACATGGTGCAATAGGAGAACCAAGACCCTCAAGTTGTCCCCTGACAATCATGTATGTGACCCCATACAAGTAAACAGAATTTAAAAAATTTTCTATATAAAGTTTTTGATATTGGAAAATGTGCTTCCTTCAACTTTAGTTTCTTTAAGGGTGTTTTGGATCAGACTGGTTGGGATCCTTTATATGGCTGTGAATTTTAAGATACGGTTATCAATTTCTACACAAAAAGGCAGGTGAAATGCTGATTAAGAATATATTCAATCCGCCATCTTAATTCCTGCCATCTAATACACTAAGAGCTGTGAGACAGATGGCTTCCTATTTACTTATTTCATTTCTCTTGGTCAGTACTTGTAGGGTTTTTGGTATTGTTTTATTATTATTATTATTTTGGTATGGCATATGGCTTCTGTCAAAAATTTAAGAATTTTGTTACCTTGGACGCTACTGTGAATGGACTTTTCTCCCCACCCCCACCCCAGCCCCTGATGCAGGCAGGGTCTTTATTTAGTCCAGACTGCCTTTGCACTCATGCCCCTCCACCTCAGTGCTGAGTGACAGGCGCATGCTACCATCTGGCTGAAACTGTCTCTCTCTTTAAAAAGATTATTCATTTCTACTGAACAAAACCATAGTTTATTTTTGTATGTTGGTCTTGCAGTCAACTTACTACTTCCAGTAGCCTTAATTTACTGTATTATAATTAGAGTCGGTATCTAGTCTATAGAACAGGGAACACTTGCAAGTGGAGATGCTTGCTTCTTTTTCCATCTGGGTGCCAATTGATAATTTCCCCCTACCTTATTGCCTGAGTCAGAAGAATAAGATGCTGAGGAATGCTGACAAGACCCCCCCCCCACCCCTGCTCCTGATGCAGGGGCAGTCTCCCTCTCTCAGCACTGTGCATGACATCACCTTGGGGTTTCTGAGGCCATCGTCATTAGGTTGGAACATTCCTTTCTGGTCTTGGTTTGTTCAGAAGGATTACTATGGAACAACACTGTAGATCTCTGCTACCTTTATGCATGATCTTATGTATTCCACTTTATTCTCCTAGAATAGTATTTGTTTATGGTGTATGATTCTCTTACATATTGATGAGGTCTGTCTGTCGGCACTTTGTGGGGGACTTCTGAGCCTATATTCACAAGTAGTGTGTAGTGTGTGTCTGGTTTGGAATGAAGGCAATACACCAAACAGACCATGTGAGAAAGGCCTGACTCCCGTCGTTTGAGCCGCAGCCTGCTTTCAGAAGCTCTGTGGACCGACCCATGTTTGGCTTCTCATACAGGTACTCAAAATTCTTAGGTTTTGATTTTTGACTCTATTCAGATTTTCTACTTATTTCCTCCACTTTATAAGTAGATGGTAAAGGTAAATAAACACATTCCTCGCATTTTGAAAGATACATAGCACAATATGTACTTTCTTTTAAAGCCCTGCTGTCCCTGTACAGTTCAGAAAGACTGCAGGCGAAGCGGTTTGTCAATCCCCCGTGCTTTTGTTGGTGTCTAGTACACGCAATCTCATCTAAGAGAAAGACAGGGTGAAGATGGACAGGTACTTTAAAGTCTCCCTCAGACAGGGCTGTGGGTGGCCTGCTACACAACAGGGCTCAAGCAGACACGCGTGGAGGTCCAGGAGTCTGGGAGCGGCCAACGATGGGAGGTTTGACTCACAATTGGCTGGGCCTTGCTTTGTCCTCTTCTTGAGGCATCAAGGAAGAAACATCCTGGGCCTTGCTGAGAGAAGGGTTATGGGAATTAGGAGTGACAAGGACAGAGAAGATGGCGGAGGCACCAGCAGGCTGCCGCAGATGTACATGCTCATAATGTGAGGGCTTCCCTTTGTAGGAAGAGCCTGCCCCGTCCAGCTGCCCTCTACTCCCCCAGAGCAGAGTTCTCTGCATCTCCTTCTCTAGGCTGCGTTACCACCAGAAGCTCAGTAGTTAAAGGCAACATCCACTCATTACTGCACGGCTTTCTAATACTGACTGGTTTATCTGCTCAGGGTTTCACAAGGCTTCTGCAAATTCTTAGCATGCTGGGTTCTCGTGCAGAACTCAAAGTTCTTGGTTAAATGTACATACTTTGTTGGCATGACTCATGCCGTGATAAGTCTCCCAGCTTCCTCTACTTCCAAAACCAGCAAAAAGAAATGTTGCACCAAGTTTCTCTCTTATTTCTAATGTCCAGCACGTCTGCTCCTCGTGCTAAAGTCAGCCTTTGAAGGCTTTGGGACAAGGTCAGGACCATACAGATAGCTCTCCATTTTAAAGATGATAGGATTTAGAACCTTGGTTACAGTCATATCTGGATTAGTGCTTGATTGTAAAGTTAGGAGATGTATATGTGTATATTAGAAATCTGAAATTCTCCCAATCATCTTCAGTTCTGACTATCACAAACAGCATGTGAGATCTGCCTGGCTAGACAAGTTGAATTTAAAAATAAAGCTAACAAATACCCAGTCCCCTGCCAGTGCTGGTCCTGTTTGTTCCCATTATTGGCTGCTCCAAACAGGAGTCGGAGACAACAGTGGGAGGTATTTATAGATGAACACAGCCAGAGCAACTGGACATCTTAGTTCTCTGTGCTGCAAGACCATACTGTCCAGATTCTAGACTGTCAAGCTTCTAAGAAGGCTAAGGTTCCAAAGAGTTGGGAGGGGCATCTAGGAACCGGAGTGGCTGGGAAAGCAAGCTGCAATCCTGTGGTCAGTGGTGATTTTCCTCTCACTGTTTCCTGCAAGCACAGGAAACAGCTGCAGACGTGGTTTCCCAAGTGTCCTAGACCAACCTTCTGAATGAAACTCAGCCTTCTGTTGTGCAGCCTCGGGCAGGAAGCTGGGCCAATCAACACCAGCACTTTGTACAAGTCCATCACCACCACATCCTACAGTTCCCACAAACACATGCTCTAAAACTGTGCATGAAAAGAATTAGATGTGGAAAGCTACAAAGCTCCAAACAACTCTTGGGAAAAGGAGGCCTCCTTGATTTTCTTGGAATACCAGAAAGTAATTAGGGAGAAAGAGCTTTCATACACTGATTTTAAACTGAAGATTTGAAGCCAATTTTTCTGCACCTAATAATTATATGAACCAAAGAATGTAGTGAACCAGTTTCTACCCCAACCATCCTTTACTGCTTGCAGTAAATGTCTGAGAGAAAGATGTTGTTATGGAAACAGAAAACACTTAGGAACACAGGCATAAATAATTTGGGGGAGGGAAGAAGGGGGGCTGGGAGTACCCAAATCACGGCAGTGTCATCTGGAAACGGGACAGGAGAGAGAGTGAAGTAGAAAGGAAACGGAAGAGGAGGAGGAGGAGGAGGAGGCAGCAGCCAAGAAAAACTTATTTGGGGCCTGGCCTGGAGAGGTGGTTAAGAGCACTTGTTGCTTTTGCAGAGGACTTCGGTTCAATTCGAAGCACCTGAACCCTTACACAGTGGCTCTAATTAGCTGTGACTCTGGGGACCCAGTGCTTCTTCTAACCTCTTCAGGTACCAGTCACATACGTGGCATACATATACATATAGATACACAAAAGTCTTTTTTAAAAAACGGCCCATTTCTTCAGAACGTTAGTTTTACATCTGTGCTGTGACACGAGTGCGAGCACAGAGGTGAGGACCGTTAGTACCAGGTCTCCTAGAGAGCGGCGAGGTACGCCTCAGCACAGCCCACACTGCGGCAGCCCCCAGCCATGCTGGCGTTCCGCAGCACACCACACCTTCCCTTCTCAGTACATCTGAGCTGGGGACAGAAAGGCCCTACGCTCCCTTGTGGCCAGGACAACCAAGAGTCCACACTGCTGCCACTACTCCTGCCCCTCCCGCCTCACCAGAAGCCCAGGAAAGCTGAGCTGCTTCCCTCTGCCTGCTCTCCCGGCCTTGCTCAAGGCCCGCTGTAGTTTCTCCAGAGCACCTCACTGTGCTCGTGTAGACAGATAGATGCCCTAACTTGTGCTGGCCAGAATGACGATCCTTTTTAAGCTTTACAGTGATGCGAGGTCACATGGAGTCACTAGACACTGTACTCTGGTCCTAGATCTCGTTCTGGGCTTTGGCTATGCAGGCCTAGCCTCTCTATAACTCTGGGGAGCAGAGGCAGGCACAGCCCTGGCCAGTCAGTCATTAGAGGACAGCTGAGAATATAATGTAAGTGTTCTAAGCACATTTAAGGGAGCCCAGGCTGGACGAAGGTGGAGAGTAAGTTGAGTGTTGCCAAAGTTCCAGCTTCAAACCCAATTCCAGAAAGCAAATTAAACAACACACAAAATAAAGAGGTGGCTATGTTACTTAGGAGCGTGTGTCTTAGTGTAGGTCTCTATTGCTGTGATGAAACGCCATGGAAGTGCCTTGGGGAGGAAGGAGTTTATTCAGCTTACACGTCCACATCACAGTTCATTAGCAGAGGAAATCAGGACAGGAACCCCATCCTAAACGGATCAACTACCTGTATGATGGACATTTCGTACCCTCTGGGGGTGTGGCTGTGTGTGACAGCATCAGGCTTGATATTCAAACTCAACTTTGGGTGGGATGCATCCCGCCTCTGTGTGGCTGGGAAGAGACCACGGAAGCAGAGGGAAGCATTTCTATCCGTGCACGGCAAGCTGTGAAGGTTGTTTTGCACAATAGGACTGAACTCTACTGACTGGTCGTCAGGAATATGAGAAGCCAAGGGTCTCAGATCGTCTTCTATAGGATCCGCTGCCCACTGTGTGATCTCTCTTGATGAAACCCTGACAACCTAGGAATAGTACTACATCCACTGATACACACTTCTTACACAGTTGCTTCAGGGACTGGACAATGAATCCAGCTGGAGTGACCACTGCTCTCTGCTAAAATGTTTTAGACTAGAGAGAAAGAAGGCTACAGAAGGCAGGGCGGACACAGTCAGCAGGGCTGTTCCCATCCTTGGAGGGAAAGAGCATTGGTACTGAGAAAACAAGAGGCTGCCCAGGAGAGGCCATAGGAGTCCTGGCAGCCTTAGGTAATGTTCACCTTCCTGTCTGTTACGGTGGCTCAATCAGTCTTTTTGCCTTAAGGAGTTTCAGTGTTCTCTCATTTATAATCAAACAATTACAACACTGATCGAAGCAGAAGTACTATAGGCAATCTAAACTAAATGCCAATTTTCGGATTCTGTAAATATATGGAAATGATAGCTAAAAATAGGACTGAACTGTTGCTTTCAAACTTACAAAACCACAAGGGCCTGGGAAGATGGCTGCCTCAGTTGATCTAGCATCTGGTGTTCTAGAAGGACCAGCAGCTACAGAAAACCTGGGCATGCATCTGGCCAGCCGTCTAGCTATGGCTGAACTCCAGGCTCAGTGACAGAATCCTTTGTCTAAGAGAGAGAAGGTGGGAGAACTCTTAAATTAAACTTATATGGTGGAAGGAGAGAATCAAATTCCTACAAGTTGTCCTTTGACCTACACACACACACACACACACACACACACACACACACACACACGGATAGCTGCTACCCGTGTTCAGTGTATGTTCATCATTTGTTTTCTTCCTATGTATAGAAACACTGCATTTCCAGTGCCGAGAGATGACTCAATGGCTAAGAGCATTTACTGCTTCCAGAGGACTAGAGTTTGGTTTCCAGCAACCACGGCAGATGGCTCACACGTGCCTGCAACTCCAGTTCCATGGGCACCTGCACTCATGTACACACACACACACAGAGTCTCTCTGTCTCTTCTCTAAAAAAACAAAAGAGGGAGGTTATTTTCAAGGTATATAGAACATGCCCAGAGTTAGAAAGATCACACTGACTTCAGGAAACAGTTGCAGCTTTCAATATACATGGAATAAGAAGTGAAGAATGTTGGCATTCATCATAAGACAACAGGAACTATTAATCTCCCCCCACCCCCGTGTGTGTGTGTGTGTGTGTCTGTGTGCACGCGCACGAGGGCATGTAAGCATGAGTGTAGAGGTCAGAGGACCACTTTTGGGAGTCAGTTCTCCTCCCACACCACGTGGATAGCGGAGACTGAGCTTGGGTCATCAGGCGTGGCAGCAGATGCTTTTACCCACTAAGCCATCTCCCTGGCCTCAAGATCAAATTTTAGCATTATAATTTGTTGACAGCATGGATCATATGTCAGTAAATGCCATATGTGTAGCAACAGTCTTTGTTTTCAAATAATCAGGCCTGAGCCAGGAGAAGCTAGCGGAGCACTGAGGGCCATGGGAGAGCGTGCGTAAGCTTCATGAAGCCTTTCTCCTGAGGGATGGGAGAAAAGATAAGCTCTCCACTGAAAGCACGTAACCCACCCACATCCTCAGTGGTGAGGACTGGGGACATCAGGCTGGGAATCAGGCGTGTGCCAGAGGTGTGGAAGAAGTAAGGAAAGGCACTCCCTGCAGGCAGGCTTCAGGTAGAGCGAATATGTAGATGTGTGCTCACAAGGCAGAAGCGGCAAGAGGAAGGGGCCAGGTGTCCCACAGAGTACCAAGGACACAATCCAGTGTCCTAAT
The DNA here is from genome assembly GCF_947179515.1 of Apodemus sylvaticus. NCBI lineage: Eukaryota > Metazoa > Chordata > Mammalia > Rodentia > Muridae > Apodemus > Apodemus sylvaticus. Next base: position 106,484,672 of record NC_067480.1, read on the forward strand.
GAAAGGCCCGAGCCAGAGCAGCCACTGCAGAGCTCAGGACGGCAGCACGCTGAGATACAACATTCTGCCTCCTCTATCCTGCTGAGTACCGCTCACTTGTAACAGGACAGTTACTACAACACCCTGCCACCAATTCTATACCTAGCCTGGAAGAGGGGTACTTCTATACACTGAACAGTATAGAGGGGAAAAAAATCCTCCCCAGAACTCCTTTATACCTATCCTCATACCCCTAGCTAGCCTGGGTCATTCCTACCTGTAAACTGACCCTAAATGAGAATGGAAATGTTAAATCCAATGTAAACAGAGTTTGCTCCAGAACCAGGGACAGGCTCACTTTGCCTAAGGGCTGAACAACTGAAAAGAAAACTGAACTGTATTAACAAAAACAAACATGGGTGGGATTGCAGGGGGTAGCAGGTGTCCTCAGGCACCAGGCAGACAGCCTACAGCAGCTCTTCCTTCTGCAGGGGTGCTCTGACCTTGCTACTTAGTAAGAAAAGCAAGAGGAAAATAGATCAATGCAGGAAGAATTCTGATTAACTAAAAATGTCTGCTTCTAAGACTGGAGGAAAAAAATCTAACTCAAAGAGGATGTGAGCTAGCAACTGTCTACTTCCTGAAGCCTCTTAGGAATAACTTTTTATAGTAAAAACATAACTCTGTTTCTTGTTATGAAGCTACTTTTGTCTTAGAAGAACTTGGGCTCTAAACTACCAAACAAAGTATTTTAAGCAAAAGAGCATCCATTTTCAGAGACAAGAGCACTAAATTTCGGAATTTTGATGTCTCTATCCATACAGTGGCTGGATGCTAACACCCAGGCTGGTCTAAATTACATTCCCCAGGATTCCTTTCTAGTGCAGTTCTCATTCATGAGAGCTCAAGACAACAGACACTTTGGAGAGTCTCTCCTGTGGGCCGGAGATAGGAAGAGAGCCAGCAGCTATTCTGTAGCAAACATACCTTCCCAAGCTATTGGATATTAGGTGCTTCTGGGAGTGCTTCTGCAGATGTAATTAAATTCCCTATCAGCTGACTTTTATCGAAGCAAGCTCATTCTAGGTGGGTCTGCTAATACTCCAAAGTCCCTTCTTCCGTGAACAACTTAGGCCCTTTTCTCAAACCATCTGGACTTTCAATTGCACTCCCTTGTTCAGGATCTCCTGCTGCCTGCCTGGAAAAGATGTTCCACATGTCTCACAGTTCTAGCTAGTCACCATCTTCCTCAGAATGTGCTTAACCAGTTCCCACACCATAAGCCAAACCTCTCATATGCCCACACAAACAGCTAAACATAGAGGCCTACACATTTAAGATCTCCAGCAAGTTCTGATGTTCAAATAAACCCCACTCTGTATATTTCCCCATTTGCCCACAAAGACCTACCTTCGGTAACCCCAGTTCCATCTTTATGAAATAAAACACACTCCATTTAATGTTCTTAGACTGGGTGCAGATATGTTTTTAATGGAAAAGCAATGTGTTAGGTAATTTAAGAAAATATAACAAAAAGCTATACACTCAGTGAATTATAACCACTAGTCATGTCTTTCTCACTGTCCCAGTGCCCAAAACTCTGAGCATAGCGAGCCAGCATGTTCTGGTTCTAGCGGGGTCCTCTGTGTGGGTCACCGATGGGGTCTTCTTGCTGTGCACGCACCTGCAGGTACCTAGGCTAGGACAGCCTGGGAGCATCCTACTCATGGTGCGATGGCCTGACCATCACTGCAGAGAAGAGTGCTACTGTGTGCTGTCCTCTGCCTCTGGAGCACGCAGCACAGGTCTCTGCCCTCAGGAGTTGCTCCTTCCCTGTGCTTCTAAGTTTTCCTCACTGTGTTCTCTGCCTTGTGTGTGCTCTGCTGAAGCCCATGTGTCTTCCCACACACATTCAGGAAGCTGGCACCGTTTCTCTTAGCTCATGAGTTTTTGGCTTCTCTCTGACCTGGGCCAGTCTCAGTAGGCACACCCGCCTGCTTCCTTTCCAGTCAATGATGACTTTACTATCTCACCAGCTACCTCTAGTTCATGACATCAAATTCTTCTCTAGCCATAAAGGATATTAAAGGTTAACGTTAATATTCTTTATGTCCTTTAATTGAAACTCTCTTGAGGGAAGAGTCACATTGTATGCAACACACCAGTTTCAGCATTGATTGCAAACAAAATATGCAAATAATTAAAATCAGCAAATGAATTCAACAAATATATCCATATAACTTGATGCTAATATCACACAAAATATTAAGAAACAGAAAAGTTCACAATATATTAAGTTGAAAAGCAAGTTAAAAGATAGTATGTTTATAAAACGTGGTTGTGCTTTTGTGACTCAACATAAATGCACAGAAGGACATGAGAAATGACAGTTTAAATGTAGAGGTTCTACGTGGTCAGACTGTGGAAGCTTTTCACATTCTTGTCCTCACAAGTATTTTATTTATAAATTTATTACGGTGACTATATACCACTCAGCACAATAAACAAAATCCCAGTTTTGTACTAGTGATTACCAACTTCTCAAGCTCCGAGGATCAGCAGACGAGCTCTTAGGGGGGTCTATAAAGTGTCACAACCGACTACAAGCAGAAAAGTCCCACTACTCTGCTTTTTGTGGCAGGCCTCAGTATGGTCTTGAACTTTTGATCCTGCTTCAGCCTCCTGAATATTATTATGTGCAATGTGTGTTTTAGGGAAAGGAAGCCAGAGGGCCATTCTTTCCTAAAGACATGCATGATTCAGAAAGCAGAGAAACTAACATCTCCCAAACATACTAAAACCGTCATTTTGGAGTCTTACTTAACTTCACCCCAATTTCTATTATTTTGGAGGTAGGACATTAATCAGACTTTAGGAAATGAACTTTTAGTTTCAATTCAGGTATTTTTCTATAAGAAAGGAGCTTTTTGTTTTTTTATTCAAATCTCAAAATGAAATTTACAAAACGCCCTCAATAGAGAAATAAAAGGCTGGGGAGAAGACTGACTGACTGACTGAGGTCAGATCCCAGTGCCTATGTAAAAGGCCAGGTGTGAAGGCGCACCTCTGTGATGTCACTGCTGGGCAGAAGACAAACAGATCCCAGGAGTTTGCTGGCCAGCCAGTCTGCTGAATTCCTCCTGTCTAGATATAACAGAGGAGGACACCCAGCACTGGCCTCTGACATCCATCTCTAGCCACACACATATGAACACACACATACACACACAAACCAAAGACTAAAACACCAAATGGAGACAACACAACTAGATGTGTCTCGAGCAGTCGCTGGCCTTGCCTACGACTTTGGTGCTGGGCAGTCCTCTTCATTCTCACGTCCATACCTCAAAACAACACTGAAGCTATCTAAAGCCAGCGCGGGCATGGAGCTCCACAATCCAGCTGAAGAATGCACTCAAAGCTAACTTAACTAGAGAAAGAAAAGCCTTTTTTTTTTTAATTAACCATATTGATAAACACCAAATAGATGCCCCTTCTCACTTAATATTTTTCATTTAAAAGAAGATTGTGATATATTCTGTAACTGAATTAAGAACTCTGTGCTTCTTGCAATTTTATCACTGCACCGGTCTTAGTGCATTTTGTACTGCTGTAATAGACTGTGTAATTCATAAAGAATAGAAGTTCTGGGCCTGTGAGACACACTCTCTCTCTCTCTCTCTCTCTCTCTCTCTCTCTCTCTCTCTCTCTCTCACACACACACACACACACACACACACACAGCAGCGCTAACATTCTTGATTAACACATGCACAGGCCCTGGGTATGAACGGGCTGGAGGGATAGCAGAGTGATAGAGAACCTGAGATCAGTTCCCTGCACCTACATGGGGTGCCTCATAGTCAGCTCTAACTCCAGCTCCAGGGATTCTAATGTTCTCTTTGCTTCTGCATGAGCATATGGCATAGACACACACACATAATGTATACATAGAAATAAACTTCCTTTAAGTTCCGGGAGGGTGTGTGTGTGTGGGGGGGGGTTCATAATCAAGGTCTTCCCAACAAGTCCTAACACTGCTATAGGCATTGTGGCATTGTGTGGGAGTGGTAGGCACCTGAACCAGCAGCGTAGCTCATAAAGGCAGCGCCTTCACTGCTTAACTGCCTCTGGGAGAGCCTACCCCCTCCTGAGGTTACCAACCTAACAGTACTTAAACCTGTCTCACAACAATGTAACATTTATTTCCTATCTGGACGTTATAGTCTTTAAACTAAATACCACAGAAGTCAACCTTACTGATCCAATGGCCGATTCTGAAGTGCACACACAGAAGTCAACCTTAGTGATCCAATGGCTGATTCTGAAGTGCACACACAGAAGTCAACCTTACTGATCCAATGGCCGATTCTGAAGTGCACACACAGAAGTCAACCTTAGTGATCCAATGGCTGATTCTGAAGTGCACACACAGAAGTCAACCTTACTGATCCAATGGCTGATTCTGAAGTGCACACACAGAAGTCAACCTTACTGATCCAATGGCTGATTCTGAAGTGCACACACAGAAGTCAACCTTAGTGATCCAATGGCCGATTCTGAAGTGCACACACAGAAGTCAACCTTACTGATCCAATGGCTGATTCTGAAGTGCACACACTTTTCTCTGTACGCCTAAGCCCCTCAACTCATCGTCTCTGTAAGAATACCATCATCAAGAAAAAAAAAAATAGGCTACTAAGTGTCTTTTGATTCTCAGGCAAACTACCCAGCCATGCTTCAGAAAATACAAATGATAGATCTGATTTCTATATCTGAAGCTATGAAAAAGCCACTCCAACTTGCTGTGTGTGTTACAGTAAAAGCAGCTGAGGAAGCCCTGCTTTGTTTGCTTAGCCAGAAGAGACCTAAAACAGTGACACAATAAAATGTCTAGGAAGGTGGAATACAGTGTTTCTCTGGCAGAGGACATGATGCTGTAAAAGACAGCTAGAGGGGCTGGAGATGGCTCAGTGGTAAAGAGCACTGACTGCTCTTCCAGAGGTCCTTAGTTCAAATCCCAGCAACCATATGGTGACTAACAACCATCCGTAACAAGATCTGATGCCCTCTTCTGGGGTGTCTGATGACAGCTACAGTGTACTTACATATAATAAATAAATAAGTCTTAAAAAAAAAAGACAGCTAGAACCTTTGACTCAGCAAAGCATATATAGTCTAATATCTACTACCTATTTACTTATCAGTCTCAAAATTGAAAACAGAAAACTTTTTTCCTTAGAAACTCACTGTAGGAGTAACAGGAAGGAAGGAAGGAAGGAAGGAAGGAAGGAGAGGAAGGAGAGGAAGGAAGGAAGGAAGAACTGACTCATATTACAAGGGCAGAAGAGTAATTAAACCCACAAGAACGTGTCCGACATTTAAACTTCATTTAGAACAGGCTTATTGCACAGTTAGTGTGGAAAAGTCAAGATGAGTCTGCCCACACCCGAGTCAAGCACACTACCAAATGCACTCACGCACAGAAGCAAACCCTAGATCACGTGCTTTCCCGGTGCAAACACTAATCCACAGCTTGCTCTTGAGCCTTTGAAGATTCTTCTGTACCAGGTGATGATGCAAGATGCCCCCTCATCCACTGCAACCGAGCCCAGGACAAGCACTTGTCTTTCCTTGAGTACCTGAGATGTGTGAAACCAGAGTCCCTAAGCAGGAGGGACCAGCTCAGACATATCTGTGGCATTGGCTGGGACCTTTCATGGGGTTTGTGGCCATATTACTTGTGACATGATGACACATGCACTTCAAGAGCATCACATCATGCAAAGTGCCAATAAGGTGACTTTAAATGCAGAGACAAAGTGCTAATCAGACGAGGCTTCGAGGTGAATGCCACTTCCCACGCTCGGACCCTCTGAGCCAGAGTGTAGTGTGTGGGCAGTGTTTAGACTTTTGAAGTTTATATTATGCCAGATTTCTCTCTCACACAGCTAACACAGCTAACACAACAAAAGGCAGGAGAAATGCAACTAAAACCGTCCTATAGCTCCAAGTACTTACTGCTCATGGAAATCCAGCATGGGCGGTTCAAATCGGATGGGCCTGCAGTTACCCCGGTACAGAGAAATGCTGCAAAGAGAAGAAGAAGTGTGAGAGCAGCTCCTTAATTCTGTAAATCACGGTCGATGCTTGACTTCTGTCACAGGAAAGCATTTTAAGACACCAGGAATCTGGGACGAGGTGATAACTCAGGTGGCAAAGAAAGGTCTGTGAAAGTAGAAATTTCTCAATAGACTAATGAAATTTACTTGATTGATAGATATCACTGGTAAAAATACAGTTTAACATGTTCTCTTAGATTTTTTTGACACAATATGATAAATTGCTAATACAATTACAGAAATTTAATAAAAGGTAGAGAGAAAAAGTACAATCACATTCCAACTGAGCGGCAAAGGGGCAAACATAAAGAATCTGGGTCTGGAACTTTCAGAGAATCAGAGCACTGAATCAAGACTCTCTGGGTATGGCTGCAAGCCTAGAGGCAGCAATGCCAGCAGAGCCTTAAGGCTCTCTAGGTAGTTTAGTCCAGACTATTTGGTAACTTTCCGACCAATGAGAGTGCCTGTCTTAAAAACAAGATGGATGATTCCTGGGACCAAGAGTTACTGCTGTCCTCTGCACACACAAGCAGACACACCACAGGGCCTAGCGCTCTCCTGGGAACATGCAGTTCACTCCTCTAAGATATAAGGAAACAGTGAACGGGTCTCAGTAAATGAGCTAATGCGGCGACATCCATAGGTCTAAGTACCTCCGCTGTCAGCGCTTGGAATGTGGAGGGAGGAGGCGTTTGCCTTTAAATTCAGCCTCCATTATGGAGCAAAATCCTATCTCAAACAAAACCACCAACCAAGGAAGAAAGAAAAAAAAATGGGGATACTTTTTTTACAGAAAGGTCTGTGAAAGTAGAAATTTCTCAATAGACTAATGAAATTTACTTGATTGATAGATATCACTGGTAACAATACAGTTTAACATGTTTTCTTAGATTTTTTTGACACAATATGATAAATTGCTAATACAATTACACAAATTTAATAAAAGGTAGAGAGAAAAGTACAATCACATTCCAACTGAGCGGCAAAGGGGCAAACATAAAGAATCTGGGTCTGGAACTTTCAGAGAATCAGAGCACTGAATCAAGACTTTATTAAACTCATGTTCTAGCCTAACTATTCAAGTACCATTTCCACTTGACTTGCTACTAGAACTTGTTAACCAAATAGGATTTTGCATGGCAAGCCTCTGATATCCTGACCCAACATGCCATGTAAGATATCAAGGATGTCTGGGAGCAGGTGGTGCTCCCATATCTAACTCTTATGTTTAGATACCATGAAGTGGGAAATGCAGTCGGCTACTAAAGTAACTTCCAAAATGAAGTCTGATATTTTTGTTTAAAGAAATGAGACATAATCTAAGACTACTGCATTCCCACCACGTGCACAATTCATAAGAACACAAGTTTTCTAATGAGGTAATTTCATTTAGTAGATCCAGGAAGTACCCTAAAAGCAGAACGGCACTGCTAAACTGGAAGCACTCAGCTCCAGAGTGTTCTGAGCTCTGCTGGTCTGCAGCATGCTTCCTCCGGGCTATCTGAGCATCCCCCGTCCTACATATGCATGCTGAGCACAGATGACAAAAACAGCAGCAAATCTCAACATCACATTGTCCTCAGACAAAACTACAGACACTAGGGGGGAGAGGCGGAGACAAACCACGCTCCCACTTTCATCCCTCCTTAGCCAGGGTCAGCATTCTCTACTTTAAAATAAGACATGTTCGGGACACCTGTTTGGCTTGGTTTTTAGATTTATTATTCTGTATGTGAATGTTCTGTCTTCCTGTATGTCTGTGCACCGCATGTGTGCCTGGAGCCCGAGGAGGTGGTGAGCCTCCATGTGGGTGGTGAGAACTGGACCCGGCTCCTTTGCAAGAAGCACAAGTGCTCTTATCCGACTCCCCAGCCCTAGCTCACGTGTTTCAAGCCTCAAAGTTAAGCAAGTCTAAAACCATACCAAGTTAAGAAAAAGGTAATGCCTGACACAATTGTGAGTCACTAGCCACACTCACATCTGTACTGAGTGTTAGAGGGGCAGAGGAGAACACGATATAGTTCTTCCTCTCACAGAAGCAAGATTCCACCCTGAAAGTTGCACATGAATACTTCTGTAAGTGGTAGGCATGACTGAAAAGAACGAAGCCCATGCATTCGACACAAATATGACAGCACTCAAGTCCAGCACACTGAGTAAACCACAGAGCGAGGAGGGCGCCCGAAGCTTGGGTGGTGGAGACCAAGGTTGGACGGCTGGATGTGCTTGGTGAGCTGGAGAGCCAGAAGACAGAAAACGTCCGAGTAAAGGAAGGAGAGGAGAAGGCAAGGTGAGAGGGCAAGTGAGGAGTGTGGCTACTATTGTCAATGTAAGAAACGCATTCTCCAGACATGTTCCTGACAGGCTCATGTGTCTGAACACTCGATGTCCAGCTGGTGGCGCTGTTGTGGTACGTTCCGGAAGCCGAACTGCGCTGGAGCAACTGGGCCACTGGAGCTGAACCTTGTGGTTTTGTAACCTGGCCTGGGTTTTGCAATGGTGCCACGCCAGCTGCCTCGTAGTTCAGCCATGACAGGACTGTGTCCCCTCCACTGTACACCTTGAGCTGTTTCTCATTAAGGACTCTGTGACAATAGTAAGGAGAGCTAAGTAATCCAGCAGTGCTTTAACAAAGGAGTCACAGGCTGCAGCGCTGCAGTGCAAAGAACAGATGCAGAAACTCAGGAGGGAAGCAGGGCGGAGCTACAGCAGCCCAAGCAGAGGAAAGGACAGCGACTGCTTAGGAAGAGAGGAACCAAGGATGACTGACAGACTTTAATGATCCGCAGGTAGTAGACTAAAAGAAGTGCGGGCGGTGCGGGATGTTCAAGAGCATCGGGTGGACCTTTTAAAGAGGTGTCTTATCTAGACCGAGCTAAGTAAGCGGCAGCAGGATACCGGGCCAAGCTTTGGTCCCGCTGCAGGAGCCTCGTCTTCAGCGTCCCAACTGTCTCCATCCGTGCCCTTCCTTCCCTGGCACCTCCTTAGGAGGAGGTTCTAATGCCCTGTGCTCAGCCTCCTGTAAACCCAGCAGGAGCAGCACCCAGCTCCTGCTAATGGGATTGACAGAACAGTCACAAGTAAGAAAGGAGGAAGCAGCGGGGAAGATTTGTCTTTCACAAATGTGTATTTTCAAGACAACAGCAGAGCCCCAGCTAAGGGATAAGTTCAAATGGGTCAGCACAAACAGGCACAGATCTGCATTGTCTTAAAAAACTAAAAATGTAGTGACACAACTGTCACGGGTCTGCAACTGATAAAATGATTCCACCATGTTTATTTACCTAAGACAAGACACTACTTAGTACTCTATTAACAGAGTGCAAATGATTAAAATGATGCCAAAAAAAAAACAAAAAAACAAAAACAGAAACAAAAGGGAGAGATAATATGAAAAATGGTTTATATCCCTTCACCAATTTCAATGCAAGCCAATCTGGGATGTTCTCATAGCTGTTTTGCTTTCTTTAGCAATTATTAGCTCTGAATTATCAATATAATTGTCTTCTAAATTTTTATGAAAAATTATTTGCATGACTAGGGAGCTATCTTAGTAAAATGCTTGCCTTGCAAGCACAAGGACTTCAGTTCGGAACTCCAGAACCCACATGAAGAGTCCAGTGTGTGGAGCACACTTGGGATACCAACACTAGGGAGACAGAGAAAGACAGATCCCAGGGCCTGCTGGGCCATCAGCCTAGACTATCTGCCCAAGGGCAGTGGGCGAGCTTGCCTCACAAAGAAAGGGTAGGGGATGCCTGAGAAACAACATCTGAGGCTGTCTCTGGCCTTCACATGTACACATATGCACATTAACACCTACAGACAAACTCTGTGTCTGTCTGTCTCTCCCCCTCTCTCTCTGGTACACAGGAACATAACACCCTCCAGATCTGGAGACAGAAACGCAGACTTTTCGGATCTCAAGCTAGAAAACAATGAAATTTTGAAGAAATGAACTCTTCTGTTTGGTTACCACTTGGGTCAAAGTTAAGCAGATGACTTCCATATGAAATCAGCACTTTCTTGGTGCTGAGGTGTTGTTAGGAATTTTACAGATGTCTGATTAGAATCAACCACTAACTAAAGAAAAGGTACTTTGACTCCATATGGGGAAGGCTTTGCAACAGGGTCTTAACTTATTCTGTAGTCAGGCTAGCCCCAGATCTTTGCTCTTCACACCTCAGCCTCCTGAATGCCGAGATTACAGCAGGGTGGGGGAGGTGCTACCTGAACACAGTATTAAAAAAAGTGTGGTCCATGGGAACCGGAACACACAGAATTCCTATGGAAATGCAAAGTGCGAGCACCCATCTTCAGCATCTGGAAGTGACCTGCAGTACCAAGCTGAGAAATCTGAACCCCATGGTAAGCGCAGACTCTCACATCTGGCAGTCCTATTTTGTATGCTGACTCACAAAGATCATTACAAAATAGATGGGGGAAGGGGCCAGCCATCCACAGGTAAGTAGTCCCCGTGACTGCTATAGATGGGCAGCTCCTTAAGCCAGTGAGCAGGGGTTCCCCTGCATAGTACAGGAAACATATCAGACACATTTTAGTTTTGATATGAATTCCACTAACTAATGATATTAATGATATCAAATGTCTTTCCATTTATTTATCAAACTACTTGTCTTTTGTAAATGGTCTGTTCTAACCTCTCTTAGGCAGAGATGCTGTCTGAGTTATGAGGCTGCCTGTGTATACGGACACTCTGGGACTCTGGCACAGACAACATATTTCCCTGGTCTTTTGAACAGCAAACATTTTTAATTTTGATGAAATATAATTTATCATTTTTCTTTATGATACACATTCTTGGTATTTTAAGAAAAATTTTCCCAGGTTGCAAATAATTCTAATGAAAGGCTGACACTTTATCCCAAGTATTTTATGCTTTCAGCGTCTTTCCATGGGCTCACTGCTGTGTGTTATGTGTTATGTGTTATGTATTATGAATGAGTTGGAGGGAGACTGGTCTGGGCTAAACAGGTAGACACTGCTACTTTTTATTTGCTTTGTTTTTCTAAAGTCATTTATAAAGATAAGAAAGACAAATCATTTATTCCATTTAAGAGTCAGGAAAATAAACACAAGAGAATATATTAATATGACAACCGACAACATATCCAAGAATTACATGTCAAGGCTAAGATGAAGACCAGCTGCAGAAACACAAAGGACCTGAGTTCAGATCTGAAAAGCCACTGAAAAACCTGGGCATGGTGGCTTGTACCTGTAACTCCAGGAAAGACAAGAGGATCACTGGTTTGCTGGCTGATAGCCCTAGCTCCAGACTCAGTAAGAGACCTTGTCTTAAGAAAATAAGGCATAGGGTGACAGAGCATGTGACACTTCAAAGACGTCATCTTATGGGGAGTTTTGGGCATGTGTGGTGTGTGTGTGTGTGTGTGTGTGTGTGTGTGTGTGTAGTGTGTAGTGTGTAGTGTGTGTGTGTCTGTGTGTGTAGTGTATAGTGTGTGTGTGTCTGTGTGTGTAGTGTGTAGTGTGTATGGGGGGCAGTGTCTCCTACTGGAACCTGGAGTTGCCAATATGACTACCCTGGCTAGCCAGCTTGCCTCAGATAGCCTGTCACCCATTCAGAAGCGCTGCACTACAGCTGGGCCACAAATCTCGCCCAAACTCCAGTCTACAGCTTCGAATGATAACCTGTTCTGATTCTGACCTCAAAGAATCCTGTTTTTAAGACTGCTGGAGTATTGTTAACTTCTTATACAGCAATGGAGAATGAATGTCAGTGGTCAGAACAATGTCTGCTATACATAAGAATCCTAATAAATATTTGCTAAATGAATGAATGAATCATAAACCCCACAACTTCCAGTCGTCTGCTTGAGTTTGCAAGCTGTTAGTACCTGCATAAATGTTTGTATTTCATCTCAAATCAGCCTTTTATAATCGCACTGCCTTTCACTATTCACAATATAGGCCACATGGTGACTTTATTATCCCAGTTTATAAAGAAAAATTTTGCTCAGGATGTTTTATAATGCTGCACAGCTGGTGAAATGGTAACTTAGATGCTCGGATTCCTACTCCCCCACCGATGGCTGCAGACCCTAACAGCAGACCATGCATAGGAGCCCTGACATCAGGCAACAGCAAGCCGGTTCAAGGTCACAGGTTCTGAAGTCAGAGGGCAGCCTCGGATGACAGACACCATTCACTCAGAGCTTTGTGTTTTCGGTGCCATACCCTCTAACAAAGGCAGCACCGATCCACACTTTCTCCCAGTGTGCTGGAGTCTTTCATGCCTGTATCTCTGCTATCCTCCAGGATCCTCAAGAGGGGCATTCACAGCCCAGCATGTAGAAGATGCTAAGATGGTGAGGCGGCTGATGAGCCCTCAGCGCTCACACTTCCTTACCAGTTCCTCTCAGTCAGGACAGCCTTCTTTCCCAACACCTCAAGTGGATCCCCTCCCACTCCATGTTCTTGCTGTCTGTTTTGTTTTGTTTTTTTGAGACAGGGTTTCTCTGTGTAGCCCTGGCTGTCCTGGAATTTGCTCTGTAGAACATGCTAACCTCAAATTTGGAGGTCCGCCTGCCTCTGCCTCCTGAGCACTGGGAAAGCTAGCTCACACAGAAAGCACAGTGAATATGCAAAATTCCATATTCATTATGAGACAAATTCATCTAGGAGAACACAATGCTGGACTGTCAAGTCGGAAGACCATGCCATGTAGGTGATGGGAGCTGAACCCAGTTCCTTTGCAAGAGCAGAGGTGCTCCTTACACTGAGCCAGCTCTCGGATGAATATCATCTCCATAACTATAAACCAGTGTAACTCCGTGGCTAACTTCTGATCTGCGGAGCACGGGTGTACCTTTCTGGATGTATCAGTCCTAGAGCTAAGAACTTACAAACCTGATGATACTCTTGCAAGACAGAGGTATCTCTGTTCTGAGTAAAGGCCCTTTAGATATGGCAGGGACAGGCCTCCAGTTAAATCTTATGTGTCCCTGAAAGCCCATGTTTAGGAGCTCGGTCCCCAGACTCCATAGTAGGCTGGACTTGGAGAGAGGGCTTTCTGCCATTAGGAGCGTGCCCTCAAAGGAGCCCGTGGGACCCTAACCCTTTCTCCATCTCTAACTCTGATTAGAGTTGGTGTTGTCATGCTGTGCTGAGTGTGCAATTTTCAAAACTGTGAGTCAAACAGACCTTTTCTCTTGCCAGGCAATTACTCCAGGCCTTTGTCACAGTCTCGGACACTTTTCCAAAGAAATGTGCTATATTACTGCATCACATGGAATTCACTCCAATTTGGCTTTTCAAACACATGTATTTAGAAAGTATTTAGAACACAATATTTAGAAAGACATGGCATAAGCCAGGCCTTTAGTCTCAGCACTTGGGAGGCAAAGGCAAATAAACTTATCTAAGACTGAGACTAACCTGGTCTACATAAAGTTCCAGGCTAGCCAGAGTCACATAGTAAGTTCCTGGCCCACATCAAGCAAAACAAACAACAGAATGAAAAGAAAATCACAACAAAATGTCTTTATACTACAACGCTATGTGTTCATCAGAAAGTAACCCGAGAGAGTGAGTGAGAAGGGTGCAGGAGCCAGAGGAGCGGACGCATGCCTGCATGTGAGTCCAGCTTACCTTTTCTGTTGATATGAACTGAGGCCAAGTGTTGTCTCGGTCTGTAAGAGGAAGAAAACAAGAATGAAGCTGCTAAAGCCACCGCTTGCTTCAGTTACACACGAAGAAACATCAACATACTGCATCGTGACTTTATTTTCGTGCCATTCCCACCCTTGACTGTCAGGTTAGACCTGGTCCCAAATCACATAAGATAATAGGTCACACTATGCAATTAGAATGAGAGAATAATTTGGTTCAACTTTACGTACACCACAAACTAATGTTATTGGTTTCCTTATGTTTGTCAAACAACACAAACCCTGTAGGGAAGTCTCCTTTACCATCTCTTTATGTAAGGCCATGAGCCCCAGAGTGCTCCTGTCCTCCCAACTGCCAGTGAGGTGCTGGTATCCATTGCTGCTGTCCTTATGGAGCTGAAGATACAGCAGGAATCAAGGGCAAACCATTTAAGTGACATAAATACTTACACCTTGAGAACTGGTTACAGAAATACTGAATGGAATTACAATGTAACACACATGAGAAATATGCATCAACTGACAGCAACCATAACATGGAAGCCACAAGGGCAGAGGAAGAGGAAGAACAGAGTATCCAAAGCACAGACTGCAGAAATCAGCTGCAAGGCTGGGCAAGCCAGAAGATGTCCACCTCGGCTTCCTCCAGCAGCTGGTGGGAGCAGATGTAGAGACCCTGTCTCAGTCGTGGACAGAATGTCACACGCGCCAGGCACTGGGAACCATTGCCCAAGAAAGAACCTCAGCTTGGAAGGAAGAAGTTCTGGAATTAGATGGTGGCAGTCGCTGTTGAATAGTATGAGGAGACTTAACTCTGCTGAACTGCAAACTTAAAAATGGCAATTCTATGTCTAAGACTCATGTGTAATACATATTTTTAAAAAACCTTTAATAATCAAGACACTACAGTAGTCGTGGCATAAAGATAGATTAACGAAACTTGGCAAGTCCAGAAATGGATATGTATACAATCACTTAATTTTCAATAAATGCACCAATGGCATTCATTAGAACCGAGTATCTTCTCAACAGACAGAACAACCTGATGATGTAGTGAGGAAACAGGAAACTTCACCCTATTTTATACAGTGTACACAAGTTAATCTCAGAAAGAAATGTTTAAGGAAATATAACAGCTGTATGAAACTTCTAGAAATAAAAGCTTTCATCTAGGCCAGGCAGTGGTGGCGCACGCCTGTAATCCCAGCACTCTGGGAGGCAGAGGCAGGTGGATTTCTGAGTTCGAGGCCAGCCTGGTCTACAGAGTGAGTTCCAGGACAGCCAGGGCTATACAGAGAAACCCTGTCTCAAAAAACCAAAAAAAAAAAAAAAAAAAAAAAAAAAAAAAAAAAAAAAGCTTTTATCTACACAGTGACTTGTATTTGAATGTTCACAACAGCTTTTTTTTAACTAGAAGAACCCAAAGTTCTTATAACGTGTAAATGGGAACATAAACTACGGCATACCAATATGACAGACTATTTCTCAGCAACAAAAGACAAATTATTGATTTATACAGTACAGGTAAATCTCAACATTATGACAGTCAATGTTAGAACCCAGTGACTGAAACCCGAGCCGAGGCCACCTGGAGACAGAGAGTGAGCACAGGAGACTCGTAGAGAGTTGGGCGCACTCACTAGTGGACTGAGGTCCTGACCTCCCAGTCTAAAACAGCACAACAGCCTTGTCCGGCCTTGTCAATCTGTGTAAGTTAGACATGCACACTGTATGCTGTTCATAGACCAATAAAGGCTGATCAAAACATCGAGCCTAAGGAGCCATGCTCCCATACAAGCAGAAGCAAAACTCAAACACTCTATTACCCTATGCCCTTTTTGAGAAATAAAACATCATAAAGATGATGTTGCAAAAGATCACAAGGACAAAAAGCAAAATTATTCAAGATGATAAATTACAAACCAGGAAACTATCTGTGGTAATTTGACTAGGAATAGCCCCCACACTCGTGTGTTTGAACGCTTGGCCGTGGGAAGTGGCACTATTAAAAGGTGTGGCATGTTTGGGGGAAGTGTGTCACTGTTGGGATGGGCTGTGGGGTCTCAGAAGCTCAAGCTGCAGTCAGTGTGGACACAGTGTCCTTCTGCTGCTTGAAGATCAAGCTGCAGAGCTCTCAGCTCCTTCTCCAGCACCATGTCTGCCTGCGTGCGGCCATGCCCCAGCATGGTGAGATGAAGGCCTGAGCCTCTGACCTGTAAGCCAGCCCCAGGGGAATGTTACCCTTTGTAAGCGTTGCCTTGCTCATGGTGTCTCTTCACAGCAACAGAAGCCCTAAGACAACATCTCATGAAAAATTAGCTGATAGTCAATAAGAAATAAGATTAGAACAAATACATTCTTACTGAAGTATAAGGCAAACACAACGAAACAATCATTTAGCTATAATAAAGTCTCACAGCAGGCAGACACTGTGCCCCAAGTGCCAAAAGGAGACGATTATACACCAGGCGGTGGCGCACACCTTTAATCCCAGCACTTGAGAGGCAGAGGCAGACAGATTTCTGAGTTCAAGGCCAGCCTGGTCTACCAAGTGAGTTCTAAGACAGCCAGGGCTACACAGAGAAACCCTGTCTCGAAAAAACAAAAACAAAACAACAACAACAAAAGGAGAGGATTATATGCTATTTTGGTTCTGAGGTAATTTAAGAAATAAAAGCTTAAACTTGTCTTTAAGGTGTATCTTAACACTGGGCCTAAACATGGGGCAGCACAGCAGACAGCGTAAACATTAGGTGGAAGAGACCAAACGAGCCTTCAGTACACTGAACGACAAAATCTATTTTAAAAGTGTCAGAAGCTAGAGCTTAACCACAAACAAGTCACCTCAGGATGAACAGACATAAGACATGCGGGAAACAGTGGAACAAAGCACCCGAAGGCGCAGCCTGAGTAAGGCCCCAGGAGGGGTTTCCTAAGGGAAAAGAAAGGGGGTGGGGACTGAAATGTAAACAAAGAAAGAACAAGAATAGGAATTCACTCCAGGAAAGCCACGGCTGGAGAAAACAGCTCAGGGGTCAAGAGCACTTGTTCCTGCAGAGGAACCACTCCATGGTTCACAAGCACCCCTAAGTCCAGTTTTGGGGGATATGGTGCCCGCTTTTGACCTGCACAGCCTGAAGCATGCAAGTGGTACACCTGCACACACGTGAACGGGGCAGTCCATGACCATCTGAAAGATGATTACTTCATCAAAGAGTACAGCTCTACAGAGAATAATCACATTTTACCAGCTGAGGAGAGGGACATTTGGCCCATCACATTTCACAACAGAATGTAGCATGAGAATTCTGGGTCCTAGAAATTATCTGTATCATCATGCAAGCCATCTATCACAAAGGATTACCACTAGTGTTTCAAAGAAAGTTTTCCAAGTCAGAGAAAGTCAACATGGTAATGCCCAGTGAACCCTGTCTATCCAGAAGAGAGGATCCTGCAATTCACACCACATGCAGGCAGCGCTCACCACTGGGCTGCCAATTCCAGACCAATTTGAATACAACTTCTTAGACGGCTCCCCATCTCTCAACAGGATTCACAAGAGGCAAACAGACATTTCCATCAACCACATTGGCCTCTGCATGAATACTTGTGAAATGTGCTCTTGGGCACTGTCAGTTCTCATCATACACGCAGCGCACCATAGCTCCATAGCTCCACTTCCTTCTCCAGGTCTCAGGGATCCCGATGGGCAAGAGCAAGGTCTAGGAGCTTCCATGTACAGGGCCATCACCACCACTAAACTACTTCCCAAGACCTTAAGAGATATTTTAATTGTCACAAAGCATGTGCTATTACCATCAAGTAGACAAAGACACTAAAGACCCCCTAAAGTGCACAGGGCAGTCTTCCCTCCACTTCCCAAACAATGAATTACTTGACTAAAATGTAAGTTTTCTTGAACTTGATGATATGTTACTAACTGTAGTTTTCATATTTGTGTGTGCACATGTACACATAATATGTGTGCTCTATTATTCTGCACCTTATTTCTTCAGACAGGGTCTCTTCTCACTGAATCTGGGGCGCACAAATTTGACAAGACTAGCTGGCTAGTGAACTCTAAGGATTCATTTCCCCCTACCCCAGGGATTGGGTTACAAGTACACCAAGCCTGAGTGTCTTAGAATGCCAGTTTGGGTCCTTGGGCAGAGCAGGCACTTTGCTGGCTAAGCCACCTTTCCAGCCCCCTTAATTTTTATCTGTAGAAATATCTTACACTATAATTCAAAGTGTTCAGCTGTCATATCAATTATGAATATTTCCCGTGGCCCCTGACTTGATAAAGAATGGCTATTGTGATATAAAATTAATTGCTATGTTCTAAAACTGCCTATAGTGTGAGAAAACAAAACCGTGCTTAGAGAGAAATGAATAGAAATCTGGATAGTGTGAATCAGAGGGAGCACTTCTCTCTGGTCTATGCACACAGCACAGTGGCACAGCGGGAAGCTTTAGAGGAAGGCTCAGTTCTGTCACTCACTAGTCGCTTACTCGGTTAATTTACTCATTTCTACACATTAGCTGTTCGCCTCAGCCTATTACATTAACTTAAGAATTTGGAGGCCGGCACTATAGCTCAGCAACGAAGAAGTGCTTGCCCAGCATACAAGGCACTCAGACTGACTTCCAGAGCAAAAACAACAAGAAATAAAGCATGCCTAGGCAATACCCAATAGTATTACTTTTCTATGCTTTCCAAACTTCTGTAAACTTTTACATGTCTCTTAATAGAGGTGAATATTCTCAGCCTTCACAAAAGTTGATCCTAGCTCCTTCTCCCTTCCCTTTCCCTAACAGAACAGAGTCCGCCCCCAAGCCTTTCAGAGGATGGTCTACAGCCAACAGGCCAGCCGCCCTGCCATGGGATTTACTGATGCTTGCTTCCAAGGCACCAGGGATGGGCAGCTGCTTCTGTAGCACAGCAGCAGTAGCTGAGTGGGTAAGTGCAGACTGCTAGCACTAACCCTCAGACAGCTGATGTGTGGTCCTTACAGAACGATTGCTAACCTCTTGCTTAGCTTGTAAAGAGTAGGTACCCGAGGCCTGAGGCCTGCAAAGCTTGTGAGGCCATGCAAAGCAATGTATAGGTCTGTTGCCTAGGCAACGGCTGCCATTTACCCAGAATTCCATAGCCCACCTTTACCTGTAATTACGTCACCGCCGGTATATAACTGAGCAGCGCTCCTTTCCTCTCTCTCTTTCTTTCTCTTCCCCCTTCCCTTCCCGCCAGCTACCCCTTCCCCTTCTTAAATAAGGCGCCCACGTGGAGCTATCTGGTCTAGCGTGTCTCATTGCGGTTTACGGTTCCACCGCGGCCCGCGGCCTGGCGCCCGGGGTGCGCATGTGTGGGCCGGTCAGCAGCGGCAGCCACAGAAATCAACGCAGAAACCAACAATCATAGTGTCCCACTTCCAAACCCACTAAATCCTTATACAGGACAGTCTCTCCTTAAACAGCATTATGTAAGGTATCTTCACATGGGACATTATGGATACACTACTCCTGGTGGATTCGAATACTGGTTGAGTCAGATGAGAATCCAGGTGATGACTGTGCGCACACTCTGTACAGTTGTCTCTTTCTTTGGCCACCTGTAGTTGTGACAAACCAGCTATAAATGCCAGGCTGTCCATGATCTCCTGGCTTGCCTATTCACCAGGACAGCTCACAGAACTCAGAACAACACTCCACTGAACACTTTCAGTTTGATTATAAAGGAACAGTATTTAAACACAAACCTGTGCTTTCTACCATCAGGATACCTCACTTTCCTGCCACGTGGGTTCATCTACCAAGAAGATAGCTCTCTACCAAGCAAGCTCTGGTGAGCAGAGCTTTGACTGGGGTCTTGTTACAAAGATCTACAAAAGCAGATATCTGAAACAATGGGGAAATGAGTGCAAAGCAGGCAGGTTTCAGACCACAGCAGGGCTCTGGTTCTCTCCTGTGCCAAGCTAGCCTTCTGAAGCACAGTGGCCTAAGGCAGGTTACTATTACTGCCGATTCTGGGTCCGATGGAGCCCCAGCTGCCAGTTCTCACTCATGTCTTTGTGCTGCAGTCAAGTGTGACTTCAAGCTGCATCTGCAGGAAGCTTCAGATGTGCTAGCTGGTTGTCTGTGGAGCTCATCTATAGGAGGGAGAGTGGTGCTGGCTGTGAGCTGGAAGCTTAGCTCCTACTGCTGACAGGAGGGAGGCCTAGAGATGGCCTTTCTCTGTGCACATAACCCATCACCATAGCAACTGAGCACCTGCCCTACAGGAATAAAGCACACCTAGACGAGTAAGGAAGAGGGTGTTAGGAGCTTCCTGTGATCTATCTGCCCCTTAGCACTAGGAGAATGTATCTGTCAGGGTGCTATTAGTATTCTGTACAGTCTATACTGACTTACTTTCCCACAAAAAGTTAATTCTCTCCAAACTGATCTTCAGATCCAGTGTAATCCTAAGAAACACCCCCAACAGCGCATGCAGAGCTTACAGGTGCACATGGAAGGCACAGGACTTTGGGGCAACAAAGACGTGATGACCAAGAACCATGTCTAAGAGGAAGGAAATGAGAATCAAAACTTTCAAAAGTGTAGTTGCGAAGACAAATAGGCTCAGGAAGCTAGTGCCCAGAAAACCAGCTCCAGCAGACATAAGCAGCCGACCAGGAGACGTGTCGCTTCAGAGTAAGCGGGTAACAAAGCACTGGAGGACTCCCAGCAAAGGACAGGAAACAACTGAACTGCAGCAACGGAGCTCTGCCTCCACCTCCGCTGAAGTTATTTTAGGAACTGCAGCTGTACCTCCGGAGAGCAGCCTAACGAAATTCTAAATTTAAGATCATCCATAGTGTGTTCGTGGATGGACAGATGAGCACATATGTGTGTGGACATGCATGTGTGTGGAGGCTCACAGATGTATGCTGGGAAGTCGTTCACTTGGTTTTTTGAGATAAAGTCTCTTACCCGGACTTGAAGTTCCCTGACAGGCTTGGCTGGCTGGCCAATGAGCCCCAGAGATCCTTCTGTCTCTACGTCCTCATGTGGGTGCTGGGGATCTAACCTGGGCTCTGAGGTTTGCCATGCAAGCACTTTACCAACTGAGCTATCTGCCCAACCACAGGATCTGGCTCTTGAGGCAGACAGAGGCATACTAAATGTAACAAAAAAACTGACCAGCTAAACTTCAGGAATGAAGAATTTCTGTTTATTTGAAGTCACAATTACCTAAGTCAATAGACTAACCCATCAAGTAAAAACAGTGACAGGGTAGAGCAGAGTGGGGCGTGGGTGCTTCTAGTAGGCTGGGCCAAGGAATTCCTTTACATGTAATCAAGGAATTCCTGATGATGGGATTGTAAACTGGAAAGCTACTGCCACTGTCTATTAAAAACCAAAGACATAGGCGGCTTGGCAGGTAAAGGCATCGACCACCAGGACCACCGGAACTACTCAGCAGAAACAGTGCAAACTCCCACTAGTTGCCCTGACTTCCACAGACACCCATACAAACATACATGTACAACAGAATGTGAAAAACTTCAGCTGAAGACACATAACCTACGAGCTGAGCTTACTCTATGAGAAACGTGAATGCTTACTAAGAGAAAGCTTTATTCATAATTAATAGCTGAAAACTAGAAGCAAGTGAAGTATCTGTAACCACAGAAAGGATCAAATTGAGCCCACCCACACCTATGGAAACTGCACTTAAAACAAGTTTTTAATTTACACAGAATACTTTAGAAACATAATCTGAAGCCAGGCGGTGGTGGCGCACGCCTTTAATCCCAGCACTTGGGAGGCAGAGGCAGGTGGATTTCTGAGTTCGAGGCCAGCCTGGTCTACAGAGTGAGTTCCAGGACAGACAGGGCTACACAGAGAAACCCTGTCTCAGAAAAACCAAAAAAAAAAAAAAAAAAAAAAACCCAAAAAAAAAAAGAAGAAGAAGAAGAAGAAGAAGAAGAAGAAGAAGAAGAAGAAGAAGAAGAAGAAAGAAAAGAAACAATAATCTGAGAAAAAGAAACCAAAAACAGCACAAATCCCATGGCCTTGAAACCACAAGTGAAACTATAGCATTTACAGCGTAAAGCTCAGATGGCTAAAGCGAGACAAGGGAAACTGCCACAAATTTCAGTGTAATGGTCGGATTCTGAAGTCACCGACTGCGGGAGAACTTATGGGGTACTTCTGCCAGTGATGGCTTGTATCTGCTCTTAGCAATTAAGCTGGGTGCTATAGATTTACTGTACAAATCTCTTGTGACATTTTATGCACCTATATAAGAATTACAGCTCACAACTGACTCTTTAAAAAATAAATGAATACAATTCTAGACTCTTTTTGTTTGTTTGTTTTTTTGGATTTGGTTTTTTTTCGAGACAGGGTTTCTCTGTGTAACCCTGGCTGGAACTCACTCTGTAGACCAGGCTGGCCTCGAACTCAGAGATCCGCCTGCCTCTGCCTCCCAGAGTGCTGGGATTACAGGCGTGAGCTACCACTGCCCGGCCAATTCTAGACTCTTAAAGTCCCTAATTTAGATGTCTTACACACACACACACACACGTTCTGCCATGAAGATGCTAGAACTGTACTCCAACATCCTTTTTGGGAGTGGGGATGTATAAAACAAGGTTTCTCTGTTAAACCTTGGCTGTCCTGACCTCACTCTGTAGAGCAGGCTGGCCTTGAACTCTTAAACTCACATAGATCCTTGTCTGCCTCTGCTTTCTAAGTCTGGGATTAACAGTGTGCACTACCAATATCTGTCTTAATTCTGTTTCTTACTGTAGGAGTATGACAAACATACCGAGCTGGGTCATCTTCCCTTACATTTTTCCTTGCTTAGCTTCATTTGCTTATATGAGTTAGGTTAGGAAGGGATTAATGCTCACAATGGGAAAAAGTTCCATAATTTCACCTTGTATTTCAAAGGAACGAGATAGGAGGAAGCATTCTATCAGTCAGGATGGAGTGATACATAAATTGGTCAGCCAACACATCCTGTCACACAGTCTTAATGCAAGCTCCCTGTTGTAATACACATTGCCCCAAGACCCTGCCCATCTCAGGAATCCGGCCATCTTCCTCAACTTCTGTAGAGAGTAAATCTTGATAGCCTTGCCAAATAGGGGAACAAGGGCTAACCACAGCTAAGGGATTC
Organism: Apodemus sylvaticus; assembly: GCF_947179515.1. Classification (NCBI taxonomy): domain Eukaryota; kingdom Metazoa; phylum Chordata; class Mammalia; order Rodentia; family Muridae; genus Apodemus; species Apodemus sylvaticus. The sequence goes on from NC_067480.1 coordinate 106,507,594, forward strand.
TGATTTCTCGTTCTCATGGCAAATGGTAATCCAAGGGTGCACGTGAGAAACTGTGCATTGTCTTGTGCTATGAAAAACATCCTGATAATAGATATGCATGGTGGGAGGATGGGTTGGTTAGATTCCTGTTGCAGCAACTGACTACCTGCTGTGCATGTTACTTTCCTTAGTTCTATAAAATAAGGAAAGCGCTTTCCTTTTGACAGCTTTTGAGTTTGGCAACGTCTTTTCAGAGTTTAGTCAGGTGTGAAGTTTACACTTACAATCTCAGCACTTGGGAGGCTGGAGGAAGAGATAGATCATCAATCAGGCCTGGTCCATAAGTGAGCTCCAGGCCAGCCATGGGTTACAGTGTGAGAGTCTCTCAGAGTCAGAAATGTGTCATGTGTCGTGGTAATGGTACAGTGGTACAGTGCAGGCTGAGCTGCACGGTGAGACCTGTCTGAGAGCAGACAACTAACCAAACTCATAGTGCAATGCAGAGGCTCATGCTAGGAGTAAGACAGGAACTCTAGGTCAGTCCCAGGCCACAAAGTCATGGATCTTGGGCACGTGTCCTAAACCTTGGTTTCCCTTGAACATAAAATGAGTGAATTATAGTCAGGTATGCTGCCTGATAGCATGGGGCCTGCCAGCATTACGGTCAGAAAGTGATGACATCAGGCACGCCATCTTACTACAGCCTGTCATCACTGCAGTGGGTAAGTGACGATGTGTCTGTCATAGGAAAAGTGAGGAGACGGCCATAAGAGGCTTCCAAACCCGTGCTCTCGGACATGGCCCTGGCTACACATGCACAAGAATTAAAGGACCCATGAGAACAGGATGGGGTTGGGGGAGCACATGATGAACAGCTGCGGTGAGAGGAACCAGAATGCACTGCTTACAGGGATGCAGATGGCAAAGAACACATTTAATCTAAAAAAAAAAAAAAAAAATCAGAAAGCTGAAATGGATAGAGAGGAGTAGGAGGCTGAGGCAGGAGAATCGCAATCTTGGGGCATCTTGGGGGGAAGGAAGGAAGGAAGGAAGGAAGGAAGGAAGGAAGGAAGGAAGGAAGGAAGGAAGGAAGGAAGGAAGGACAGATGAGGCGAGGCAAAGCAAGGCAAGGCAAGGCAAGGCAAGGCAAGGCAAGGCAAGGCAAGGCAAGGCAAGGCAAGGCAAGGCAAGGCAAGGCAAGGCAAGGCAAGGCAAGGCAAGGCAAGGCCCTTCTCAGCAAAACCAGCCAAGCCAGATGGCCGGTGACAACACCTTTTCAGCTCTGCAGTTCCTGTTCTCTAGCTGAGGACTGAATGAGTATTCAGAGGCTCTGAACTGTGCTTGAAAGAAAAGGCAGAATATTACCAGACTCTACATTCTAATTTCCTGCTTACTACAGTTAAAGATATAGCTTAGCATGGCAAGTGGCAGACAGGCAGACAGACATGACCCTTGCATGTGCACACAGTTCTTGTCTAGGTAAACGCTGAGGCTGCACACACTGAGCCTGTGTGTCACGCACTCAGTGCTGACAACCAGAGAGCTGACAGGCCCAACCTCAGACCTGACTCACACCCCCACTTAGCCAGCCACAGGACACAGACTCAGACTTACTTACCTACAGCCTCCACACTACATAGAGAGTTCCCTTTTTAGAAAAATGTTTATTCTAACAAGTCACTCTAGTAGGGGGGTCATGCAATAACTCCACTGTCTGTCTACAGTTCATAAAATGTACTTCAGGACAACCAGTTCCACTGGTTTCCAAGAAGAAGAAAAAATTGTCGTATATTACTCAGGAGAATTACCTGTAGTAGCCCTCCATCGTCAAAGCGCAGGACCTCTAGTATGCTCTCCGACTGGATGAATGCTGTGAAGAAAACAGACCAAACATCACTGATGGAACAGAAACCCAATCTCACCATTTTCCTTGAAGGAAGTACAATTTTCCATTTTAATATACTGCTTCCTGGGGAATGCAGGCCAACAGTAGTTAGAGCTTTTTCTTAGCATGTGTGAGGGCCCTGAGGTCAATGCTGGCATCCAAAATAAGCCAATAAAACACTGCTTCTTTGAGAGTAATGGTTACGAGGAAAATACAACAAATGCCCCAGAACTTTAGCAACTTTGAAATGCTTTCCTATGTAATCATGATCAATACTAAGACAGCTTCAATAACCCAGCTGTCAAGTAGCCTTGAAAATACCTAACTACCCCTGCTGTTGTGGAAAGGGCAGAGTCAAATCAGCTGTCTGCACGCGCTCCTGTACGCACGCATTTGTTCTTCACCTAGGCGATCAGAGGCATGAGCAAACGGATCTTCCTCTATTGTAGGAAACAATGCACACTACATAAGGCAAAGATGACACACGCACACAAGGGCATATGCGAAGCCAGTAGCTGTGTTGTACGATATGCCAATGATGAGCTTAACATGTAACAAAGTCATCTGAAAGCTGTCCACAGGTAAATCTGTAGGGCATTCCTTAGAGCAGTTTTAGTCATAACCATTCACTTAAGCTGTATTACAAACGCAAGAAGGCTGGCTCCACAGGAGTTAGCAAGTCTGAAGCAAATGTACTGTGCACTGGAATGGACTAAGTACAGATATGAGCAAAGTATGGCGGGTTCCTCACAGTTAGACTAAGAGTTTACAGAGGCAAAGGGGAGAGGAGGCTCAGCATTAAGAGCACTGGCTGTTCCATTCTTCCAGGAGACCCAGGCTGGATTGCCAGCACTCACACGGCAGCTAACAACCGTCTGTATCTCCAGTTCTAGGGGGTCTGACACCCTCTTCTGCTCTCTGAATGTACTGCATATATACATAGTGCACAGACAAACATGCAGGCAAACACCCACACATTAAGATAAAATAAATAAATCTCAAAAAAAAAAAAAAAAAAGCCCCAGATGTGCACATACCTGTTAGAATAATGAAATACACTTCCTTACTCAACCAGTGACACCGAGCAGTAAGGACCACATTATTTATCCCCACAGCCTAAGTTTTGAGACTATTCCAATGGAATGAATTGGGGCCTCTAGAGAAAGGTCCATTTCTAGGATTGGGATCACACACACACACACTCACGCAAAACTTTATAGAGAAGTAACAGTTAACAGAGAGTCCCAAGTGACCAAGGCTAGAGCAGTTTGAACAGCAGACCAAGTGTCACAGGACTGTAACCTAATACAGAACAAACACCAGAGTCCATACTCAAACAAGGAAATTATACTAAATAAATACTTGGGAAGAGAGAAAGGGGGGAGGGCTATCACCCTGTACATATTTACATACAATATGGCTTCCTTTTAAAGAATATTATATGGGAAGGGAGAGCAACTTTACAGTAAGGAGACCTCAGCTAGATCAAGAAAGATCAGGGGGCTAGAGAGATGGCTCAGTGGTAAAGAGCACTGACTGCTCTTCCGAAGGTCCTGAGTTCAAATCCCAGCAACCACATGGTGGCTCACAACCATCCGTAACAGGATCTGACTCCCTTTTCTGGAGGTCTTCTGAAGACAGCTACAGTGTGTTTACATATAATAAATAAATCTTTTAAAAAAAGAAAGAAAAGAAAAAAGAAAGATCTACTCTAACTGTGAAAGTCATCAATAATATTCACCCTTGATATGACATAGGAAAACCCTCCCCCTAACACACAGTCTCAGTCCAATGGTGAGGGAAATCCTACTCAAGTCCCAAGTAAGGGATATCTGTGACCTACAGAAGATCTCATCAGTTAGCAATATTCAAAGCCGTCATGCCATCAAACAGAGGCAAGGAAAATCTGAAGAGCCAAGACTATAAATGTGATATCTTAGATGCTATTCTAGAACATAAAGGGAGCAGTGCACTGAAACTAAAAATATCTGAGGAAAGCATATTATCTTCTTAATAAGAATGGATTAATTCTGGTTTGTTAATGGTTTAAAAGAGTAGTGTGAAATGTTAGTAATAGGGCAGATGGGATAGGAGGGGTGGGTGGGTGCTATGGGGGTGGAAGGGTGGGTACTTATGGGGGCGGGGTGGGTGCTAGGGGTTTGGTAGGTGTTGATGGTGGGGTGAGTGGGTGGGTGCTGAGGGGTGGGGTGGGTGCTGAGGGTGGGGTGGGTGGGTGCTGAGGGTGGGGTGAGTAAGTAGGTGCTGAGGGTGGGGGTGCTATGAGGGTGGGGTGGGTGGGTGCTATGAGGGTGTGGTGGATGGGTGAGTGGGTGGGTGGGTGTGCTATGGGGGTAGAACAGATGGGCACTATGCTATCTTCGAAATTATTTTATCTAAACTTGTCCTAAGCTATAAAGCTTATTTTTTAAAGAATGTGAATCAATGATCATCATTTGTCTGAGTATGGAGGCCACTGGCTTGCCACGTGCCAGAGTTGTGGAATTCAGTGATGAAGCCCACCCTGCAATCTCATATATCTAATGTGGTAGAAAACGTTAATCCTGATCCAGGGTTTCTACCCCATCTGTCTTAGTCAGGGTTTCTATTCCTGCACAAACATCATGACCAAGAAGCAAATTGGGGAGGAAAGGGTTTATTTAGCTTACACTTCCATGCTGCTGTTCATCACCAAAGGAAGTCAGGAGTGGAACTCAAGCAGGTCAGGAAGCAGGAGCTGATGCAGAGGCCATGGAGGGATGTTTCTTACTGGCTTGCTTCCCCTGGCTTGCTCAGCCTGCTCTCTTATAGAACCCAAGACTACCAGCCCAGGGATGGCACCACCCACAAGGGGCCCTGCCCCCTTGATCACTAATTGAGAAAATGCCCCACAGCTGGATCTCGTGGAAGCACTTCCACAAGGGAGGCTCCTTTCTCTGTGATAACTCCAGCCTGTGTCAAGCTGGCACACAAAGCCAGCCAGTACACCATTTCAGACTGTTTAGTTCCCAGATAAAAGACACACACAACCTTTCTATTTACAATAGGCCTTAAGCAGCGTTAGAGCTGGGCAGATATCTTCCTTCAGTCATCAGAATCTACTTTGCTAGCGATAGATAACCCAACCCGAGTGATTGCTGTCTCACTGGGGCTGAGCTTCACTGCCACGCCCTCAGGGCTGTGGAGGCTTCTCTTTCCTCCTCCACCTTCTCTCCCTTTTCTGGGTCTCCTTCCCACCCCAAACCCAGGTCTTGGGGAGCGCACTTACCATTACAATAGGTAGCAAGAGCAAACCTCAACAGCCTAGCTTCTGTAAGGGGGCAAAAGGGAAGGCAGGCAGTGTAAGAAATTAGCCGACTACACAGCCTGACTGACAGATGGCGTTTCCTGCTCACTGAGCATTCCCGAGCCCTTCATTCAGGAATCTCAAAAAGATGTTATTTTGGGAAACCCCAGGCATTGTCAGAGCCAAACTGTTCTATTTCTGCTCACCTCTCCCAGTCCTCAGCACGCACACAAACCCAATATAAACACTGGTCATATATACCAAAACCAGCCTTTTGCTTGGGTGGCAGTGCTGGAGTCTGTGCTGGCACAGTTGACCTTTCCTGGTTATGTTCCCTCCAATTCTAGTTTATAATCTTATCTTAGAACTGATATCCATGCCTTCTGCACAAGAACCTCTGAATAAAGCGACAGACCCTTTGGAACAGAGCACAATGCCCATTGGCGCAGGCAGCTGCCTCTCCAGCGCCATGGAAGTGCCCAGCTGACCCACTCCGCCCTTCATGCTGCTCACTGGTTAACACGAACCTACATCCCAGACTATCCAGAAGGCATTTGTCCTATCCCTGAAGACAGGCACAGTTGCTAACCTAAGAACACTGGACTAGTTAAAAATGGCTTAACTTGGGAGCGGCTCAAAAGGTAAACAGAAAACAGAGCGTCCTTAACAGCCCTGCACCTAGTCAGCAGAGGAGAGCAGCAAGAGGCGGGAGCACTATGTCTGGAGTGTTGGTAACTATTCAACAGGGCCATGCACCCATCATGCTGAACACAGCATCAGTAATCTGGATACACTCTGCTCTTAATTAGGACATTAAGAGACTACCATAAGTTTTATCAACTGGAAAAATTAATAGCAGTAGCTAGGATAGTCATAAAAGAAAAACATCATATTAAACATCACCAATACTCTTTGATTATAAAGAAATACATAGAATTTATTATTTAATGAAACAAGATTAGGATATTTGGCACTGGGTGACTAATTATAATAACTTTAGATTATATGCCTAAAACAGGAAGACACTATCCACATATTTAATCCCTTGGAGCATTTGTGACTTGAATAAAAATGGCCCCATAAGCCCACAGGGAATGGCACTATTAGCAGGCGTGGCCTTATTGGAGTAGGTGTGGCTCTGCAGGAAGAGGTATGACACTGGAGGTGAGCTTTGAGGTCTCTGATGCTTGAGTCACAAGCAGTGTTGCTATTTCTTCTTGGTGGCTTAGGATCTGAATGTAGACCTCTCCCATTACCTCCCCAGCACCATGCCTGCCTGCACGCCGCCATGCTTCCCACCGTGACGACAATGGACTCATCTTATGAACTGTAAGTCAGGCCCAATTCAGTATTTTCCTCTATAAGAGCTGCCATGCTCATGGTGTCACTTCACACATTGGAAACCCAAACTAAGATAAGTACTGACAGTTAATAGATCATAAACTATTAAAAGTGTGCAGAGTCACCACACAGCAGGATATGTTGGCCCACCCTGTCATGCCAGCATCAGCAAAGGCAGAAGGCTGGAGAAGCTGGAGGGCAGCCTGGTCTGCACATGAGAGCCTACTTCAGGGAAGGGGACGGGTGGCAAAGGAGCAAGAACAGACCGCAAGCCTCCAGACCTGGACTCAAACCACACTGCTGCTTTCTTCTCTTCCTCAAGATAAGTTCCCCTAATTTTATATCAAGTCGAAACACTCTGGTATTCTTTGGCTTAAGCAGCAATCTGATGTAATAAAATATAAGTGGCTAATGAATATCAATATTTATTGTTATTAAAATTCAAGCTAAGAATCAGATACTATGATGCCATTGTAAGTTATTATTTTATTAAGATTCAGGAGGCAAAGGAAAGAGTACTCTTGAGTTTGAAGCTAGCTTGGGCTACACAGCAAGAACTTGTCACAAAAAAACAATAAAGGAGAAAACAAAGAGTACTCTGGAGTGTCAGGGGTGGTGGCACACCTCAGAGGGCAGACAGGTGGATTTCTATAAATTTGAGACCAACCAAAACTACATACTGAGTTTCAGACTAGCCAAGAAACCTGTCTCTAAAAAGGGGGCAAAAAAAGACAAGGTTGGGGGGCGCATAAGGTCATATTCAGCAGCACTGTAGAAATGCAATAGTATTTATTCTCCTTGCTGTTTATGACCAAGTAAGTGTCTGAAAGGAGGGAGGGAGGGAGGGAGGGAGGGAGGGAGGGAGGGAGGGAGGGAAGAAAGGACTTACTTTGGATCGCACTTGTGTGGATACAGGCCAGTGACAGGCAAGGCCCAGCCACTGAAGTAAGCCAGAACGGTTTGCCACGGCCAGGAGACAGAGAAGTAAGCCGTGTCTTTTTTCCTTTCCCCAGGCTGGAACCACAGTGCAGGGAAGGTGCTATCAACATTCTGAGTGGCTCTTCCTCAGACAAATGTCTTAGACACACTTTGAGCTCAGTTCCCAGAATTGACGGGGGAGGGTGACATTTATGCTATAAAGGCAAGTCTTTCTTTACCATAATTTTGTTGCTGTTTTTTTTTTTTTGACAAGATTTCCCTGTGTAGCCTTGACTGTCCTGGTACCCACTTTATAGACCAGGCTGGCCTGAAATGCAGAGTCTGCCTGCTCTGCCTCCCAAGTGCTGGGATTAAAGGCCTGTGCCACCACTACCAGCCTCTACTACAATTTTTGAAGAAGAAAAACTTTCCCAAATATTGCAGCTGATAATTAGTTGACCGACTTCTTAATACTGTAAAATGTTGATGAGAACAGCAATGTAAATAACCACCAGCGACAGACTGTGTGCATGCGCACACGCACGCGCACACACGCGCACATGCACACACGCGCACATGCACACACACGCACACGCGTGCGCGCACACACACACCACACACACAAGCACATGAGTGTATGCTGAGCAGTCTTCATTTTCAGATCACGGTCTCTTGACTGAAGAGGAGGAGGGTCGTTAAATCCTCTAGGAGAACCAAGAAGACAAAGGCACCCGAGCAGGGCTCAGGAGCCCATCCTGCCCGTGATGGGACCATCTCCTCCATTCACACAGTGAGACCTCCCTGACTGCTCTTGGCAGGCCCAGCGCCCTGAGTTAGTACACCACAGTCTGCCATTAGTCAGCCCTGGCCTTGAGGACAACCTGAAGAGTGAGTGACAGCTAAGGCTGGCAGAGACCGTGGCTTTGCGCTGGATTCACTGCTAATGGCCTACAGAGCTTCTTAAAAGTTCTGTTTGTTCAAGACTGTGTTTCAGAAAGGGCTGGGCAAATCCAAATGTTTATTCATTGTGGCTGGTGTGGAGCCCTTGCGGCATGCTGGTTACGTCATAATAAATTATGTGAAAGCTAAAATAGAAACTTATCTTTCACCATATTTAATACAAATTGGACTGATGAGGTGGTTCAGTGAGAAAGCCTAGTGCTAATCCTGAGAAAACCAAATCCACAATTTTGGGCCAAACTTTTAGCAAATTGTATTGACTATGAAATAATGACTAAGAGATGGGCTCTGGTCAGGACTACTCCCTGAATGCAATATCCAAAATAACCTGTAAGCCCCGCCTGCCAGGACCAGGCAACTTCCTCGGATGCTGGGAGTTAACAGTTCTTGGAATACAACCAAAGCCTCACGGGAAAGTAGGGTGGCCTATGGGTTTGCCTTTATAAACCCCTGCAACATGGATCTCAGGGCCGCTTAACTGGAAGTTCCAGGGCATGGTCCTGAACAAAATCCATCTCCTGGTCAGTATTTAATATTTAATAAAGCTTCTTTCAAATTTGGCCCAAAAAGGTGTAATCCAGTTTTCTCCAGCAAATCTCGTTTGGAGGCCCCAGTGTGCTAACTCTTCACTCAAAGATCCTTATGAGATGAGCTCCCAGGAGTGCTAACCCTGGGTAGACAGCTGACCCAGCTGACCCAAGCGCCTCTGGGAGGCGCTTTCCACTTGTGGACACCTCTCTTTAAATAGCGGCCCTCCTTCTCAGGAAGTCATGGAAGCCTGTGGCTGTCTCACCCTTCTATGGCACCTGTCTGCCTGGCTTCTGGTTCTGGGGGATCCCAATCTGGCATGGGCTGGCCTGATGGGGCCTATGACCTCATAGCCCCTGGTCATTTCTGGTTAATTAGGGAGTTCAGCCAGAGCCACCAGAGTCCTCCCTGGTGAGACCAGGGGCCAAGATATAACAAAGAACAAAGTTTTCAAAGTTTTGTGCTCAAAGAAGCCTGGTACCCTAGCAGCTAACAAGGACTAGTGAACCTCTGAAGCAGAGGACTCCAGCTATTAACTGCTGTGTCTGGTCACGTCTAGTCTGGTCTGTCTCTATGTGTTCCAACTTGGGGCAAAAGAGAGGCCACACCCGTGGCTCCACCTCCTGCCTGGGTCTCACTGGTGTCTAGGCCTAACTATCTGCTCTTGGAAAAGTCACTCCTAAATTGGTGGAGCCTTTAGGGGCATGGGATTCACAAAATCCACTGGGCAGTGGGCAGCTCTAAAAAACCCAGAGAGCCTGTAGGGAAGCCAGCAGCCAATCCTGCTACAGCGGCCCTGCGCCTGTGAAGATGGGATTCGGCAAGCAGCAAGGTGCTCCTCCGTGACATCCCAACAGTGGAGCAGACAGGAAAAGTGCTGTCTGTTCATTTTCTGTGTGTAGATGGATCTGTAAGTTTTCTTGAAAACATAGGGCTGAGTGGGAATTGCATCAGGCTCAGTTAAATAAATGCTGCTGCATGCTTGTTTCTGCTTGGTCTCCTTTGAATTCCTGAGCCTGTCCTAGTTACATTAGGCTGCTACTGTTACAGTCAGCCACTTCATTTGTTTGCCTGTGTGACCTTAAAGGTTGTTTTGTCTGCTCTACTTTACTGAGAAGCTGGCCCTGGAGCTAGGTTACGGCTCACCCCTTTTCAGACTAAGGCCTGCTTTTAAAGTCTATGTCCAGGGTCAGAAACTAAAGGAATTATTGGCTTATAAGATTGCATATGGTTAAAAATCTAATATCTGTAACAAATCATTAACTTAAAATTTGTAACTTGGGGTTGGTAGTTAAAAATCCGTGCTTGGATAACCTTAACGGGGCTATGTGACGTCATTCCACTCCAGATATAAACATGTGGCTGCTGCCACCTCGGGCAGCAGCCGGTGCATGGCTAGATGCCCTCTTTGCTGGAGTTGAAGAAGGTGGATGCCATAGCTTCACCCCATCTTTACGTAGTATGGGCCAACCAAGGAAACATCTCCAGAGATGCTTTTACATTGGAAAAGATTTTTATATAATTTCTGTCTTGTCTTTAAAACTTTCTAAGCGCTGGGCAGCAGTGGCACACGCCTGTAATCCCAGCACTTGGGAGGCAGAGGCAGATGGATTTCTGAGTTCAAGGCCAGCCTGGTCTACAGAGTGAGTTCCAGGACAGCTAAGGCTATACAGAGAAACCCTGTCTCAGGAAAAAACCGAAAACAAAACAAAACAAAAAAACAAAACACAAAAAACTTTCTAAGAGTAATCCACTTGGTAATGATTTTAGAGACATTAAACTGTTCACACTGGTAGAGTTTGGCTTTGAATTCTGAAAACTATGGTTGTGCTCTGTGCCTTTGCTCTTTAAAAGGTACTTTATTTTGATAAGAAAATACAGTTGAAAGATTTTAAACTTTAAAAGAAAGTTTTGGAGTTTCACAGAAAACTTTTTTAAAACTGGGTGTTTTAAAGAAACAACTTTTAAGGTTATGGGACACTTTATGTGTATAAGATATTTTATTATAATGTTTTTGTTAATATGTGATCTTAATAAATAGATCTATTTAAAAAGGCTACAGCTAGACACCGGAGGCATCTCCTGTCACTGTCAGACGATGACAAGGCACTAGGAGCAATTCCTCAGCCTACAGTTAGCAGCCCTCCCCACGGCGGGCGGCCTGGGGCTGTCACCAGGGTGTTTACAATGAGATCCATAACAATGGCACCTCCGTGGCAAAATTACAGTTGTGAAATACCACCAAGAACGATTTTATGGTTGAAAGTTTCCAGAACATGAAAAACTGTTAAATCGTCACAACATTAAAAAGTTGAGAAGCACTAGCTTAGGAGAATGTTTCTCCTCAGTCTATTCAGGCTAACAGACTGGTTTTTTTTTTTTTTTTATTTATTTCTTATATATAAGTACACTGTGGCTGTCTTCAGGCACACCAGAAGAGGGCATCAGATCCCATTACAGATGGTTGTGAGCCACCATGTGGTTGCTGGGAATTGAACTCAGGACCTCTGGAAGTGCTCTTAACCGCTGAGCCAGACCCCTAAAAGAGATTGATTTAAGGGTATATGTCCAACCTCCTTGCTTTTGTGGTGTTATTAATAAGCTCTAGCTCTTTTGGTAAACTGAGTCATAAAGTAAACTGCTGTATTTTATAATGGTACACCATGTAAGGATCAGAAAAGTTCCCAGTCTCTATGAACTGTGTTTATGAGTTAAAAGTCTTGTCTTGATGGTGGAAGAGTTTCAACTCAAAAATTATTATTCTTATTATAAACTGCTAAAGATGGTTAAGCTTTGAATTATACTTATAGTCGTGCTAAATATTAATGTAATTAATTACAAAGAAGGGCTTTATTTTTCCATGCGTGTTTTCACAGTATACCCTAAAGCAAATGACTAGAAACAAACAGGGAGTGTTTAGCTCAGATATACTTCATAAATAACTGCCCTCAAGCCTGTCAGAGATCTGCAGACTGTGGCATTTAAGATGTTAAACTTACTATGACAGACACTCCCAGATCCTAACAGTGACCCCCAAGGTCTCCAAGAACACAAAGGACACAGCGGCAAAGGACTGTGCAAGGATTGTGGTAGAGCTAACCAGTGGACCAGACTACCCCAATGCTGTGAAGACCACAGGAGCCTGGGATAATGTCTAGGTAAGGACTAATCTATCATTTAACTGACAAGTAAATCATTTTGATTATACTTCATCCTTCTCAGATCCCTGATCACATTGATCACTTTGTCAGCCCTTTCCCCCAAGGCTGTAGCCATCTTGTTAGGTCATTAGTTAAAGCTACCGTTCTTTTACTAAGAAAAGGACACAGATCTGCCTGGCTCATGGGCCTCATTTTAAAGGATCAACAGGTTTCAGGTGTAACTTTTCACTAAAGGAACATGCTACACAATGACTGTTTTCAATAATAACTATTCATGTCTCTGGTAAATGGTTAGAATTAAAAAAAAATCTGTTGTGAGGTATGTGAAGGTTTTAGGAGAATAAAAGCTTAAATAAGCCCCTAGGGTCTTGGACATCACCTAAGCTATGTGAAGAAATGACAGTCGGCCTGAGGCCCTGCCTTCCTGTGCTGCTCTTCCCTGACAGGGGAAGCTTCAGAGTCCAACTTTCTCTGGAGAGCCAGCACTGACTGCTGCTGGCCGTCACAAGCTCACAGTCTGGGTTTTCTCTGGTTGTCTCTTAAATATAAACTTAAAGATGTTTTCATAGGGCGATAACATCTCTGTCCAACTATACACCTGGCTCTCTGGACGAGGAAAGAGTGTAAAGATGTTCGTACTTTTTCCTGCTGTTTTACAGCACCTGTTAACAGCTTTTTCTATAATGTGGATTTCAGTACAATGGTAATGCTAATATATCTCCTTTTGTAAACTAAAAACTCATGCAAAGCTTCAGGGGGTCAAAGAAGTCATCAGACTAGGATGCACCTGTCACAGGTCAGCCGGGGGAAATCCCATTCTCAGGAATAGACAGGTGCAGAAACGTAGGCTGTACTTAATTCCCCCCCCCCCCCCCGGGATTCTTCCCATTCCCCAGTTACCAGAAGATTTTAACTTCTGTTCCTAGTCTATTGGTCTCAACAGATTTCTCACTTGCTGACAGACTCCATCCAGGGATCACCTGTGGACTGTGAAGTGCTGAGCTCTGGACTTTGCAGAAAGCTGATGTAAGCCAGTCCAGCCTATGTGACTGCTCAGTCTCTTCAGCTGGATCAGCTAGCTAATCTGATGCTTCTGATAAATGCCCCAGTGCCCAGCCTTCAACTTGCCTTCCTGGGCCCTGGCAACAATGCCCTCATGTCAGCTGGAAGTAGTACCAGAAGAGAGTGACCATCCCACCAGCACTACCACAGGCTGAAATGGTAAGTCAAAAGGACTTAGCATACAGGACAAAATGGCTACCTGTAAGCCAACTGATACACCAGACAAATGGGCCCAGATTTATCAACTGGTAGATTTGTTAATTAAAATAATTCTACAATATTATAGGGCACCTGGCCTGTGTTCTGTAGAACAAAGAGGTATTATATGGCGTTTTAAAACCGTTGTTTCTAGGGGCTGGAGAGATGGCTTAGCAGTGAAGAGCACTGACTGCTCTTCCAGAGGTCCTGAGTTAAATTCCCTTCAACCACATGGGAGCTCATGACAATCTGTAATGGAATCCAATGTCTCCTTCTGGTGTGTCTGAAGACAGCTACAGTGTACTCATATACATGAAATAAATAAATATTAAAAAAAACAAAAACAAAAAACCAGCCGGGCAGTGGTGGCGTATGCCTTTAATCCCAGCACTTGCCAGGCAGAGGCAAGCGGATTTCTGAGTTCGAGGCAGCCTGGTCTACAGAGTGAGTTCCAGGACAGTCAAGGCTATACAGAGAAACCCTGTCTCAAAAAAAAAAAAAAAAAAAAACAAAACAAAACAACCAACCAACCAAACAAACAAACAAAACCCGTTGTTTCTGTACAAACCATTCAGGATTATAATCTGGCTGTACTAAAGTAACTATATAAAAAGGAAACCTGAGCTGGGCGGTGGTGGCGCACGCCTGTAATCCCAGCACTCTGGGAGGCAGAGGCAGGCAGATTTCTGAGTTCGAGGCTAGCCTGATCTACAGAGTGAGTTCCAGGACAGTCAGGGCTATACAGAGAAACCCTGTCTCGAAAAAAAGAAAAAAGAAAAAAAAAAGAAAAAAGAAAAAGAAAAAAAAAAAAAGAAAAAGAAAAAAGAAAAACCTGAGACACATGACTGGTGCCCCGTTGGTTTCCAGGCTCTTTCTGGATAGTAGCTCTGATGTCAGCCATCACAGGACCTTTGGCCTTCTTGGTTCTGCTAATTACAGTTGGCTCTTACATCACTGATACAATAACTAAAAGCTAATCCCTGTGATTACTCACCACAGAGTCAAGAATTTGATCCAAGACACAAGGGGGGAATGTAATACCTAAAATTAACCTGTAAGCCCCACCTGCCCAAGGACCAGGTAACCTCTTGAAACACTGGGAATTGAAGTTCTGGAAAAATAACCAAAGCCTCATGGGAAAGTATGGTGGCCTATGGGTTTGACTTTATAAACCCCTGCAACACGTGTCTTGAGGCCACTCAGCACAAAGTTCCAGGGAGTTGTCCTGACCAAAGTCCATCTCTTGGTCAGTATTAATAGTTAATAAAGCTTACTTCAAATTTGGCCCCAAAATGTGGAATTATTTTTTCTCCAGAATCTATATTAGCAGCCTGACTTTGATCCCTAGACCCTATATAAAGGTGGGATAGGAACTAATTCCACCAAGCTGTCCTCTGCCCTCCACACGTGTGCTATGAAAAGTGTGTATTCCCCATGTGTATGCACATACACACACAATAAAAGCAATTTTTAAAGTACAAAATCATTTTGTGTGTGTGTGTGTGTGTGTGTATATACGTGCGCGCGCGCACGCGCGATCTCTCTCTCTCAAGCACATGAGCGTGGAAGAAAATCTGAGTCATTCTTCAGTATATTCCTCATTTTTTTTAAAGATTTATTTATTATTATGTGTAAGTACACTGCTGCTCTTTTCAGACACACCAGAAGAGGGCGTAGGATCTCATTACAGATGGTTGTGAGGCCACCACGTGATTGCTGGGATTTGAACTCAGGATCTTCAGAAGAGCAGTCAGTGCTCTTAACCGCTGAGCCATCTCACCAGCCCTATATTCCTCATTTTTTGGGCAGTATCTCTTAGACCTGGAGCTGGCTGAGTGATCCCAGGGATCCCAGACTCCTCCTCAGCAGTGTCATTACAAGTGTGGCTGGAGAGTTTTATGTCAGCTTGACACAAGCCGGAGTTACCTGAAAGGAGCGAACCTCAATTGAGAAAGTGCCTCCATAAGATCCAGCTAGAAGGCATGTTCTTAGCACGAGATTTCTTAGTTAGCCCATTGTGAGTCCTGCCATGGTGGGCTATTGGTCCTGTGCTCCTTGAGAAAGCAGGCTGAGCTAGACATTAGGGAACAAGCCAGTCAGCAGCACCACTCCTTGGCCTCTGTATTAGCTCTGGCCTCCAGGTCCCTGCCCTGCTTTGAGTTCCTGTTCTGACTTCCTTCAGTGATGGACTACAATGTAGAAGTATACGCCAAATAAACCCTTTCCTCCCCAGCTTGCTTTTGGTCATGGTGCTTCATCACAGCAACAGAAACCCTAACCAGGACACGGTGCATGCCACCACCTTCCAGTTTCTCCACACAGGTTCTGGAGATTGAACTGAGGCCCTCATGTGTGGCAAGCACGTCACTGACTGAGAGCTATCTTCCTAAGCCCTTCTCTGGGGACAAGGTTTGACTATCATTCTATATATAGTCTATGCTGGCCTTAAATTTGCTATTCTCCTGATTCTGCCTCCTGAGTGACTGGATTACAGGCATGGCCTACCATGTTTGGCCTTACACTGGCTTTAAGTACTTCACTACAATAAGAAAATAAGACTAAAATCTGGGTTGGGTTTTTAGCTTGGTAGAAACTGAACAGTGAGTATCTGTGAGAATGTGCTATCGGTCTCTTTAAACCTGTGCTACACTTAAAGCTCATCAATAACTGCTGCGATCAGTTTTCCCAGTGTGGGTGCTGACTGTGCATTTCCCTGTGGGTCTATCAATTGTTGCTATGAGATTGAATTGTTACATATGCACATAACTAGGGTTATGAAATTAACATCAAAACCCTCAGCACTGCCATCTTTTTAAAGAAAGGTTATTCTCTATGTTGTTTACTAAAATGCAATATGTAATCCTATATAATGTGTATGTACAGGATTTAATACATCTAAAACTTAAATAGAAGATTCCAGTGACCCCCTGCAATCACATCCTATGGAGGAGGAGGATACAGAGAGATCATGGATGTGAGACCTGCTCGGGTTACACAGCAAGAACATGCCCAAACCAAAACCAAAACCAAAAAGTGTTACAGAATAACTTTACAACTGTTAAATGTCATAATTTAATTTTCACTTTGCCTTAAAGTGTTTAATTCACATTTAAAAACATCAATAAAGTTAAGTTATAGCATATAAAATGAATTCCTGAAAACCACCAACTACTTTTAGCAACCTAACCATGAGAAAACCAGCAGCACACAGAAACTTCCGCTGTTACACCTCCCTGACCCTGCTGGAGTTGAGATCAGCAGGGGCAGGCGCAGCGCGGTAGAGCAGTGAGCCTGGAGCGGCTCTGAGTCGCGGGCCCACCACCCACAACAGCAGCTTCAGACCTGTGGGTGAGTAGGTCCTTGCCTGCTAAGGAAGGACTAACAGAAGATGCAAAGTCAGCAAGCAAGCAGGACCATCAAAGTGTCCACCACAAAAGAACAAAAGCACAGCCCAGTCCCAGGAAGCCTCAGTCAGAAAACATCACGTCCGGGACACAGATGTTCAAATATTCTAACTCCACTTAAGTGAAGTAAAAAGTCGGCAAATTACTGGATGTAAAAGTACTAGAAAACTAGAACAAATTAAGTTTCATGTATACAACATATTATTCAACAAAATATTAACAAACTGAATCTAGCATATCATGCTATAACCAAGGCTTTTGTTTACGGTATACAAGCTTCTCAAAACTTCGAATACAACCATCATAATGTGTAACTATCAACAGTCAGAACTGAAACAGACCAATGACCCTGTGCTCATTCACAGCAGAACAGTCTGCAAGGTAGGGGGGGTGGCACTGCCCCAGCTGCCCTGCAGGTGGCCCTTAGCAAAGCAAAGTGCACTCTCTGGGCATGGCACTCTCTGGGCATAGACAGCCGTGGCTCTCCATGCCGCTTCTCTTCAACATACCAAAGAAATGCTGCACACAGACGACTAAAAAAACTTTTTTTCCTCTAAAGAAATAAAACTACCTCCATTTGCAGACTAGATAATTGTGTTTGTAATACCAAAAAGGGACAAAAAGAAAAAGAAAGAGAGAAATTATTTAGAATAAGTAAATTTAGCAAAGCTGCAAATACAACTCAACCCCCAAATAGATCACATTTCTACATATTAACATAAATATGTAAGAAATTATCCGAATAAAATGAAATACTTAGGTACTGTATAGTACACATATACTAAAATCTACAAAAAGACAAAGGAACCCAAAGCCTCCATAATTAGGGATGCAGCTAAGCTGCCCTGCTCCATCTTGACAGTAGCCCTGACTCTACCCAGTGGCCCACAAAGCAACAAGACATGGGTGGGAGCCAGAGTGTGGGTGTGGGGGTGGGGTGGGGTGGGAGACAGTGGCCTTGCTAGGAGGAAAGGGTTTGGTGGGACCTGCACGGGGTGTAAGAAGAGTGACGACAGGGCTGAAAGAAACTGAAGTGCACTATCCACATGCAAGAAACCAATTTTAGAAAACATTTTCAGATGGAAAAATACTTTAAAAAGTCTAAATGGGCAAACATACCCTGTTCATTGGTCAAGAAATGTAAATATGTCCAGTCTTTTCAACAGATCCATGAGTTTACAACAAATCGTATGAAAATATCACGACAGCTTTCTGTACACACAGACTACCTGTGACAGTACCGGATGCGGTTGTGAAAATGGCATCACTGCAGAGCTCTGGAAAGCCTGTCTTTCACAAACAGGGACAACTGAAGGAGTGCCCCAGCGGATTGGTGCCTTCACCCAGCTCTGCTCCACGCTCTTCTCTCTGGCTTTGTGGCAACTCGATCACCACAGTCACCTCCACAGTGGGAACCAGCCTGGCAGTCACCTGGGAGGCAGGAAGGCCTTGCAAGCCTTCAAAGGCTCATTTCCAAAGAGCTGTCTATGTGACCTGTAGCTGAGTCCCTGTGAGGGACACCTGGACAGCTTTGATCTGACTCCGCGCTTCTCTGTACAAAGTCTGGACCCTAGGAACACTGGTCAGAGAGATTCAAGGTGTTTCAGGCTTGCTTTTAATCTAAACCTATTTCATCCTGTGGGGCACCTATTAGGGGAAACTTTCTGACATGTTTACTGAAGACTGGCCCTTGTGCTGCTGTTGGAGGAGGAGGAGGAGGAGGAGGAGGAGGAGGAGGAGGAGGAGGAGGAGGAGGAGGAGGAGAGCCTGGCTGCTGCTCCTCACAGACGCTGGGAATGATTCTCAGAGCACACAGCTCCGACCGGGGATGGCTGCAGGCATGTTCCTGTCTCCCAGACCCTGCAGAGCACTCTGAGGAAGCCTGAATAAGGGATGGTAGGCAGGAGGCCCGCAGACAGCAGAGCTTCTGAGGATACCCACCACCTGCTGTAATTCCAACATGGCATCACAGGCCTTCCAGAACTTGCCATCTTCTGACCAATTCTTTTTTTAAGAAACGCAAATAACCATTGTCTTTTAAGGAAATAAAAAGCTTACTTCTCCAGTTTGCACACGTTTGGCTGTGCACAGCGGAGCTCCGGAAGCCACGTGGCAAGAGGACCTGAGGCTGAGAACAAGACAAGTGCTGAAGGAGACGGAGGTGGAGAACCGGAGAGACTGACCTCGGGGAGGACAGGATCCCCCCACTGGTACAAATGAGAGCCATGGGGCAGCAATCTTAGCAGAGGAACAGGTAGAAAGATTGCTACAAATTTGAGGCCTGCTCTACATGGTGAGTTCTAGTCCACCCAGGCTTACAGACCCTGTCTCCAAAACAACACACACACACACACACACACACACCACCACCACCACCGCCGCCGCCGCCGCCACTGCTCTCCATTTTAGACCAAGACCGTGAGTAAAAAGGGCGTAAGAATCTTGAAAAGAGAGAGGGTGAGAGAGCAAACCTCTGTAAGCAAGCCTGGACCCATTGTGACTTTTCATCAAGGACATGGGTCTCTGGGAACAGGCGACCAGAATCCAAGAGGAGGAGCCAGCCCAGCTCAGCTCTGCCGCTGAACTACATCACGGTCCTGGGTGGGTTTGTCTGTTTTGCTTTTTTTGTTTTTAAGAAAGAACTCATCTTTGCAGATCAAGCTGGCTTTGAAATCATGATCTTCTGGCCTCAACCTCTCAAGTGCTGGGATCACAGATGTGTGGGTAAGCAGGCTCAGGGGTGGTGGGAGGGAAGGAGGGAGGAAGGAAGGGATGAGGCTGTTTGGTGGTAGGTTCGAACCAGAGACCATGCCCGTTAGGCAAGTTTTTTACCACTGAGTGGCAACCCAAGCCTCTCATGATTTTAAGTCAACAACAAAAAGACACCACCAGGTTTTGTGCTGTTTCATAAATCTTTTCTAAAATATTTACCTTAATTGCATTTAAAATACTATATAAGCATGAAATAAGATAATGGATACCCCAGAACTTAACAGTTCTTTTACGTATAAAAATTCTTTTTGAATGAGCTCGTCTGCATGTGCAAGCAAGCCAGAGGCCAGCCTTAGATGGTGTGTCTCGGGAACCATGCACCTTGGCTGTGTTATTGAGACAGGTTCTCTCCCTGGCCTGGAGACCACCAAATAGGCCAGGATGGCAGGACGGTGAGCCCAGGCTTGCCCTCCTCTGCCTCCCTGGTGCTGGGGTCACAAGCATGTGCCTCTGTGCCTGGCTTTCTTACATGAGTGCTGGGGAGTGAGTGGCTGAGGCTCTTGCTGGCAGGGCGAGCAGCTTCACAAGCCCCCTGGTGTGTGTGTGAGGGAAGTGAACAACAAACAGCCAAGCGTTGTAGAGCTGGCCAGCAGTGTCCTCCCTCGTAAAGCATTCCCTCCCCACACATATTTAAAGTTTGGAATTACTCCAAACAAGGTTAGAGCAGGTGATAGTATAACACACCTGTGATTCCCAAAACTCACTCCCGAGGCTGAAGGGGAAGATTACAAATTCTTGCTACAGAAAAGGGGAACAGGGGAAGATGGGGGAAAAAAAAACATTTACCAAGAGAAAAGGCACTTATGTAGACATAAAAACACTCTAACATTAGATAGCTCCATGTATTTTTACAAGACATATCAAGGTGCAGTAGACTCACTTAAGTATGCCAAGTGGGAAGTGCTGGTTACCACGGTGACTGCTGTACTGTGGCAAGAATAGAAAGCTTTTTGGTCCCTTGGGAGAGTGGACCCTGAATCTCACTGGGCAGCGGAGTGGAGCTGACCCTGGTGCTAGGGAAGTGGGTAAGCTGGCCCAGGGGCACAAGAGAAGGAGAGCAGGCCACAGCCCTCACTGGCTGTGCTATCCAGTGAGACCATGTGGCACTGGGGCAGTGCAGGAGAGCAGGCCCTGGAGGGGTTGAGTACAGGAGAGCTGGCAGGCCGACCAGCTCAGCTCAGCCTAGATCCAAGGCTAGGAATTGCCCCGCCCCCCTAAAATCTAGCCTGTGAAGGGTTTGGGACCTCACATGACACAGGACAGGAGATCTGGGAGGGATCCCTGTGAAGAGCCAGTATTGATGGTGTAGCAGAAGCCAGAGGCCTTGGACCACACCAGTGAGTGGCCCATGGCAATGAACCTCTGCAAATAAAGAGGTGTGCACAAAGGGTTTACTGTGTGCAGCACCCACACACCACAGCTTCCACAAGATAGTCTGTTTCATTTTTATCTTTATTTTTATTTCTTTTGCAGGAGGAAGTTGCAACGGCGGAAGGTGTATAGAGAAGGACAGGGAGATGAGTGGGATTGGGGTGCAGGAAGTGAAATTCACAAAAATCAATACGTTAAAAGTAATACATATCTGTAAGAAGAGTGGTGCTACAGCTATCTTAAAAATGTCAGTTAAAGCCAGACATGATGGCACATGCCTCCTACCCCAGCACCTGGGGAGGTAGAGACAGGAAGAGCTCTTTGAGTTTGAGGCCAGCCTGGTCTACAATGAGTTCATAAGAGACCCTGTCTCAAAAAACAACAACAAAAAACCCCAGAAAGTGTCAGTAAAGTGGTCCACTTATGTCAATTTAGCTACTAGAGGGGGGTTTTACTATGTATTATATAATGTCTAATAATAAACAGACATGTTGTCTATAATATCTATGTTATATAAATCAACAGGATACAATATGTAAAATTATTCTCATTTTTTAAAAATTTGTTTTATTTTATATATGTAAACAAACCATCGCTATCTAAAGACACCCCAGAAGAGGACATCGGATCCCATTACAGATTGTCGTGAGCCACCATGTGGTTGCTGGGAATTGAACTCAGGACTTCTGGAAGAGCAGTCAGTGCTTTTAACCGCTGAGCGGTCTCTCCAGCCCTAAAAATACATTCTAAACATGAGATAATCCATATCTTGCATGTTTTCCCTACAACCCCCCTCCCCAAATGACTGAAGACCTAGAAATGAAGAGTAGCGTACACTCAAAATAGAAGAAATAATATAAATAACAATTGGGCTGAGGCTACAGGCCAGCATTACAGGCCAGCATGTACCTAGCGCAACTCTGAGACTGTTCAGTGTTCCAACTCAAACGTTACAGATGGTTTGGGGTTTGGAAAGAGTGATAAATGGGTAAGCTTCCAGTAGATTGGACAGTGGAAATGAAAAGACTCTCGCCAAGCTCTAAGGAAGGAGAGCCAGGGTCAGCTACACTTCACAGTCAGGACAAGGCTGAGCAGCCAGCAACATGGGTAATCCAGCTACTCAGATCTCAATATGGGCAAACCCCTTCAAAGATTCAACATGCCACAGGTTACTCAGGTAAAAAAGGTTATTCTGAATAGTCCCATATATACCAAATGCAATTATTTTGTAGTTAAAAACCTTCTCATAAAAACAAAACAAAAAACTTTTTAAGATTTATTTACTGATTTTATATTATGTGAATACACTTCAGCTTTCTTCAGACACGCCAGAAGAGGGCTGTAAACTACCATGTGGTTGTTGGGAATTGAACTCAGGACCTCTGGAAGAGCAGTCAGTGCTCCTAACCGCTGAGCAGTCAAAACAAAAACGTCCTCCAGGCCTACTTTGACTCAAGATGAATTTTTCACAATGTTTTTATTTTTAATTTAAAATTTTGTATTTTATGTGTCTTAAGTGTTTTGCCTGCGTGTGTCTATGTATGTGTACTATGTGCACGCCTTGTTTACTTCAAGATCAGAAGAAGGCGTCAGTTTCCTGGACCTGGAATTACAGATGCTTGGGAACCATCCGGGGTGCTGGGAAGAGGACCAAACCCGGGTCCTCTGGAAGAGAAACAGTACTCGTAACTGTTGAGCTGTCTCTCCACCCCCCAACCCCCAAAGAAAAAAAAGTCATCTAAATGAACTCTACTAGAAACCAAAAGAAAATAAAATCCTCAACTCCTTTTCTGAATCAATGATTCATCCAAAGGCAAAAGAAAAGCTGGGATCACTGCCACAGCTGTGCAACCACATATGCAAATGCAGTCCACAGTTTGTAAACTCTGAGCATGGTTACCTAGAAATGCGTGCTGACTTCAGAGCTTTGGGAATCAGTGAAATGTCAGAGTCAGGGTGTTCGGGGAGGTTTGATGGCCTGCCCACAAGGCATCCTCTGACCTCCACATATGAGCCACGTGCACTCCACCATATATACATACATAATAAATAACATAAAATTTATTTTCAAAATCTTAACAGGCTTTTTGGGGGCAGAAATCTGTAACAATGATTCTATCTTGTGGGAAAGGAAAGAACCTAAAAGAATTCTGAAAAAAAAGGCAAAAAAGGGTGGGTGTCTTAACTCTTCGTAAAGCCATAGTCACTGTGACCAGTTGTCACACTGACATAAACACAACAGATGACACAGACTTCAGAAAGCAAACCCCACCTCATGAGGTCAAGTGATTTTTGATGAAGATGTTGTAGCAATTCAATAGGGGAAAATAATCTTTTTAATAAACCATACTAAGATGCATAGCCATATAGACAAGAAAATTTCCAGAACTCAGTACTTATAAACATCAACTTCAACACTAAAGCTTAATGTGAGAGCTAAGATTCTAAAACTAGGAATCCAGGTAGGAGGAAGTGTTAGTGAGCCTGAGGTCTGAAGCTTTAATGCATGAACATAAGCCCGCACAACCATAAACTGAAAGAAAACAGGCAAATATGATTAAAGTTAAAAAATAAACTTTACTCTTCTAAAAGAAAAATACAAGCCATAGACTAGAAATGGTTTTTGCAAAACAAACTGAAATACATTTAGACTGGATACAAATATTTCTAGAATATGTAAATAAAGCTTTCAACTAAATAAGAAAACTCAAAATTAAGACACAGAAGAGATCTGATTGACACTTAGGTGGGGCAGTGTGACTGTACCGGAGTGAGCAATGACAGCTAGGACAGCTCACCTTTGGTCAGGCTAAGGGCAGTGGCCCGTCCGTCATCCCAGCCTCTGGAGCCCAGGCTGGACTGTCCAAGAGCTGGACTACATGACACTTTGTCTCACAGGCTGACGGAAAAGACCCCCGCTGTCACTAGAAGAAAGACCACACTCAGTCAACTGACAGAGCTCCCAAATGAGCTGACCCATTTGCCAAGCTAGGCATCGGCACTTTACAGACGCCTGACTGACAAGGGTGTGTGTGGGGGGGGTGGGGGGACAGGACCGTGTGGAAACGGGCTGACACTGGCGCAGCAGCTCTGGAACATAAGAGGGTTCTGAAACAGGTCTAACAACCATCCTGACACACACCATTCCTAGGGGTCACTACAGGACAGACACAACAACTTCTACCTGGATGTTTACAGGTGACAACCACACTTCCGCCCCAGGGTAAATGGCTAACAACCATCCCACAACAGAATACAGTGCAGCAGTAAGAAAAGCAATGATCAACACACACAAGTTGACAGATCAATCACATAATTACTATGTTAATTTACAAAATCCGAATATACTAAGCACAAGGAGAGAAAGCCAAGACTTGTTTGAAAGATCACTAGAGCGGGTGCTCTCCTTCTTAACCTCACTGGGCCCTTCATTCATTTTATTTTGATTTGTCTGCTTTTACAAAGTCAATATTCCTTTCCATATTCCATACAGGATTCCTTTGGTTGTTTTTATGCAAAAGGTTTAGGGAGAGTCCAAGAAACTGTCTTATATCTCCTAGGAGCATTTTCTCCCAATACCCAACGCCCACATATGAGGCTGGCTGCCTTACTCTTTGGAAGTACTCGCCCCTGCAGGAAGCAGGAAGTGTGCCGTGATGATGGAGGCGCCCTCCCTCATCAGTACTTACTTGTGGAATTTTCAAACGTTCAGCACAAGGACACAAAAGAAAACTCACATATCCATGCCCTTTCCAAGACAATACGACGGTTACTTCACTAATGTATTTTCCAGTGAGAAACTATGCCAAAGCTGAATAGTCTATTAATTTTTGCTTGGAAAGTTGGCGGTGGCTCAGTGGTTAGGAGCACTGGCTGCTTTCCTAGAGGACCCAGGTCCAGTTCCCAGCACCCATATGGTGATACACAACTATAACGCCAGTTTGTTCTGGCCTCTGCAGGCTCTGAATGCATGTGTAACACAAACATACATGCAAGCAAAACATCAATACATAAAAATACCCATCCACATAAAATAAGAACAAATAAATTTTAAAAATAAAATTACTTAAGAGTCCTTAACAATATTTTCACATATAATTCAAAAGCCATGTACCTAAACTGTGTTCCAAATGTGTATCATGTTTCCATTAGGATATTAATCAAGCCTGAGAACAGCAATACTGTATTTCATCCCGCATTTCTATAGCCCCAACCATCTGCCCAGTGGCTATCATCTCCCCGACCCTTCATTTACTAGAATAGGTCCATTTGGAGGCTATTGGGGGGGGGGGGGGGGATGCAAGAGCAGTTACTGTCACTACTTAGG
The DNA here is from genome assembly GCF_947179515.1 of Apodemus sylvaticus. Classification (NCBI taxonomy): domain Eukaryota; kingdom Metazoa; phylum Chordata; class Mammalia; order Rodentia; family Muridae; genus Apodemus; species Apodemus sylvaticus. The sequence continues at coordinate 106,532,783 of NC_067480.1, forward strand.
AGGAATTCTTCCTTTTTTTTTGGTTTAAGGTCAAGTCACCTCCCAGATCAACTACAAGTTGAGTTTAGAGGCGTAATAGGACATGGCGTGCCAATGCTGCAGCCGAGTATTTACAGCACATGCACTCCTCTTTGCCTTGCCCAAGAGTGAGTTTCTTACTGGTAAGAACTAAGTTTCTTACCAGTGAGGAATAAAAACTGCTCAGCAATCAAAAACTAAAACTGTGCCAGGGCAGTTGGTGGCACACACCTTTTATCCCAACACTTATAAGGGGGCAGGGGCAGGGGCAGAGGCAGGGGCAGGGGCAGAGGCTGGTGGATCTTTGAGTTCTGAGTTTGGGGTCACCTGGTCTACAGAGCAAGTTCCAGGATGGCTAAGGCTGTACAGAGAAACCCTCTGTCTTGCAACACAAAACAAAACACCAGAACAACAACAAAAAACTAACCCAAAAACCTAAAACTGAAGTTGTAATAAAGAGCCAAGGAGGTAAAGCTTCATTTTAATGTAAATGAGCTCATGACTCAAATCTTCCAGACAGGGACAAATGAGACCACACACTCAACAAGCACTCATTTCCTTCAGAATCCACCAATCACGGTTTAAGAGTCAGAAGAACTGTATTCTTAAAGTTCAAAAGAAAGCTCCAGAACAGAAGCAGAGAACAGAATAAGCAACGGAACGCCGCTGACAGCAAAGGCTTGCATTAAGCACAAGTAGACATTTATCAAGTAAAATCGGCTTTACGTGAAATTAATGACTACAAGCAGTGAGAAGAACATGCGCCTCATTTAGGTTTATCATGTAGGCTTAATAGTAAATTGAGAGTGTACTAAAATTAGAAAAAGAGATTTAAAGAATATATTTCTTTAGTACATAGTATAAACTAACTTTTTAATACTATAAACATACTTATAAACACATGGCTCAATAGTTTTACTCATTGTCAGTCTTTAATAGCTTATCTCTGATAAATCTTAAATTAGAAGAATTGTTCAGCAGAATCTTAAAATAAAACCAGATAGTCAGACGAGAGAGATTTTACAAAGAGGAAAAAAGAAACTACTGGGGTTGGGCAGGTTCTAAACCCAGTAGTTTCAAATAAAATCTAAGACCCCAAACCAAAAGTTGGGCTAAATCCAAGTACTTCCTGCCTCTCTGCACAGCAGGTTTTATTGTCCCTATAAATGTCATCATCTCTAACTTGTGCTCTGTGAACATGCAGCATCAGGGCAAGGTCCCCTCTTCCGGCAGGCACAGGGCATCACCCCCTAGTCTGCCCTGGCTGCTGTACAAGTTTGCAGTACCACGTTTGGCATTTACTCCTAGCTATAGACAGAAAGCACCGGCTACTCAGATGATAGGGAGGGGCAGGTTACGTCACTGATGTGAGTCAATTTTAAACTTTAATTTCATAGGTTTAAAATTCAGGGACATTCAGAGAAAGTAGAAAAGCAGCCAGGTAGAGTGGTTCACACCTGCAATCCTGGCCAGCTCTCAGGAAGCGGAGGCAGAAGGAACAAGAGTTCAAGGCCTTATAGCTTTCCCGGCTCAATAAACAAGAGAAGAGAAGAGCTGCGACACCCAGAGGACATGCGACAGAGGGCGGAGGACACGGCAGAGGGCAGAGGACATGGAGGGGGAGAATACTCGCCCACATGTATGTCTGACCTCCACCCAAAAAAGCACAGAGCTGACAATCTAAAGCACTGACATGTGCACATATGGTTGATGTATTTTCAAAAAGGGCATCCCAGTAATTTGATGGGAGACAGTCTCGATTAATTGTGCTAAAACATCTGAATAGGCATATGAAAATAAATAATGACTGTCTACTGAACATTCGAGTAGCTCAGAGTGGATTTCATATCTCAGTAACAACAGTTACTCCTGGCCTGTGTATTCTATACAAGCACACAAACCTTTGTAAATCTTTGTAACTTTGGGTTGGAGGGGAGGAATTACAGGACATAAAAAGTACAGAATCAAAAATAAAAAAAAATTAATTTGGACTTCATTAAAATTTAAAACATTTATTCTCAAAAGCCATTGTTTATGGCTAGGTGTGTGGTGTGTGTCTATAGCCACAAGGACAAGACTGAAAGTGTGAGACCCAAAGTGATACCATATCTCAAAACGCAACAACCAACAATTAATTGTTTATTAATTAATTTTGTATGTGTATGGGTGTTTTGCTCACAGGTATGTCTGTGCATCATGTGAGTGTATGGGGCCTGCAGAGGCCAGAGGAGGGCATTAGACTCTCTGGAACTGGAGTTATAATAAAGATATGTAGTCCACCATGTGGGCACTAAGATTCAATGAACCCTGGTCCTCTGGAAGAACAGACAGTGCTTTTAACCACTGAGCCATCTCTCTAGTCCAATCTCCATTTTTTAAAAAATAAAGACAAAAATGAAAACACCAACTACATAGTAGAAAAAGAATAAACTAAATATCTAATGAAACATTTGCATCCATTATATAAAGAACTTTCAAAAATTAAAAAGACAGCTCAATAAAAATTGGGAAGATCTGACTGAAAACAAAAGTTCTATAACTGGCAGAAGAGAGCAGGAGATGGCCCGGGGGGCACTGCACACTTACAAAATGACTAGTGCCGAGCATGGACAAAGAAGACCTACACAAGGAGCTGGAACTATCGCATGGCTGAGGACGGCTGGACAGTTTATTAAACATCACCACCTAATCAGACACATCAATCTACTCTAGGTGCTTTCCAGAAAGAAAAAAATACCTTTAAAAAAAAGGCCTTTTGGACATTCATACAAAATTTGAACAAAATGGCTCCAAAGTGGGGAGAAAAGCAAAGCTAAGCTCACCAGCAGGTAAGGAGCGCGCCATTATCATACAGAGGCGTCTCTGCCCTCAGCAGTGAGCCAAGCCACCGCACACATGCAGCACAAGTGTATCGAAAGCTTATGCTATGTGAACCAGGACAAACCTCCTGGACTCCATACAAAATGATCTATTAATCTAAAAGTCTAGACAAGACAACAAGTTCAGAGACAGAAAGCAGACAAGTAGCTGCCTGGCCCACTGAGGAAGGGAGATGCTAACTGTAAAGAAGTCCGCGGACTTTCAAGACGATGAGGCCCTGTTTCCGCAGCTGCATGTTTCTATAATTAATCTGAGAATGGTTACAACTGCACAAAAAGTATTCCTATGAAGTGACTAAGTGGAGGGAGTGGAGGGAGTTTTGGGGGGTGCAATCCATAAAATTCAGTCACCATACTATTTTTCCCCTAGTAGAGGGCCTCATGTATAAAATGATGTGCTAAGGTCCCTCAGAAGGCAGCTCTTACCACCCCTGCCACAGCCTTCATACTCTGTAGACAAAGGCAGGAGGATCATAAATTCCAGGCCAGCTGGGACTACATGTAAAAATTAATAAATAACAGGTAATACTAATACTATGTCACACATTCTTAAAAGTGCTAGCTCTATGCAAGTACATATGGTACATTACTCTTAAAGTTCAACATATGTGCATAAGATTGAATTAACATCTGAAAGAATAAAACTTTTTTTTAATTAGAATGTTTCCCCCAAACCCATTTCTCTTCCCAATGGCTCAGGTAAAGTAGCCTGGGTATAGGAATATTCTGATAGTCCAATCTACTTCTAAGAAACCTGCAAATGCAGTGTTCACTCCTGGAGGTCTTCCTGTAGATGGCAGCCCCCTGCACCTCCATGGCACAGCCCCATCGCCCAGGCGCCAGTCAAAGGTCTCCTTTCCTTTCTCAATCAAAAGAGCTTCAGTGCCCAAAACACTGCTAAGGAATGTGGGAAACTGCTACGGCAGTCTACTCTTGCGCTGAGTTTACTCAATGCTGACCTCTGACTTCCACTTCCTTGTCATTGTTGCTCAAATCATTTCCCATTTCTGAAGCTAGGTCCAGAGTCACATACCACTCGTGTGGAGCAAACTCAGTGGCGGGGCAGGAAGCCCCAGGGGACTACCATTAGGAAGGAAGTCAATATTTTCCATGATTTCCTTAAAATAGTCAAATAAATGTTACTGAGGAAAACAAGAATCCCACACAGCTAAGAATAGGTCCACTTTTACCCATTAAGCTTTTTAATATACATCAGACACACGTCGTTCTAAGTCAGTTCCACTGCAGAGTCTTGTCTGTAGTGTCACCTTCACATCAAAACAGGAGAAATTGACAGGAAAACAAGTGTCTAGCAGACCTACTATGTGCTCTCCGTGCTGCTGGGCAGTGAGGACACGCTAGTTTAATTCACTGGGAAGAAAGGTAGAAATTCCTAAGGCAGGAATAAACTACCAAGTACAAACTGAGTGTCACATACTGCAAACATTTACAAACAGGAATGTTTTAATTTCAGATTTTTTTTTTTCCAGATTTTGGAATGCTTTTAGGGATGAGACCTAAGTCTAAACAACAACAAAGAAGAACTGTGTTTCCATATACAAATCCGCATGGCCTGAAGGGACTCTGAAGGAGGGTGCTCTGAGTGGGCATGCTTGTGTGTGTGCTTTACAGCTCCATCTCTGAGCCTCACACCCCAGCCATGGACCCAAATTTGCCTGGGACCTCTCAGAGGAAGTCAGGTACAAACAAAGTTTTCCACTTGTGGCAGCATATAAGTCCTCAAAAAGATTAAAAGTTAGGAGCATTCTCAATTTTCAGTTTAGGGTTTGGGGTGGTTAACTGATAGTTAATTTACATTTTACTATTTGCCACTATCAGAGAAAACTGGGGAAAACCCTAGCTCTTGGTCAGACCTGGGTCCTCATCTAAGACTTACACATGAGGGAGCTGGGACACATGAGAGAGACATGACCTACCAAGTACTTCCTGTCAGGGATGTTCCCAGAATCCTTTGCTGAGCATCTAGTGGACAATGGGAATGCGGGACAAGACTGGCACAACTTAAGGCGGGCGTGAAAGCACACACCTTAATCCTTGCATCCAGGAGGCCCAGGCAGGCAGATCTCTGGGTATGAGGGCAGCATGGTCTACAAAGTGAGTGACAAGACAGTCAAGACAGTGAAAGCATGTCTTAAAAAAAAACAAACACAACCAAGAACGACTGGCATAACTCCACTACCTCCCAAACAGCATAGACTATTTAAAACTGCTTCTAAACCGTATGAAGAAACTCTCCAGTGTATATAAAAACTAGTTTACGCCTAGGCTAGCCTAAAAAGCCGCCATGTTTTCTTTCCTCTGCCTGCCCAGGAATAAATGATCTAAGTGTAATTCTGAGTCGAGATGAGCTAGAGTTGACTAGAGTTGATGGCAGTATCCCAGGACCCCCACTGTGTGATTCTGGTAGCCAGATCGTAAAATTTTAATGAGTAGAGAAAGAAGGGCCAGGCAAAACAACTTAGGAGAAGAGCAGGCCCTGAGAGAAAACCCAGTCAAAAGGAAGACCAAGAACAGCAGCGGCCGGAGAGATGGCCTGGCAGTTAAGAGCAACAGGTAAGTGTGTGCACTGCTCTTGTAGAAGACCTGAGTTCTGTTGCCAATACCCACGTCAGCCTTAACTCCAGTTCCAGAGGATTTGAACATCCTCATCTGGCTTCCAAGATTATCTACACTCAAATGGGCACAAGCCCACATGCATGCATACAGATACAAATTTTTCTTTTTCTGTTTGTTTTGTTTTGGTTTGGTTTTTTTTGAGACAGGGTTTCTCTGTGTAGCCCTGGCTGCCCTGGAACTCACTCTGTAGACCAGGCTGGCCTCCAACTCAGAAATCCGCCTGCCTCTGCCTCCCACGTGCTGGGCTTAAAGGCGTGCGCCACCACTGCTTGGCTGCTTTTCCTGCCTTTCTATGGTTCCTACAAATTTTTCTTAATTAAAAAAAATAATAATAAAGACTGCTTCTGTAGGTCCACACCAGTCATTCCAACACCTGGAGGGGAGAGGGTAACAGTTCAAGGTCAGCCTCTACCACAGCAAGAAGAGAATAAATCTTACTGTATAATCGAATGTGCAAAGGAATGTGCAATCTTGTTTTAGTCTCTGAAACACTGGGAACATAGGCAACATTACCATACCCTGCTCCAAAAATTAAAAAGTTTAAATGTAAAGTTACCAAATGTATTTCTTTGCTATCACTATCTGATACAGATAAACATGTATTTCACTGTCATGAAGCAGACAGCACATCCATAAAACATGTTAATCTTACAAAGCAAGTTGTCTGTTTTCACCGCAACATAATTCAGCAATAATAAACCAGAAAGGAGTCCCATATCCAACTCAGACAGAATCTTCCTAGAGTGGTAATAGCAACATCTGAGGAAAGACAATGTACTTTAATCTATCCTACATGTCTTCTTGGGCGTGGGGGGAAGTGGAGCAAGCGATGGCTCAGCTGTTGAAAACTGGCTGCTCTTCCAGAGGACCTAGGTTCAATTCCCAGAAACCACACGGTGGCTCACAACTTCCTGTTACTTCAGTTCCAGGGGATGATACCTTTACAGACCACTTGCAGGCAAAACACTAATGCACACGGAATGTAGGTAGGTGGATGGCTCCCCTGATTTTTTGGAATTTCTCTTGCTTTTTAAATAGAAGTTTGTGTCCTGATCTTGAAAGCACGTTGGGAAGACAAAGAATACCACAAAGAAAATGCAAGCTCCTAGAGGCTGGGATCCCTTCACTGCTGGGGTGCTGATGACCAAGCCAATGTCTAGCACACTGGTCCTCCATGAATGTTTGCTCAACTGAATACATGGAATATCTTCAGACCAAGAAACTGGTCTAGTCCAGCTGAAAATAACTGCAATGTGACTTGCCTTGTATTACATAAGCACCTCCCACTGAAACACTATGAATATGTAACAACAACAAGAGCTAGCCCTGATCTAGTACTTCCTGCTGCGTGCCAAGCCTATTCGTGATCATCCAGTACTCACGCACACCTCAGAAGGTGAGTACTCCAGGGTGCCCACCCAAGCACATGAGGTAGGAGTGGCATGAGGGCTACAACACTTGATTAAGGCCTGAGGAAAGCCCACCTCCCAAGTATGCTTTGTCTCTACAAGAGATAGGAGCCTGTCTCCTACACAAGGATAAGCTGGTCATTTATCAGGAAGACATATGCTTGCTCTGACCAAGCTTTTCTTAGACTGCTCACAGATCTGCCCACTACTTAAATCACAACAAGGCATACTTATAGTTGGAAATGGTGGGACAGCCAGGCAGTGGTGGCACACACCTTTAATCCCAGCACTCTGGGAGGCAGAGGCAGGAGGATTTCTGAGTTTGAGGCCAGCCTGGTCTACAGAGTGAGTTCCAGGACAGTCATGGCTATATAGAGAAACCCTGTCTTGAAAAAAACCAAATCCAAAAAAACCAAAAAAAAAAAAAAGAAAAAAAAAGGAAATGGTGGGATGCAGCTGCAATCCCAGTATTAGGGAAACTGAGGCAGGATACTGGTGAGTCCCAGATCACTCTGACTTATACAGTAAGAGCCAGAGTCTAAGGGCAATGAACACCAGCACACTTAGGAGACGAGGCAAGACCACTGAGTCAGATGACGTTGCAGAGCTCAGTCTGGGCCTCAGTAACACTGAGTTAGCTTGATTCTCCAGAAATCCCTCACCAAGACTGTTCTCCCTATTAGAAGCCGATCAATATATAGGTTATACACATATTGGAAGCTAAAGACTATATGTCTTCCTTACATTCTACCTAAGACCAACAGCATATTCAAAAGGCACTGACGTATGAACAATGTTCACTGATGAGGTAAGTGGATCACTGCACATTGTGGGCGCTAAACCTATTCGTATGCAGCTCTCTGAGAAGGTTCCATTTATTTCAATTCCAGACCAGGCCAAAAAGAGGGATCATAAAAATAAAGGTATGGAGGCGGCTGTGCAGTTGAGAGTGATTGCTGCTCTTGCACAAGCTCACAACTGCCTCTAAGTCCTATTCCAGGGATCCGGTGCTCTCTGGCCTCTGTGGACCCTGACACATGCACACACACATATACATGTGCACGTGCGCACAAACACACATTTTTAAAAATACTAAGATTAAATGGAAGGTATTTAAATAAGTACTTAGATTACTTATAGTAAAAATATATATCCGCTAAATAAAATATTGTATTTGGAAACCTTTTCAAGAGGGTTGCCAGTAGGGAGGGAAGAAGGTAAAGGTGGGTAGCAGAGGAATCTTTAAACTAAAGTTACTCCCATTTAGTCTGAGGGAAAGCAGACTGGAGATCTTGATTGGTCACAGTCAGTCAGTCCCGGAGCTCAAGCTGCTGTCTCTAATTCTAATGCCTCTCTCATGTCCTGAGGCAATGCCTTCTACCATTCTCACACACACACACACACACACACACACACACCAGTGGCTATCTTTTCTTGTTTGTTCAGGTTTTGTCCTTTTTAGCTAGGAGGCAGAAAGTAAAAAAAGAAATCCAAGAGTGTGCAGACAAAGTGCATTATAACAATCGAGTGTCTGACTGCCTAAGCCCCGGAATGGGCCACATCCGGAGCAGGGGCAGCTTAAAAGTCATCTGTTTACTTGGGGATCCCAAAAGCTTTTATAAAAGCTGAACTTACAAGAAAAATTATCCTTATAGGAGACACATAGACCGACTCACACTGAGTGTGTGTGCAGATGTCCTCCTGAGGTGTGCCTTCCCCAGCATCCCCAATGTACTTAGACAGTCCTGCCCCCCAAGTCCAGGCCCATCTCAGCAACCACTACCAGTAAGCTACGTGCCTGACTAGAGCCTGTTCAGCCATCATATGGAAGACTGTAGCCAGGTCTAGCTCAGGGCTTGCTACTACTGAATAAAGCTTAAAGAATAAACTTCCCAGTCTATCCTGGCTGGAGCCTGAATAAAGGGAGGTGTGAAGGGGGTGGAGACAAGTAGGCTGGAATAGAGTGGTCTAGTGAGCATGCATGAGGCCCTTCATTCCGTCCCAGCACCAAATAAACAGCGTAGAGTGCTACACACCTGTAGTCTCAGCACTTAGGAGTTAGAGGCAAAGAGGGCAGCGGTACAGTCATCTCTGACTACACAGACCACACTGAGCTACCTGAGACCATGTTTTTAAAAAACAACAACAACAACAAAAACAACAAAAACAAGACAAAAAGTGAGATATAACTACTAGATAGGGGCTCACAAAATCTGTATTTAATCAAATAGAATATATTTAAAAGGCCCAATGGGATAAATACCTGGTAAAGACACTTGCTGCCAAGCCTAACTACTGAGTTCTAGCCCCAGAACTCACACGGTGGAAAGAACTGAGTCCCATGAGTTGTCCTATGACCCTCATCCCCGAGTACCATATACACATAAAGTAAATGTAAAAGACTTAATCAAAAATTCAGGTGGCATTTTGATATCAAGTCTATTTAGTATATTAAGACTTTAAGATACCAGCAAAACATTCTGAGGTGAACATGAGAGGACATGAGCCAGTCCCTAAGTACAGTCCCACTTTTGGTTAAGCAGAACTACCAAGCCCTTGCCATGGGCCATGTGTACCACAGATAAAATAGCAGGCCCCCTATCTCCCTGCAATGGGGCCTCTGAGAGTTAAGTTCCGCCCTGAGAGGAGCTGCTTCGATACAAACAGAAATCTTCACAAACCGTCAAGCAGTGCTGGCTTACAGGAAGTGCAGGAGGCAAGGGGCCTCCTGTCCTCACAGCCTCCACCTGTCCCACATGCAGACAGACACTGGCTACTGTTATCAAGGACTACAAGCCATCCCCAGCTCCCCACTCAAGCCAGCTGTCCAAGGACCCCCCATTACAATAAAGAGCATATGGCAACATTTATGTTAATTAGCTGATAAATTCGCTCACTAAGGAACAATTTGTAACTCCTGGGTATATCTAAGTTAAGTCTTTATCTCCAACTCCACAGGCATGAAGTCACCCAGAACTTGGACTGTCTTGGAGCCAGCCCTTGAAGGAGTGGCAGTGTGTACCTAGATAAACAAACACTGCAGCTCCACCGCCAGGCCCTACCAGGAGCTGGGCCAAGCTGCTCCCCAGCCACCTCCTTCCTTGTAGACTTCTGCTCGCCTGTCACCTCCCCCTTCTCTTAGGCAGACACTTATGCCTATCTTATGTTTTCAAAACCATTTCCTTTACATCCTCACTGCTGAGCCTTTCAAGCCTTCTCAGCTGCTTCAATGCTTATCTCTGGGCTGACATGCCTCTAGATAGGCTGAGTGCAGTCCAGCAGTGAGTCAGAATCTATCTCCACACCCACCCGGTGAAGACGGTTCGTCCTTCTCTACAGTCAGTCAGTCTGCTCACAGGAAACAACCTAATATGTGTATCTTCAAAGTACTTCAGGACCAGAAGCAGGAAGCGAATGCTCCTGGTTCACACTCTCTTCAGTGTAGCTAGCGCCCACCTCGTGTTTTTCCTTCATCCATTCCAGAGCTACCTGATATTACCATAAAACGCAAATTAGTCACTGCTCTAACTTCTGCTCAGCACCTTTGGGCATACACTCTTTCTCTCTCTCTCTCTCTCTCTCTCTCTCTCTCTCTCTCTCTCTCTCTCTCTCTCTCTCTCTCTCTCTCATGACAGGATTTCTCTGTGTAGCCCTGGCTGTCCTGGAACAGGCTGGAACACTCCTCTGGGGTGGAGCTCTGCAGAGATGGGGCCTCTGCCTCCAGGCCAGTCACCTCTGCAACCCAAGATCCTGGCGTGTCCACCTCTCCTCCTGCGGACTGAGAACGACTATGAGTGCAGCTATGGCCAAAACTAAAATGTTGCCAGGAAAATGCTGCTGTAAGCTAGAAGTGCAAAGCAAGAGCGTCGTCCTCCGGGGCACACACTAGGAAACTTGCTTCTCTACTGGAACACTATGCAAGGGAATGAACGAAAAGTTGGCATACACTATTCAAATAAAACAACACCTTAAAGCAATGTCTGCTGACTCACTGGGGTCCATCCTTAGCTCCACTCTGCCTGTGACTGTTCAATAAGAATAAAGGTGCCGATGAATTATACAATAACTTTATGTAGCTTTACTGAGTAACGGGTAAAAAGATGTAAGCAGAGATGCAAGCCAAAGTTAAGAGTATAGTGAAGACAGAACAAAGGGCAGGATGTCTCTCTGTAAAAAGCCACCAGAAACTAACATTCCTCGACCTATACAAAGTGCCCAAGGAAGGCAGGAAGCATAGGCATGCTCATGTCACTGAGAGAGAGCCCACGCTTGCAGACTCCACTCAGGGAACTGCATGGCTAGTAAATGACAAACTAATGTGCAAGAGCCACTGTCTGAGAAGCTTTGGCTCACCTATCCAGCAGACAAGGAATTAAGCAGTAGCCAGCCAGGTAAAATGAAAGGACAGGTGCCCAGCTGACTGCGTCCCAGGGCTAGGTCAGCAGAGAGGAGGACAACTCAGATGGAGTTCTGCCACAAAGACAAAGCACCCTCAAGCATTTGACCAGCTTCCAACAGCCTGCCCTTCTGGGTCTACAGCTCCCTTTCACCCTGGACGTGCAGGACAGGGGAGGGCGCACTTCCAAACCAGCCCCACCCCGTTCACCGACTGCAAGCCTCTCTTATGGGAGAGACAAGAGCACAGAGATGACTGACATTGCTGACTCCCGGTGCACAGTGATGTCAGCCTTAGAGTTTTATCAGCTGTGATTTTAACATATGAAGACAGAAGTCAAATATTGCGCCCAGAGATAGCTGCAGCAGCACGTATGCGGAGTGACACGTGACAGGGGCAGGGAAGCTAATTGTTCAGAACTGCCAGTGAATCATCCCATCCACAGAGAGCACAGAGCCTTCGCAGAGGAGCCTGTGTGCCCTCTGATCCCAACCTCTGCGGAGAGTCTGTAACCGCTCGCTCGCTGCCATGGCACACTGCTGAAGGCCTGCTGAGGAAACGAGCACAGGCACGCATGTCAGCACCTGCTCTGTTTGATAAACAAGCAACAGCAACAAAGAAGTCAGTGTGATAAACGGAAGCAACCTTTGTATGATTTCTAAGAGGAAAAAGCCAACTAACATATTTCCTGAAATTGTGTGTGTGGTAGTCTGTCTTTCTTTTTTTTTTTCCTTCCTTCCTTCCTTCCTTCCTTCCTTCCTTCCTTCCTTCCTTCCTTCCTTCCTTCCTTCCTTCCTTCCTTTTCTTTCTTGGATTTTTCAAGACAGGGTTTCTCTGTGTAGCCCTGTCTGTCCTGGAACTCACTCTGTAGACCAGGCTGGCCTTGAACTCAGAAATCCGCCTGCCTCTGCCTCCCAAGTGCTGGATTAAAGGCGTGCGCCACCACTGCCTGGCAGGTAATATTTTTTTATAAGCTTGAAAAATTTGTAGAAATTAACAAACACAAAAGCCTGAAGAAAATCTCAACACAAAAATGAGAGTTACACCTCTCATTTTTAAGGGTGGTGTTAAGGGTTAAGGGTGGTGGTGCATGCCTTTGATCCCAGCACTTGGGAGGCTGCAGCAGGCGAATCTCTGAGTTCGAGGCCAGCCTGGTCTACAGAGTTCCAGGACAGTGAAAGCTGCGCAGAGAAGCCTTAAAGTCTATTTACAGAGGAAAAGCCATACAAAAATCAACATACTAAAAGCAGGCTTACAATTTTACTGCTTCTAATATGGTTTCATGCATGCAGATTATGAAAATTCTATGTAAAGTCATCCTTCTTTATTATATAGAGGAAATGTCTGAGGCAGAGGACAGTGGCACTACAAGCAGTGTACCTGTAGAGAACACGATGATGTCCACTCGGCTCCCTGGCAGGGCTCCGTCATGTCATCATCAGTACCCTGTGAAAATGGTAGGTCATGTGAGGGGCGGCAGCCATGGGTGCAGTGGAAATCAGGGTTCTACTCAGATGTTTTTAAGATGGGGAGGTTGGGGGCTGGAGAGATGGCTCAGTAGTTAGGAGCACTGACCGCTCTTCCGAAGGTCCTGAGTTCAATTCCCAGCAACTACATGGTGGCTCACAACCATCTGTAACGAGCTCTGACGCCCTCTTCTGTAGTGCCTGACAGCTACAGTGTACTTTCATATACTAAATAAATAAATTTGAAAAAACAAACAAACTGGGGCGATTGCTCCGACCTGTCTGGGTGTCTGGGCCATGGACACTGGAAGCAAGAAGCAGCATGAAGGAGGCAGGAGGCGAGCGGGCTCGGCGGGGCACTGCTGGCCACAGTGTGCAGGAGAAGCTTGTAGAGCCCAGAGAATTCTCCAAGTCAAAGCTGGGACAAAGCCGAGACTGCACAGACAGCAGGCAGTGAGGATTCCTAAGAAAAAAATACCAGGGAAGGCAGCTGCGGCCCAGGAGCCTCAAGGACGGGGAGAGAGAGAGCTCAGGGGTTAAGAGCACTGGCTGCTTGCAGAAGACCACAGTTTGATTCTACACCCACATGGTGGCTCATAACAACCTCTAACTCCAGCACAAAGGGAATTGTCACTTCTGGCTTCTAAGGGCACCCATGTGTATACAGAAACACACACACTTAAAAATAATAAAAATAAATGTAAAAAAGTAACAAATTAGCCACGCCTGTAATTCCAGCACTCTAGGAGGCAGAGGCAGGAGGATTTCTCAGTTCGAGGCCAGCCTGGTCTACAGAGTGAGTTTCAGGATAGCCAGGGCTATACAGAGAAACCCTGTCTCGAAAAAAACCAAATCCCCCCAAAAAAAAACAAAACAAATTTTCTTTAAGGGGTTCTCCAGTGCGCACTCGGCAAACTGCTGACCACACATATACCTGAGGTAACTAAGGCTGGGGAAGGAATTGATCAAAAGGACCAGTGTCACCTTGTCTGGCATTCATGTGAGTCAGAAACACCACCTATTCCAATCCATGAAACTGAAAAACAAAAACTAAACCTTATGACTCACAGAAAACTGGAGGGTATACCAAGAAGTCATGCCCCAGTTCTGGAGAACAATCCAAACCTGAGCCGCCCAGCTGCAGACCTCAAGGGACTAGGGATGCACTCTGAAGGGACAGAGCCTGCTTATCCAAGGCCAGCATCACCAGAAACAAGCAAGCACAGATGAACAAGAACAAGCAAGACCTCAATCTAAGGAGTGTAGACATTTCCAAGTCACTTTCCTGCATCTTCTGCCATAACTCAAAACAGTTACAAGGAATAAAGATACCAGCATCGTGTTGCAAGATTGCACTGTGAACCCCAAGAGTGTGTTATTTACTAAAACAAACAAACAAACAAACAAACATCTCTTTCCAGTTGTGGTGTGGCTCAGCCTTAGCACACACCTTTAATCCCAGACAATGAAGGTAAAGTCAGTTTGTAGAAGGAAGCAGCCATGTTTGAAAGTGATGTCTAGTTGAGTGGCAGACAGAGTGACGAATCAGAGAAAGATTTGACAGGAGAGGCTATGCCCGACTCTCATGAGGAGGATAGGGAAGCTACTTAAGAGGGCAGTGCAGGGAGAGAGGAGAGGAGGCAGTTTTCCTGGGACAGGGGTGCAGAGACAGGGTGCAGAGAGAACGAGCTAGACACAGGTGGAGACAGACCAAGTCAGAGGGGAGAAGGAGCAGCAGATTAGAACAGGTTGCCACAGTTAGTATGAGGCCAAGCAGAGCCACTCAGGAGAAACCGAAAGACAGAGAAGCCAGATTGAATCAGTCAGTTTGGAGAGGAGTTTGAGCCAGAACAGCTGAGTTGAACCAACCAGCTAGAGTTCAGAAAGAACTAGAAAAGGTGAGCTTATCTAGACCTAGATAAGCTTGTATGGAGACTAGAAGCTTCCAGGACCAGGGCTAGGTTAGCAGATGGAGGCAGTAAGCCCCGGAGACGACAATTACATCAGGAGAATAAAATATACCCTAATAGCACCTACCAATGTAGGCCTCCCCGCTCTCGGCACTCAACCCAAGGCTACTTAGCACACAGGAAAACATACAAGAGCAATGAGCCATAGCTCATTGAGAGCTGACTGAGGGGTGCAACACAGTATGACAAACATACATGTGTTCTGTGAGTTCAGGAAGATGGCAGCCGCTGGCTGTGGCTCTAGAGAGAGGAAGACAGCAAGTCCTACCACAGCTTGGGCAGTGCAAGGCCAGCTGGGAACTCACTGAAACACCACCTCAAGGCAGAAAGGTAAAAGAGCACATCACAAGCAAGACCCTGGACTCCGCCTTCTGTACCAAAAAAAAACCTAATTTTTTAAGGAGAAAAATGAGGCTGGGATTGTAGCTCTGTGGTGTAGTGCTCACCTAGCGTGCCCAAGGTCCTGGGCTGAGCCCTAGCATGCAAAAGGAAGTAGAGAAAAGAGAAATAAAATACAGGAAGCGAAGCGGAAACAGCATTTCTACAGATGAATGCTGAGGTGAGATGAACAGTGTACCTCCTAACAGCAAACTTCCTAAACAAATGTTGGTCAAACAATGCCAACAATACATTTAAAGGATGACATTGATCACCAAGCAAGAACTACAAGCTTGGTAATTCATATTAACCACCCCTCACTGAAAAAAAAATCATCTCCAAACGCACAACAAAAGTTAAAAGATGTCATCAAGCCAAACTTCCTCAGTCTAAAAGGGGGTGACAGATAACTAAAGAGAAAAGAACAGAAACAAGAGGCCAGGCAGGATGAAGAGGGGCTCATGTTTAAAAGGAGTTATGAAGGCGGGGCAGCGGTGGTGCACACATTTAGTCCCAGCACTGGGGAGGCAGAGGCAGACTGTTCTAGGAGTTCCAGGACAGCCAGGGTACACATAGAAACCCCGTCTTGAAAAACAAAAAGCCACAAAAACTGTGTGTGTGTGTGTGTGTGTGTGTGTGTGTGTGAGAGAGAGAGAGAGAGAGAGAGAGAGAGAGAGAGAGAGAGAGAAGCCAAGGGGTGTAAGGCCGTACACACAGACTAAGCCACTGAAGTCACACAGCCTACTAACACCTTGCTCCGAGATCTAAGACTGCTGCCCTCTAGAACCAGGAGAGAATGATTTGTGTTGTTTTAAGCCACTATAGCTGTTCCGATAACCTGGTAAAGCTTCTATTGGAAGCTGATAATGGGTTCAAAGGTATTTATTTAGAGCTGATCACATGGACACCCTCTGTCAGATTGCCAATCATCTTATATGAACCATCTAGACTTTGGTCCATTACTCTACCCAACTGTAACCCACTAATGGATCCCTGAGGCCCTCACGCAGGAGTTTTAACAGCCCGTCCCAATACCTGGCTTGTGCTCACCACGCCCTTGCAGCTCCATCCATCCTCCAGCACCCACCCAGCATTTCTACATTCATTTTCTCTGTAACATTTATCAACGTTCCCAGTGCCATAAAAAGTTCTGTTTATACTTTTAAGTGTTATCAGGTTAAATAAGAGAGAACTGATCTTAAGTTGTGTTTCCACTGTGAGCAAGTATCTTTCACTGAGTATTATGTCCTTCAAGAATGCTTTTCCTGGTTCTTAAGAGTTTGTTCTTTGGGCATTTGTTGTTGCTGCTAATACTGAAGACAGCTCCCTGCAGTGTCTGAACTATTTTAAAACACTGTTGTAAAAGTTGCAGTTTTTAAAGATCCACACTATACAGAGAAGCCATCCAGCAGGTGAAAGTGTGTGATGCAGCTGCTCACACCTGCAGCCCAGCCTGGGGGCCCCAGCTGCTTACACCTGCAGCCCAGCCTGGGGGCCCCAGCTGCTCACACCAGCAGCCCAGCCTGGGGGCCCACCTCTAGGGACATTCACTCAGCCTCAAAACAAAACACCCAAACCGAAAGAAAAAGATGGATAGGTTTTCTAGAGGAAACAGTCTTGGGGAGGAAGCCAGCTGGGAGGACACGGCTTGCTGCCCTTCACACAGTCAAACCACTAGCAAAACACCTGGACAATTTCACCAGATAAAATGTAACCTCTACTCCTGATAATACTTAAGACCAAAGTATTTCAGAACACTGTATCAAGGACATCTCATTTTAATCAAATGCTTCAATCATAAGTGGAAGTGAGACATCTAAGGTGTCTGTCTCTACCTTAGTGATTGGAATAAAGCAAGGCGACTTTTAAACTACTTACATAACGCTGTTCTCAAACTCTAGCCAAGGTAGTAACTCATACAAAAATCAAATCAATATTAGGTAGGGAAACTGCTATGGTATTTAATCACTTTGTCCCTAGAAAAACGCCAATTTCATATAGCACAAGTTAACACACACACATTTTGATGATGTTTTTACTTGTACAATTAATATACATTTTTGTTTAATTTTTTTAAAAAAGAAAGAAAAACAACAACCACCACCCTCTGCCAGGCAGTGGTGACGCACGCCTTTGATCCCAGCATTAGGGAGGCAGAGGCAGGCAGATCTCTAAATTCAAGGCCATCCTGGTCTACAGAGGAAGTTCTGGGACAGCCAGAGTATACAGAGACCCTGTCTGGGAGGTGGAGATGTGGGAGATGCAACTCCCAAAGTCAAGCTGTAAGCTGTAAGCATGGGAAGAGCTCACATATCGATCACACCACCTCTCCTTATGGAAAGCTAGAATCTTGAGTAAATTGTCCCCCCAGCAGTACTTGGGTCTGACGCCACAGGTACACTCCAGCCAAGGCTAAACAAATATGAAGCAGAGAGGGAGGCTGTCATCGAGTGAGGACTGAATGTGCTGAGGTCTGCAGTGCAAACAGCGCCACCCTGGGGAGCAAGAAAGGCCTCAGGGAACCTGAACGGCTCCTGAGCAGGAGCAACGGGAAGCAAGGTCAACCGCCACACAGCCCTAAAGCGCTGAAAGCCAAGGGCGTAAAGAGGGCATCAGGTCAGATGCGCTTTCTCTACATTCTGGGTCACCTTGAATGGCCACTGTTTTGTCACTTCTCCTACAGCTAGCTTAGATCCAGGGGTGCTGCAACGGTCCGGGTCCCAGAGGCAGCGTCCTGGTACTACCAGGAGTGGAAAAAACTACAGGAGCTGAGACCTGTGCTCTTGGTGTGTCCAGGACACGTGCTCAACAACTCTGCTCTGCCACAGCCTCCCAACATGCTTTGCCACAAACCTAAGAGCAGAATCTAAAGGGTCACAGACCAAAATCTCCATAGTATGAGCCAAAATAAACTTTTCCTATCTATAATATCATTATCTCGAGCATTTGTTAAACAAAAATCGACACCTACCAGTGCAGAACTCGACACATGCACACATGTCTGCACACACACACACACACACACACACACACACACACACACGAGGCCAATTGTCCTACTATGTCACCTCTGGCTGGCTTCCAATGTGAACTTCCTACCTCAGGCTTCTTAGTGCTAGGACTACAGGCATGCACCACCATGTCTGGGTGTGGTGAACCCCTTTAAATGGCTAGGACTAGTGACAACACGCCCTAACCTCAAGTAGCGCACAATACTCTGTAACTATAAATTCATCCCGATGCAGTCAGGAAAGAACTGACAATATTCAGAAATGTGCTATTTATAAGACTCTATAGGATTCCAATCAAACTGGATCGAATCCTAGCCTGTATCTTCTTTCTTACCTCTCCCTCTTTGGCACGATTCTCAGTAACCTTCTCAGAGGCCCAGACAACAGCTCAGGCAAGGCTCCTGAGCAGGAACCAAAGCCGCTAAACAAAAAGTAACTCCCTGCATCTAGAGCACGCCACTGCTGCCTGCTGGCAGTGCTAACGACTACTCAAAGTAGCTCCCTGGATCTAGAACATAACCATGACCACTATTCCACCCCAGAAAGACTCTCTCTGCATGCAGAGCATGCCCTGGCCTGCTGGGTGCTGACCATGGCTTCACTTGCTAAGCAGAGAGCAGCCCTTCAGAGGAGCCGGGAGCCACAGCAGCATCTGACAAGAGGCTGAGCTCTACCTGGCTGCTGCCCCACTCCACCAACTGTGGACGACAAACTGCATCTCTAAGCGCGCTAGAAATGCAGGTGAGATGAGCAAAGCACCTCTGTGGAAAATAGTGTAGCTACTACAAAAAAAAAGTGCATCCATTAAAAAGTTAAAAATAAGACTAGCATATGATGCAGAAACCTGTTTCACACTTAGAGAAGTGAAAGGAGGCTCTTGAAGATGTCTGCACACCTATCCTTGTGGCATGATTCATAAACCCAAAAGGCAGAGGCAGTCCAAGAGTCCACCGATGAACGGACAGATGAAACAGGAGGTAATTCCGTATTAAGGCATGTTACTCTGCCTTTGAAAGTTAAGAAATCACAGACAGCTTGGTGTCTGGAAAGAGGGGCACAAGGGCCTGAATGTGACTGCTAACCCTGAGTAAACACGAGGGGCACAAGGGCCTGAATGTGACTGCTAACCCTGAGTAAACACCTCGGCAGTGTATGCTTGCAATCCCTGGTCCAAAGAGTGGGGAGGGCCTCATCTAATCAGCAAGACCCAGGACCTGAGAAGCCCTGTCTCAAAGCACAAGGAGGGGAAGGGGCATACAAGTGCACACACCACCACTCAGGAGCCAAAAGCAGGCAGAACTCTGTGAGTCTGAGACCAGCCTCCTCTACATAATGAGTTCCAGGACAGCCAGAGCTACATAGTGAGACCCTATCTCAAACAAACAAGCAAAAAACAAGGTGGGGGACTAAGGATAACACCTGAAGTTGTCATTTAACTTCTATATGCACACACACACACACACACACACACACACACACACATGTGCCCACATACACCTGCATAAAACATACATAAAACCAGGCTGGTGGGTAATAGTGAGGGTAGGAAAGGCAAATACTGTGTATTCTCTACCATACACTGGGTATTCTCTACCATACACTGGGTATTCTCTACCATACACTGGGTATTCTCTACCATACACTGGGTATTCTCTACCATTCACTGGGTATTCTCTACCATACACTGGGTATTCTCTACCATTCACTGGGTATTCTCTACCATTCACTGGGTATTCTCTACCATATACTGGGTATTCTCTACCATATCCTGGGAATTTTCTACCATATACTGGGTATTCTCTTCCATATTGGCATCAACATACACGGTACTGAAATTCCTCCATGTGACATAAAAGCAGAGGGGAAGGAGGGAGAGGGAGGGCTGTGCAGGAGTAAATAGTAATAAGGTACCATGGCATCTGTGTATGAAAATGTTATAATGAAACCCATTATTTTGTATACTAAAAATTGAATAATAAAGAAACCAGGCTGAACATGGCTGAAGACAAATATAACCCTGCACTCAGGAAGCCAGGGCAAGAAGATTGTTGAGTTCAAATCTAACCTGGACTATAAAGATCCTATCTCTTAAAAAAAAAAAAAAAAAAAAAAGAGCCACACCCGATGGCACATGCTTAGAATCCTACCTACTCCAGTTTGGGATGCTAAGACAGTAAGGCTCCAAGTTCAAGGCTTAGCTAAACTGCCTAGCACTCAAGACCCACCCAGGCAACCTAGGGAGACCCTGACAAAGTCCAAATAAAAGTTAAAAAGAGCCAGGGGTGCAGCTGAGTGACAGGGCACTTACCTAGCATCACCATGGCCCCTGGGTTCAGTCCCTAGTTACTGAGGAAAGAAAGAAGAAACTGCCTGCCTGCCTGCCTGCCTGGAGGCCCAGCACTGTAGAGCCTCAAAAGGAGGCCCCAAGTCTGAGGCCAGCCTGGCCCACACAGGGAGAAGATGCAAATTCCAACACATGCTCCAACATAAGCTTCACAGACATTATGCCAAATAAAATAAAACAAGTCAAAAAGACAGTGCTGTGGGAGTCCACTTATATGTTAGGCAACTCTCATCAAATTCAGACACCGTGGCCAGGATGGGGGAGTAGTGGTGAGAAATGGAAGTTGTTTATAGGCAAAGGGTTAGATGCTTGATGAAAGGGTTCTGGGGACCTATTGCAGTACATGTGAATAAACTTAATGTAACTGAACTGCATAGCTAAAACGATTAATATGGTAAATTTTGTGGGATTTCATAACAAAAAAGATATACAAACAATGCAAGTTTTTTGTTGTTGTTGTTGTTTTGTTTTTTGGATTTGTTTTTTTCAAGACAGGGTTTCTCTGTGTAGCCCTGGCTGTCCCTGGAACTCACTCTGTAGACCAGGCTGGCCTCGAAACTCAGAAATCTGCCTGCCTCTGCCCCCAGAGTGCTAGGATTACAGGCGTGCGCCACCACCGCAAGTTTTACACTCTGATCCTGAGAGATCATGTCAAGGGTCCTGTTATACCTTAGAATTTTTCAGACCTTTTCCCCACGTTTTGTATCAAACTGAATGAAGCAAAGTGATGCTTCTCGAATGTCTTTGTAAGAAAAACCAAAGCATCAGAACCAAGCTTCTTCTGAAACCCTGGCCTTCAAAATGAAGTCTACAAGAGACTTGGTTTTCCATCAAAGCAAAATCTCCCTGGGCATGCTGGTGCCTGCCTGCCATCAGGAGGCTGAAGCAGAGTGAGGGGCTGGAGGCCAGCCTGGGCACCGCAGTTAGGAGGACTCTGCCTCAAATCAACAACGAACATCACAGCAAATTCTACTCCCGGCCCTGATTGTCTTTAGTATGTTTTAATCTAAGACCAACTTCCAAGAATAATGCCCAGGTCTAGACCAGCCTGGCATACCAAAAGAGCCAAGGAGGATTTGCAGAACGCAACACTGCTTAACTCGAGCAACAAAAACAGGCTTCTAACTCACGAAATACAACAGCCAGTAGCTACCAATAGCAAATATTCAATACCCTGGACTAATAGGTTACTTTCTTTTTAAGAACTCTGATGATCCAGAATGGGCTGTGAGCATTTCAATGTTCACCAAGTTGACAGAATAGGACTACTGAAATTCAAGGAAGCAGCTGGTTGCGGGGGCACACAGCTTTCATCCCAGCCCTTTGGAGGCAGAAGCAAGCGATCTACTCCAATTCAAGGCCGGTCAACCCAGCTAGTTCCAGGGAGAGAGCTAGTCTTAGAAAAACACAGTAACAAAACCAACTACCTGGTGCACGGACATGCTTGCTCTTTCTCCAGTGAGAACTTAGCTCGACACCACACGCATGAACACTCACCAGGAACTACATGGCCTGGTTCAGGAAGCAACGGTCTGCATGGAGCCCCAGCCTCCCTCACTACCTACCAGCTGTTACTGATACAATGCCAGTCTCACTATTTTGAGGATCTGAAAATCTTAAAAGTCCTGAAGTCAAGGCAGCGATGGTTTAATTATTTATTTTTTACTTTAATTACATGTTTGCTGTACATCTGTGTGGGGTGCTGTGCATGAATGCGGGGGAGCATCAGAGCTCCCGGGAGAGAAGTTGCAGGCAGCTGGGAGCCTTGTGGGAGTTGGAAACCTAATGTGGGTCCACAAGAGCATACTCGTTCTTATTACTGAGCTATCTCTCTGGCCCCAGGAGTGAAGGTTTAGATAAGTATAGCAACTCATTCTAGTCATAATCAGAAGTAACATGTGGGAAAGGATAAATGGTGTTACCCAATATCCTACTGTCACACTTCCTAAGGACAACTACACCTGAGGATTTTTACCTATTTTTGACTCTAAACTCCAAGTCATCAGTTTAAAAAAAAAAAAAAAAAAAAAAGGAAGGTGAGATCATTTCAAGGAAATCTTCATACAAAACCATGTTCGTGCCACAAATGCCTCACAGAAAGTCTAGTCCAGGTGAAGGAGGCTGTGGAATCACATTAATGACTGCTGAAATTGATTAATTGCTTAATTGATTGCATAAAATGAATGAATAGACTCCATCCACATGCTGGAAGAGAACAGGACTGGACAAACAGCAGAAGTCGGGAGGCAGGAGGCTGCAGACTGGGCACCCCGAGCTGACCAGAGGAGGGGCCACAGACATTGGCCCCGCCAAGTAAAGGGTCAAGACTGAGTTCAGTGTGGCTGAGGGATAACGCAGCACTAATAACAACTGGGAAATGAGAGATAGTGTAAGCTAATCCTGCCCAGACACACAGATGCAGACAGACACCATCCACTGGCACATGCAGAGCAGTGACAGCTGGCTAGGACACAGTGACAACCAAGAAGTTCAAAGTCTACTCCTCACATAAGGCCCAAGATGCTCTCAACAGACAAAATGGAGAATACAGACCCCTTGATTTTGCAAACCAAAAAGAGATCTCAAGCCACAAGGGAGAGCATTTCTAAGATACTGAGAACCCAGTAAAGACATTTACTGCACCACCAAGAGGAACATGTTTTATCAAGAGGCTGGGCAACAAATTAGATGATTTTACAACTGCTTCCAAAGCTCATTTCTTCAGAGGTACCTATCAGGACTCACTGTAAGAATTTACAGAGAGAGAAATATTGGAAAGAGGAGGAAAATATTTATCAGAAAACAAAGGGCATACTTCCCCACTCTGGGACTCCAATGCTTCTGACTACTACTAAACAGCTTTTAGAAAAAGCAAAACAAGCTCGTTCATAGAGTGTTCATTCTGTACAGGCTCTTTTTAAAATGCAGCCGTCCTACCCAGAGGGCAAAACACCCCACTCTCCTTAACATGTAACTTTACGTTAGAAAGTGCATATCTCTCTAATTCAGTCTATGAGCCCAAGACAGACAAATCACTAACAGGCTTTTATCTCCCTTCTTCTGGCCTCAAGTCCTAAGCACTTGGTTCTTATGCTTTGCATAGAGAATACCATTTTCTGTATATGGCACAAATACAGCTGAAAATAAAATTTATGCACGAAACCATCACTCGTGGGCAGAGAATAAATAAATGAATGAATGAATGAATGAATAAATAAATAAATAAATAAATAAATGTCTTAATAACACTATAGACTTGGCCTTGCCTTTAACCACCAGTTAATGGAAACACTCAGGCCTTCAGACTCATACTGTTACTGAACCAGTCCAAAAATCAGCCCCAAGCTTTATTTACTAGGTATGTAAACGGTAAGTTTAGAGTAAGTCAAAAGGCACCACGCCTCCAAAATCAACTTCACAATGAAATGAATAAGATACTTTAAAAAACGTATCAGCTGGGCATGTGTGTACGTGAAAGAGTATTTCTGTTCTTGCAGAGGACCAGGTTCCGGTCTAAAGGCCAGTATCAGGTATCTCCCAACATCTGTAACCCCAGCTCCAAGGGGTCTGACCCCTTCCTTCCTCTGTAGAGCGAGGGGCATTCATACAGCATACATGGCAGGCAAGACATTCAAACACATAAAATAAAACTTAAAAAAAAAAAAGAAGGCTTGCTTACCATAATGACTGAGCTATAGCTCAAGACTCCATCAAGTCACATAACATGTATATATCTTCACTGGGCATATTTTTATAATTTATTTTATTACAGAGAAACAAACAGACTTTCTGTTTTTAGTACGTCTATGTTACTCTCAAGAAAACTCTTAGGTCGGGTGGTGGTGGCGCACGCCTGTAATCCCAGCACTCTGGGAGGCAGAGGCAGGCGGATTTCTGAGTTCAAGGCCAGTCTGGTCTACAGAGTGAGCTCCAGGACAGCCAGAGCTACATAGAGAAACCATGTCTCGAAAAAAAAACCAAAAAAAAAAAAAAAAAAAAGAAAGAAAGAAAGAAAACTCTTGACACCAACCAGGTTATCTGTAGTAATTATAGAGACTTTAGGTCTGGCAACTATCTCAAAGTTTTTACAAACATCCAAGCGCACTCAAAGGACCCTTACCTCAGGACCATAGATAACAGCCTTCACGGACTGACCTGTTAAGATGTGTGCTCAGATACTAGTCCTAAGAGAAGACTGTAAAGACAAGGAATGGCTCAAGTTGTCACGGGCTTCCAGCACTCAGAACTGCATCTGGCCACCCAGCTCTGCCCGCAGCTTTCCTCTAGGGGACAGTGACTTCTACTTTGCCTTGATTTTCTAGGAAAGTCTACTGTAGTGCAGGAAAAACATACAAACATACAAAATACTCAGAGAGCTGAACTACCACTAAATGTGCTGGTGGATTCCTTCTTGGAAAAGTCACACTATAATACTTGACATAGAATATCCCCAGGGAGTAAAGAGATAAACAAAACTTAGCTATCATTATAAGTCTAACCAAACTTCCTAAAAACAAAAACTCAGCAGCACTGGGGCAAATGTTATATTAGTGCCACATCAGAGGTCAAAGACATTGTGTCACAATCCTGGGTGAAAATCAATTCCATTTCCCCGACTTATACAAAATAAAAACATGACTGGTATTTGATCTAGAAGCATGTTTTGAAAATAGAACATTTACTGAGAGATTTTTTTGGAGCATTTGATTAAAACCAGACCTGTTTATGATAGACCAAGGCATGTAATCTATATTAATATAAGTACTCCTAATATCTTAAATAACCATTTGGTCCATACAAATTGTTCCCCCAGATACAGCATAGCCACAGAGGATGTCTGGTCCGGCCAGACCCGGAGGCTGGTTCAATCACTTCCTTTCATACTTCCCACCTTGGCAGCTATTCCACAGGCTCAGCCCTTGCATATATTTATGAAGAGTAGAGAAGTGCATGGGCATTTGTAAATTATGCAAATGGAATACGCAAATATATTTAGACTAATGTCCTCAAACAATAAATTTATTTACTTAACTGTACTCCCAAAATTAGTGTATAAAATGACAATTAAAAAATAATAGTCTTTAGAAGGATAATGAAAACTTAGATTCAATCGCTGCTTCAGTTCCCAGTCCATGAGACTCAAAAGCGCCTAGCTGGGCACCTACTGTGCGCCTGCCTGCACCACACCAGGCAATCAGCAGCAAAGCAGAGCGTGTGCCCTCTAGGTCACAGTGAAGCAGACATGCCCATTCAGTTATCAAACCATAAAGGGTTTACTCACACACGTGCAAACGTTGGCTACCATGGTCACCCATAAGGACACTAAACTAACAGGAGATCATAAATAATAACTATGACAATCTCAAGTCTGACAATCTTAAAGTGGCATTTTTTATGCTTAAAATAATCTTGCCTCTGCCAAATCCCTGCTTGTGTGTTAACCAGGCTGACATATTTATAGAGTTAAATGAAGAAATGTAATGTTTATAAGGAAAATAAAGAGTAAACTGGCACATAATTGCCCTTAAAGGCTAATCTGGTTTACCTTTGCAGCTGCCAGACAGTAACAATGACTTTATAACCATACAGGAAAACAACTTCGAAATTATAAGGCAAGAAATTATTTCCTTGTAGAATTTCTCTGGTGTATAATGAAAAATAATTTAATTAGTTTTCTTAGTCGAAAAAACAAAAGCAGCATTCACTGTGAAATAATTCATGAAGGCTCTGTGACCGCTCACACTCCTCTGTGGGTTCATGTTCAGAAACAGGTAGTCCAGACCCCCTCCACACCACCCTAAACCAGTTTTGATCTTCAAGATTACAAAGTAATTTCTGACCTTGTCAAAGTACCAGTTTTACAGCCTTACAATATTAGGGGAGTTTTTAAAACAGGAGGCTTCAATTGTGAATTACAGGTGAAAGGTTGTGCAAGCTGGGAACTTGACATTTGTTTCTCAGGGCTCACACATCAAAGAGAAAGGCACGAATTACGTGAGAATATTAAAGCAGAAATGGAAACCGGCTTCCAGTAGCTTACTAGAGGCAAATGAGGTTCTATTTAGAGCTAATAGCAAGCAAACAATCCTCCATACCGCAAAGGGATACTGAAGAAGAACACTAAAGAAACACTAAAGAGATGTCCCAGCAAATATAAATTTTATAAGCCGTGTATTTCCACCAGTCTCGGGTTTTGTGTGTGTGTGTGTTTTTTAACCACCGCATTCTAAAGTGAGCTCCGTCCGCATGCCCAAATTAAAACCCGACAAAGGGGAAACAAGAAAAGCGTCCCGCGATCGACCTAGCAGGAGCCACCAAGAAGCCTAAAAGCGGGGTGCCTCCTCACATAGCGGGCCAAGTGGCAGGAACCCACGAGAGCTCGGGAAGTTCTGAAATAGGCACTGACAGCAGACGAGGGACAGACCGGGGGACGGTGAGGGGAAGGGATCGCGGAGCAGCAACAGAGCCGCGGCGCGCGGTCGACCCGGCAGCTCGCCGAACCGCGAGTCGCCGGCTCGGGACGGGGCTCGACCCGGCAACTTCGCGCCGGCGCCAGCCGCGGGCCTCCCTCTCCCGCCCGCAGCCCGCCGCCCGCCGCCTGCCGCCCACCGCCCGCCGCCGGCAACCCACCTTCTTTCTCGGCCCGCGCCGCAGCCACCACGAGGGTCATCACCAGGTGCAGCGCTCCCAGGAGGCCGGCGGCCGCGCTCCGAGGACCCCCGCCGCGGCCGGCCGCGGGCTCCAGCCCGGCCCCGGGGGACGTGGAGGCGGCGGCGGCTGCTCCTCCTCCCGCCCGCTTCCCCATCCTGGCCGGCCGGGGACCGCCGAGCTCGAGGTCCGGCGCGACCCTGCTCCGCGAGGCGACCGCAGCGGCGCGGGAGCCGTGGTCCGGGCTGTGGCCGCGGTGCCGGAGGAGAGAGCGGTTGTGGGCCCAGGGCTCGGGCTCCCGGCGTGGGTCCGGGTCGGTGCGTGCGTGGGAGCGAGAGTGTCAGTCACAGCCTCGGCATCGGCATCGCCTACGAAGAGCCGGAACGGAGAGGCCGCGGGTCAGGCACGGCGGGCAGCCATACTGGAAACGGGCAAGGGCCGCGGGCCCCGGCGCTGGCCTCTGAGGGGCGGGGCGGAGCGCAGGGACCCGCCCCCTCCGTGCCAGTACCTGGGCGGCCCGCCGGTTCGCGTGTTCGCCGCGGTCCCCGTGAGCTCCCACTCCTCGCCCTGCCCTCAGAATCCCACTGGCTTCACCGACCGGACCGGCCGGGGCGGCCAACCGCACCCTGTCACCGCTGCCCGGCCGGGGAGGAGGAGGGAGAGGGACCCGGGCCAGCCAGGATTTAAGATGGCAACCGGAGCTTCAAGGAGGCAGTGACGGTAGTCACGTGGTAGACAAGGTGGCCACGCTGCGCAGTCGCTTTGGTGCGTAGGCGGGCCCGGCCGCGCCTCCGACGCCGGGACAAACCCTGGGCTAGTGGTACTGCAATGTCGGAGCCTTCCAGAGGTCTGAATACGCATCCGGAGCCCAGCACTGACAGTCCGTGCCAGTGACTCCTCGGGTCGCACCTCTGCCCCTCGGTGGCATTGACATGGGGAGTGTTTAGGGTCGGATTCAATTTCTGGCAGTGCTTCCTTGAGAACGGGGATCCTCTCTGTTTATGTTTGTGTTTTCCAAAGTGTACCCAAGAGGGGCTTAATAGAATCCTCGTACCTCTGGTCCACAGGAAGCACTTTTGTGTTGCTTCTTTCCTTGCTTGTATTTGGATATTTACAGCGTGTGCAAAAAGCATCAGTTGGGGCGGGGTGGGAGAACATGGCGATGTGTGCCGCCTCCCTAGAAGCCGGACTGGATATTCTCTGTCTTGGAATGATGAATATGTTTCAGTGCACATACTCCTTTCAAAGGCCCAAATCAAACGTGATGTTTCTTAGTCTCCTGTAAGAAGCACCTCCTGTCTCCCAGGTTAAAGTTTGTGTGTCTCTGTCTTTGTGTGTCTGTGTCTGTGTGCTCTCTACACGTCTTTTGTTTTTTGGGGGGTTTTGTTTCTTTGTTTTGCTTTGTTTTGTTTTGTTTTTTGAGACAGGGTTTCTCTGTGTAGCCCTGGCTATCCTGGAACTCACTCTATATCTCTACAAGTCTTAATCTAGGCCCTTTTGGGAAGGAAAGAATCTTGTCACAGTTTGCTAGCCTGGTCACTTCCCCCCCCCAAAGCCTAGCCCCAGAGCCTTTTTCTGCTTTTCTCAGCTTTTTGTTGAGTTACTCGATCTATTTAAAAGGCCACATTTGCCTATTGTGTGTCTTAGAACAAGCTAGAAGAGAAAATGAGATTTCATAAAGTCTTTTTTTAAATGTACTCAACGTTCTCCCTTCTGCTGTTATCTTGTTTGTGAAGCAAGCATGTAAATTAGTAATATATTTTGAAGTCCACCTCACCCCTAATGGCTTTTGGGTTGCCCCCTGCCTCCCCCCTCCCATCCTCCCCCCACCAAGGCAGTCTCCTTTTGTAGCCCTGGTTGACCTAGAACTCACTGTGTAGCCCAGGCTAGAGTGGAGCTCACTGTGTTCCTTAAAAGTCCATAGAATACTGGGATTAGAGGCATGTGCCACCCATCCCTGACTGCTGGTGATTTTTAAAGAACATTAAATTTTGAATACTAGCACTAAATTTGAGTTACTTGTTTTCAGTGGTGGGGATCCAACTTAATTTTTCTTCTTAATGTAATGAAATATCAATAATTATTTCTAAACTGGCTTTTGAAATGTACCTAAGGCAAGAGATCTATATAGAAGGTTTCTAACACTGGAAGAACCTAAGCCCAAGGATATGTAAGTGCTCACTGGGTCATAGTTTAGCTCCCTGGGTGCTGGCAATGGCTCTTCCTTCACTGCCAATGTCTAGGCAAGCAAGTCCTTCCAATCTTGAAAAGTTCAGTTCTCTAAAGCAGGCATCACCCACATTCCACATTAGCCCTAGGCTCAGAAGCCCCTCGGGAAGCAGTTTGCACATGCGTGTCACTGGCACTTGAACATATACTGAAGTGTTCAACAGAGGTCAGCTTCCCATGAATCTACTGCCTCTGTAGTGGGCCCTTTTTCTTAACACAAGTTCTTTCCAAGACCCTACACCTAACTGTGTATTGTGGAGCCATGTTCTTATTTTTAAATAGCTCCTTGGAATACTTGAACAGGCTTTTACCTGACTCTTTAGAGTCAGCATTTGGGCAGGGACGGCCCTAAGAGGCAAGGTAGTCTTCGGCAGGCCTGTCCTCAGTGACTAATTAAAGAGACAATTAAGGGAAAAGCAGGCCATAGTGGGAAGAGGAGGATTAAAATTCCCCAACCCCATGCTAGCAGTGTAGCACAGGCTTACGTTTAAACAGAGGGCAAGAGGTATTCATACCTAAGCAGTCTTGATCAAGGCTTGGCCCTGCCCATTTCTGTCTGCAGCCTCCTTGCAATGTGATCTGAGTAGCTGTCTGAATTGTGGCAAATCTCTTCCTGGGAGACAGGTTCCTCCTGAGGCTGGCACCAGGGCCTCAGCCTTTCACTTCCCTCATCGGGAGATCCCTGGGGAAATTCCAGTTCCTTGGGGGGCACCATCATTTGAATAGTCTGATTGCCAAAGGGAATGGTTCAAGAGCCTTTTAGATTATCTTTGCCAAGATGGTTCTATCAGGACTCCCAATGGTCACCTGTGCCCGACGGCCATTGGGAACGTCATACCTAGAGGGTATGACAAAGCCAGGAGGAATGGACTGCAGTAACCTTTGGATACCATTAGCTGGTAAAAGTCAGGGAACACCCTCGAGCCACTGGTTCTCATCCCTGGGATCTGCCACAGCCGGGAACTTGTTGCCAATACAAATATCCTGCTACACCCCAGGTCTGTGACATTCTAAACAGGATAAGCTGAGTCATCAGTCATCAACTCTGGGTGATTTTTGATACATGCTCCAAACGGAAAATTCACCATTCATTAGCACTGGCCACTGGAGGACTCCGAATCTTTTGTTGTTCATTTTTGCTCTCTACCCACATTGGGGACTCGCCACTGGAGGCAGCTAGCCGAGGAATTCCAGTTCAGGTCTGTTCACCTCCGAGCCCTCCACTCCATTAGCACTGTTGATGCTAACAGGATACTACTCAGTTTTTTCTGGCTTCTGTTTACTGATCTGTAAAATGGGTATTATGAACTGCCTAATAAGTTAAAAAATTAAGCAGAGTATGTTGTAAGAAAAAAATGTTTGGAAGAGGTAGAAGGAAGGTCAGAAAAGTGGGTAGACTTGACCAATGCTTGTCTGAACATGTTACAAGGAATCACACTGTCTCCAGCCTGGACAGGTTAATAGTTAAGAGTTTTTCCTTTTCTTTTTAAAAATTGCATTTATTTATTCTCTCTCTCTTTGTGTGTGTGTGTGTGTGTGTGTGTGTGTGTGTGTGCACCTCCCCCCCACCCCCCCCACCCCGCATGCGTGCATGTGAAGATGAGAGAACATCTTGGGAAAGCTGCTTCTCTCCTACCACCGTGGGTCCTGGGACTTGAACTCAGCTCATCAGTTTTGGCAGCAAGTACCTTTACTTGCTGAGCTATCTCATCAGCCCCAAGAGTAACATTTTTCAATTTTTTAAAAATTTTGCCTATTGCCGGGCGGTGGTGGCACATGCCTGTAATCCCAGCACTCTGGGAGGCAGAGGCAGGTGGATTTCTGAGTTCGAGGCCAGCCTGGTCTACAGAGTGAGTTCCAGGACAGCCAGGGCTATACAGAGAAACCCTGTCTCGAAAAAACCAAATCAAAAAAAAAAATTGCCCATTAATTTTGGGGGGGTTGTGTTACTGTGGTGCACATGTAGAGGTCAGAACATACGTTTTGGTTTAGCTCTCCCCTACCCTGCTTGTCAGGGACAGAAATAAGTTCATCCAGATAAGCAGCAGGGTGCCTTTACCTGCTGAGCTCTCTCGGGCCCAAATGATAGGTTGTTTGTATTTTAAATAAGAATAAAATGTATATGTAAAATGTATAATGTCTGGCTCAAGGAAGAGTTACAAAAATAATTATTAATGAGTATCTAATTTCCAAAACACTATATTAAACAGTGAGTCTTTAAAAAAAAAATCACTAACCAATTTACATCCCAAAATGACAACACAGAATATTTGAGGAGACAATAGGAGAATCCCCACTTCAGGTCAAAGCCCTCATGATGGTTCCCATAGTGCCACACATTGGGCTCACCATGGTCTTCAATGGCTGTTCCTCCTGCATCCTCTAGGCAAGGGATAGCTCAGTGTCTCTGGCTGCACCAAGGCCTTCTCCCTGAAGCACTCCACCTCCTCACCAACACACCATGAATTATCCCCCCCCCCCCCGTGTGTGTGTGTGTGTGTGTGTGTGTGTGTGTGTGTATACACTCAAATATATAAGAATACACACACACACACACACACACACACACACACACACACACACACACGGAGACAGGAGCAGGAAGGAAGACACCGTTGGGATCCCCAGAGTCCTGTGTCTCTGACTCCCCACGTGATGCCCACATGCACATGGTCCCCTGCCACTCCACACTACCCACACCTGCAGGTGCAGCTCTACACACCGGCCTGACTTCTGCCTCTTCTGTTTCCACTCATGAGTCTCACAGTCATCTTAAACTGGGGTGACCTCTAATCTTCCCCTCCCCAAGCCTACTCCACCCACAGGAATTCTTATCTCCAGGGTGACTCCAGCCCTCAAGTCGTTCAGCGCAAACAAACAAACAAGCAAACAAAACCCTAGGCTTTGCTCTCCCATGGGCTCTGCCATCTCCCAGGATTTCAGCTAGAGCAGGATAGATCTCCACTTCAAACTGGAAATGGGAAAACTTCCACTTGTAGCCTCAGCCTGTGAGACACCTCCTTGGAATGTGCTGCTGCAATACCTGGTTCTGACCAACTGGAGCTGATCAAGGAGGGAACCAGAACTCTGAGTGACCCCACTATGGGTCCTTATTTGACCCAACTACAGACTCCTTCCTGTCCTGCAAACAAGGATCTGTCAGTGTTATTTAGTCCTACCCAGAATGCAGCTGTTTTGATCCTCAATTAGCATAATCATCAGGGACCACCCTTCCTCCACTTTCCCCCTCTTTCTAGCACTAAAGGAAACCTTGTCTTTTCCAAACTCACAAACTGCTTCTCCAGCAAATAAGTGCCTTTGATTTTTATGCATCCGTGTAGTTTGGGTGGCCTGTGTTTTATACTTGACGCTCCCGCAGAGATCCCATCGTGGGGTCAAAGCCAAAGATGGCTCCCAAAGCACCACCCAATCTGTCTCACCATGGTCTTTGACAGCAGTCCCATCACGGCACACCTCCAGACTTTGTGAATGGTGTCTCTGGCCACTGCCATGCTGGTCACCGCAGGGCCTACTTTCTAGGCAATCCCTCTACCTGAAGCACCTCCTCCTCCTCACCAGCATGCCGCCGACTATTCCCCTGTCTTCAGTTGTCTTATTCATGGGTTCTGTTGTATGAAGAAAGCCCACAGCCATGGAGTGGCTGAGAAGCCAACACAGCATATTGTCTCTAATCTTGAGTCTACAGAGCGAGCTGCTCAGACGAAGCCCTAGACTTTGTAATCTGATTGGTTTCTCGAAGTAACAACATACAAGACACCTGTATAGGATCCTCCTATAGAGGATAGGGCAAAATTGTAGAAAGAGCCCCTCAATTCCCCCACCCCCACCGTGGGTTTCCATTGCTGTTACTCTTTTAAACAAGAGAAAAGCCAAATTCATAAATCTTAAGCTTTGAGCCTGCTCAATTGTGTAAACTACCCTACAACGCCCTTGATAGGGCAAGTCCTCTGCAGAGGAGCCCGCGCTGCAGTCCACATTAATCGCAATTTCTCCTATCTGAAGAATGATATTTATTGTTTTTGTTGTTCTTATTTGAGACAGAGTCTTGCTTAGAAGCCCAGGCTAGCCTCAAACTCATGGCAATCCTGTCCAAATGCTGGGATTCTAGGCAGAAGCTATGGTGCTGGACTCCTATCTGAATATCTTTTTATTTATATATTCCTCAATGAAATCAAATTCCTTTCCAATTTACAAACCCACATGAACTAAGATCTTGCCTGTGACCACAACCATGCCCATGACTCACCTTCACTAACAAACACATAACTCAGAAATAATACTAGAGAAAAGCAACTAATGCAATGGCCACAGGTTAACAAAAGTTTGAAGCCAGGTGGGCTGGCAGGGCACTGGGGAAGCAGAGGCAAGAGGACTGTCACAAGTTCAAGACCATCCTAGTCTACATAGTGAGTTTCAGGCCAGTTTCAGTATTACTATGTGACTAGTAATGCTCTATTTCAAAAACCCCCGAACAATAAATCAAATAAATATTAACAGATAAAGCTCAGCAAATGATCTGTGCAAGTTCTTAAGGGGAATATTTGTTTAAAAAAGTTTTCTTCACAGTTTGCTTAGAAGGTGAGAAAGGGTCT
Organism: Apodemus sylvaticus; assembly: GCF_947179515.1. Taxonomy (NCBI): domain Eukaryota; kingdom Metazoa; phylum Chordata; class Mammalia; order Rodentia; family Muridae; genus Apodemus; species Apodemus sylvaticus. The sequence continues at coordinate 106,566,781 of NC_067480.1, forward strand.
CATAATTAATAATTTTAAATTAACAAATACAAAGTATATATGCTTAGCACATGTGGCAAGATAACTTGTAACTGTGTATACCTTGAGGGATGACTTTCACAAAGCTAATGGACACTCAGCATTACCTCACACACTTAAATTGTTTTTTAAAGATTTACTTATTTATTATATGTAAGTACACTGCAGCTGTCTTCAGACACTCTGGGAGAAGGAGCCAGATCTCATTACAGATGGTTGTGAGCCACCATGTGGTTGCTGGGATTTGAACTCAGGACCTTCGAAAGAACAGTCAGTGCTCTTAGCTCTTAACCGCTGAGCCATCTCTCCAGCTCCACAATTTTTTTTTTTTTTTTGGAGTAGGAACACTTAGAATCTATTCCCTTTACAGGCTTCAACATGTAAGTTATTAACTCCAGTTCCCCATCAACTGTTAGAAAGATTTGAGGCTTTGAGTCCCTTAAAGAGAACACGGGTAAGAAAAGGCCACAGTCTCTGATCTCCATAAAGTACATCTTGACACTCTGTAGGAAACATAATTGTGTGTAAAGGAACTGCTTTGTATGCGAGAGAAAATGCTAGTTTGGATAATATAGCTTGGCTTGTGAATAACCATAAATGTCATGATTATTGAGAGCCCCGTGGGGTTTTATAAGCAATACCTTACACACTGGAGTTCTACCTTCAGCACTGGGGAAAAAGGAAATGACAGGAACTAGCTTTCCGTGTCTGGTTGAGGCTGGCTTTGGGAGCACCTTTCTCACTGTGGTTGTGGTATTCAGCCTTACTCAATTTCAGCTTCCATGCTTTCCTACCGTTAACAGTGATAAAAAAAAAAAAAAAGTTAATAGGTTAGTTGTAAGGCCTGAGTGAACTGAGTTCTGAGGAGATAGGTAGTGCAAACAGACGCTCATTAGTAAGTGTTACAACAATGATTATTGCCAAAAAGGAAAACGAGGCCCAGAAAGTCTAGTACTAGTCCAAGATAATGGCAGAGCAAAAACTCAACTCCTGGGCTATGCCTTTTGTCATGTCTTTTGTACCATCTTCAGGGCCAATTAATGGAAATGTTTATGTGTCTGTGGGGTTTTATTTGGCAAAGCACTTTTATAATTATTAAAGGTGAAAGAATTAAAAATATCCTGATCTACAGAAATGACGGCAAAAGATCAATTAAGGGATATCATAAGAGGTGAATGAGGTGCTGGAGAGTCGGCTCAGCAGTTAAGAGCACTGGGTGCTCTTCCAGAAGACCAGGGTCCAATCCCAATAAGCCACATGGTGGCTTCCGATTGTCTGTAAGTCCAATGCCAGGGGGACCCAACACCCTCACACAGACATACAAGCAAGTGAACACCAGTTCCCATCAAATAAATCATTAAAAACAACCGAAAACACCAAAGTGAATGTAAAGACTCCTCAATCCAGTTTTCGCTAAAACACATCTAATTGTTGCTTGGAGGTTTCTGAGATCAACTAAAGCCCAAGAATTTTATCTGAGTTGTGAAGGACAGCTTTGCTCACTAGTTCTTTTGTTTGTTTGTTTGTTTTTTGTTTTTTTGAGGTAGGGTTTCTCTGTGTAGCCCTGGCTGTCCTGGAACTCACTCTGTAGACCAGGCTGGCCTCGAACTCAGAAATCCACCTGCCTCTGCCTCCCAGAGTGCTGGGATCACAGGCGTGCACCACCACCGCTCGGCCTGCTCACTAGTTCTTGTCAGTTTGACACACACTAGAGTTACCCTGAAAGAGGGAACATCAACTGAAGAATTGCCTGAAGGCAGATTGACCTGTGGGAAAATCTCTAGGGTGTTTTCTTGATTAATAATTGATACAGTAGAGCTCGGCCTACGATGGGAAATGCCACCCTTGGGCAGGAAGTGCTAAGTTACATAGAAGGATCGAGTCCTGGGGAGCAAACCAGTAAGCACCATTCCTCCATGGTGTCTCAGCTTCAGTTCTTAACTCAATTGGCTTCTCTCAATGCTAGACCCATAAGGAAAATCAGTTCCCCCATCCCCATCCCCAAGTTGTTTTTTGTCGGTGTTTTATCACAGCAATAGAAAGCAAGCCACGACAGAAATTGCAGTGATAAATTTCAATCTTTCCCTCTCCCAACATTCACTCAGGACTGATGAATAACCTCGGCCGCCTGGCAGAGAGAAGGGAGGGTTACAATCAGCTGAGATTTCTGACAAGAACTGACAGTTCATTACTTCCACTTTCACACATTCTGGAGAACAAGTCAGAGCTAACTTCAAGATACGGGTGCAGCTCAGTTCTCTTACATAGTTAGAAGAAGGAGAAGAGACTGTTTTTGCATAGTCCTGTGGCAGGTGTTGTCTTCTTTTGGGGGGCGGGGAGTGGGTCGTATGGAATAAAGAAATGAAAGGATGGCTGTGCTGGTTCTGTGTGTCAACTTGACGCAGGCTGGAGTTATCACAGAGAAAGGAGCCACCCTTGAGGAAATGCCTTCATGAGATCCAGCGGTAAGGCATTTGCTCAATTATTGGGGGGGGGGGGGGGGGGCAGCCCGCTGTGGGTGGTGCCATCCCTGGGCTGGTGATCCTGGGTTCTATAAGAAAACAAGCTGAGGGGCTAGAGAGATGATGGCTCAGCGGTTAAGAGCACTGACTGCTCTTCCAGAGGTCCTGAGTTCAATTCCCAGCCCACATGGTGGCTCACAACATCTGTAATGGGATCCAATGCCCTCTTCTGGTGTGTCTGAAGACAGCTACAGTGTACTTATATATAAGAAATAAAAATAAAGAAAGCAAGCAAGCTGAGCGAGCTAGGGGAAGCAATCCAGTAAGCAGCAGCACCTCTCCATGGCCCCTGTGTCAGTTCCTGCCTCCAGGTTCCTGCCCTGTGTGAGTTCCTTTGCTGACTTCCTTTAGTGATGAACAACAATGTGGAAGTGTAATCTGAACAAACCCTTTCCTCCCCACCTTGCTTCTTGGTCATGATGGTTTGTTCAGAAATAGAAACCCTGACTAAGGCCAGGCAGTGGTGGCACACGCCTGTAATCCCAGCACTTGGGAGGCAGAGGCAGGCAGATTTCTGAGTTCAAGGCTAGCCTGGTCTACAGAGTGAGTTCCAGGACAGCCAAGGCTACACAGAGAGACCCTGTCTTGAAAAATCCCCTCAAAAACAAAACAAAACAAACAAAACAAAACAAAAAACCCTGACTAAGACAATGGCCCCAAGGAGGGAAAAAAAATGAAAACTGTTTTTATTCTCCAGGAGTCCTCAAGTTAGAAAGAACAGCCTTATTATAAATGTTTTTTTTAAAGGGGGGTTTCTTTTATTTTTAATGATGAATGTTGAGAGTTATGTACACAGGAGTACAGGTGCCCATGGCTACCAGAGGAAAGCACTGGATCCTTGGAGCTGGAGTCATAAGTGGCTGTGAGCTGTCTGACATAGGACAAGGGTCCTCACAGGAAGAACAGATGCTCCTAACCACTGAGCTCTAGTCTCTGGAAATACTTTTAAAAGCAGTTGTAGGGAAGTCAGTTTCTTTTCTAATTTTTGAGTTTATACATTAGTACAAGATATAGAAGAATATTTGAATATTGAAACGATTTTTTAATAAGATGGGTTTTGCTATGTAGCTTAGCCCGGCCTTGAACTCACAGTCTTCCTTCCTTCCCTTCTGAGTGCTAAGATTACAAGCACATCCCACCACACCTGCTTAGCCTGACTGGACATGTTCATTTGTTTTTGTTCCTTATTTTTTTTTTATTTTATTTATTTATTTATTATATATAAGTACACTGTAGCTGTCTTCAGACACCAGAATAGGGTGTCAGATCTCTTTACGGATGGTTGTGAGCCACCATGTGGATGCTGGGATTTGAACTCATGACCTTTGGAAGAGCAGTCGGTGCTCTTACCCGCTGAGCCATCTCTCCAGCTGTTCATTTGTTTTTGAGACAAAATCTAACTATGTAGGGTAAGGTAGTTTGGATCTCCTCTACAACCCAAGTTGACCTCAAACTCATAACCCTCCGATCTCTGCTTCAGAGTTCTGGGAACACACACATGCATCACAATGGCTAACTATTAAAGGTATTTAAAAAGAGACCAGACCGTGCTTTTCAGAAACCAATACTGCAATAGTTATGAATGAAATGGCATAATGAGATTAATTTAAAAAGAATCCATAGAATAGAAGTGATGAATGAGGTTACCAACGAGCGAAGATTGGCTATGGATTGGTGATCAAAGCTGACTGATCAGTACATAGCTCCTGGTTCCTTAGGCTAATGCCTCTACTTTTAGATATGCTGGAACTTTCCACAATAAAGAGTTTGAAACACACACAGATACTACAATATACCCTCAGCTGCCTTACCCCCATCCTCCTCAGGTCACTTCCTCTATGGATGGATAACAAGGGACCTGAGACCATTGTTGGTACCCATGGATCCTAACTAAAAGCTCATTGAGCCCTGGGAAATGCTCACCCAAGGAACTCCTACACTTGCCCAGCATTTGAAGTCAGCAGCTTTTGCCCAACCTGGCAGCACCAACAAAGGGACTGGAGCCTTCCCAGGGCAAGATGGCTCATGTAGCTCGCGTGGCCCAGGTCCAGCTCTGCATGAGCTCAACTCCTCTGCTTACCCCATGACCCTGGCAGGATTCCCAAGTTCCTTTCTGCTGTAACACAGTATGTACAGAGACTTACGATGTCTACATGGTATTCAGAAGTCTGAGTGTGACCAGGAACGTGACATGATGATGCCTTAGCAGGAATGTCCTTCCTCCCTGAGAGAGCCCGAGTCTTCAACACAGATCTCCTCTGAGCCTGACGCCCTACAATCAAGATACCGCATGCCTGTTCCTAATAGAAATGCTTGCTCGGGCAGTCCCCGGGCGTGTCTGGCATAGACACCATCCTCCTTCTAAGAGCACTGCTACCCAACAACGATACTAGTCGTTGTTCTTGGTGAATCAACTATGAATGCCTATTCCAAGGTAGCTTAATCAGATGTTTGCAATTTCTTGCTGAGGGACATGAATATTGAGTCTAAATAATATCACTGGCCGAACTTATATCTGAAATCCCTACTGCAGATATTCCCAGGGCCTGGGGTACCACCCTCCTGAAGACTGTTGTTTGGTGGCTTAATTTGTCTTCTGTTGCTATGACAGAATACTTGGGACAAAGTAATTTATGAGTAACATACTCTCATGGTTCTACAGCCTGGGAAATCCAACATGACAGGCTGCCAATATCTTATGGGGACCTTCCTCCTCTACGGTAATGCAGCAGGGCATTAATGGTGGGTGGAAGCCAAACTCTTTCTCCATTAGGAAAGTCAGTGAGCTCACTGTGAAAGGCCCAACCTCAGGGCCTCATCTAATCCCAATTATCTCACAAAGGCTCCACCGAGGTGTTAAGTGTGTAGTCCAAGATTTTTAGAGATACTTACAAATCATAGCACTCAATCAACTAGCCTTTGCTGTGTACCTTTAATTTGTAAAGTCTATTTACAGATAGATAGATAGATAGATAGATAGATAGATAGATAGATAGATAGATATAGAGATACAACTGTTTTGCCTGAGGAAATCAAGAGGGAGTGGTATTGGTTCCTCTAGAACTGGAGTAGCAGACAGTTGCAGATGGTTCTCAGTTGCTACGTGGGTGCTGGGAATCGAACCTGGGCTCCTTGGCACAGCAGTAAGTGGTCTTAAGTGCTGAGCAGTCCCTTCAGCCCTGCTGTGTACCTTTAAAGAGAAGGTTAATAGCCTTTGGTTCCTAATTGTCTTAGCCACTGGTCCAGAACTGTGAAGAGAAGCCGTAACCATGGCAACTCGTATAAAGAAAGCATGTAGTTGGCAGTTGGCGGTGGCTACAGCGTCAGAGCTTTAGTCCACTATCACCACGCAGTGTGCAGACAGGGGCTGACAGTACACAGTGACTTTTAGCCAAGCTTGAGTGACATGAGACCTTATTTAAAAAGTCTAAATAGATAAGACCAAGATGGGTTTTTGTTTTGTTTTGTTTTTGTTTTTGTTTTTCAAGACAGGGTTTCTCTGTGTAGCCCTGGCTGTCCTGGAACTCACTCTGTAGACCAGGCTGGCCTCAAACTCTGAAATCCGTCTGCCTCTGCCTCCCAGAATGCTGGGATTAAAGGCGTGCGCCACCACCGCCCAGCAAGACCAAGATGTTTTTGTGAGGGCTACATTATGAGAAAGTAAGGAATGAAGTAGATAAACTATAAGATGCCTTTAAGTGTGACGGATTCTCCTTGTTCATTAAGGAGAGGTACAGTGTATCAATATCAATATCAATATCGCACCCTTTAGTTAAGCCCTCGATCCACAAATCTGGCTAAAGGGTTTTACTATTATTCTTATTTTAAGTTTTTTTTAAATAATTATATATTTACATACAGCTTTAAGAAATGAAAATAGAGACAGCAACAGTATACTCACATATATATAATAAATAAATTTTTAAAAAAGGAAATGAAAATAGAGAAGTCCTGGCTACTTTCACCTAATACCTTCCCTGGGTAATGTCTTGCATAGTTATAGTGTGTTATTAAGACCAGGAAAGGGACTACGAGGCTCACCCATGGAGACCTTTTCATCAATACAATTCCTTTTTTTTTTTTTTTTTTTTTTTTTTTTTTTTTTTTTGAGACAGAGGTCTCTCTCTACATAGCCCTGGCTGTCCTGGAACTCTCTTTATAGTCCAGGCTGACTGGCCTCAAACTCACCGAGTGCTGGTATTAAAGGTGTGTGCCACCATGACCAGCCTTAATTGGTTTTTTTTAGGCATGTCTGTATGTCTGCATATGCGTGGGTATACATTTATGTGCAGGTGTGTGTAAGTCCAAGGTTGACATGCGGCCATCTTCCTTGATCATTCTCCACCTTACTCACTGAAGCAACGTCTCTCATTTGAACGCAGAGCTCACTGGTCGAGTCAGCCAGCTTTCTTTGGGGATCCACACCTTTACCTTCTCAGTAATGGAATCCCAGGAGGGCCACTACACTTACCAAGCATTTATGTGAGCACTAGGGATTTGAACCCTGGACCTCACACTTGATGGGTAAGCATTTTGACCTGCTGAGCCATCTCTCCAGCCCTTGATTTATTCTTCTCTGTGTGCTTAGTTCTGAGTAATTTCTCACACACAGCTTGACCTCAACCACAGTCAACACAACAGCCTGTTTCATCACCATAAAGACTACCCATGATGCTCTTCTGTAACTATGGACATCATCTTATGACTCCTGTAACTTGGATTCTATTCTCTATCTCTATTATTATTTCGACAATTTTATAAATCCAGCACTTAGAAATCTAAGGCAAGAAGGTTGTGAGCCTTAGCTACACGAGGAAATCCAGTCTCAAAATGAAAAAGAATGAACGAACAGAATGAGAAGATATGTGCACTTTTGAGATCTGCTGGCTTCTCCCTTAGCGTAATTCTCTTGAGTTCTGCCTGAGCTGTCATCCTGGCCTTACTGTGCCATGTGATCTGGGCACACAGTTTAACTTCTTCATCTCAGTTTCCATTCAATCTCAGGTCCGCCTTCCTCCCCAGTCTCCCTGTTTCCACAGCATCATCTGTTTTTCCTGACGTCAAGAGGAGGCGTTCTACAGGCTACTGTCTATTTCCTGTGGAACTCCAGAGCCGGGCTGGGACCAAGAGCTTTGGAACCTCATCCTTTTTAGTACAAGGAGACACACTGTAGCCATCCCTTCATACCCACAGGGGATTGGTTTCAGGATTTGGCCACAGATAATGAAATTCACAGATGTTCTAGTCCCTTATAGAAAATGACAGGGTATTTGCACCTATGGTTATCCTCCAATAACTGCGAATTATCTTTAGGTAACATGTAAATGATATGCAAATAATTGTTGCAATGTTTGTTCCAGGGCATATTAGCAAGGGGGAAACGTCTGTACTCCCAAGTTATTTTCTTAATAGTTTCAAGGTCATCGGGCAGTGGTGGCGCATGCCTTTAATCCCAGCACTTGGAAGGCAGAGGCAGGTGGATTTCTGAGTTTGAGGCCAGCCTGGTCTACAAAGTGAGTTCCAGGACAGCCAGGGCTGCACAGAGAAACCCTGTCTCATAAAAAACAAGCAAGCAAGCAAGCAAGCAAACAAACAAACGTATTGTTTCAGGCTGTGGACTGTTGAATCCTGACACTGGGAATTCTATACAGAAGGCCAACTGTTCTTTAGAAGCATCAGTCAGGCAGTTCTGATATCACTGCTTTGACTAGACTAGTTGTCAAGCAAGCACACCTGGCTTTGCTTCCCCAGTGTTGTGATGCCCCACATACACCATAGTGTCCAGGTTTTCCATGGGTGTTAGGGATTTGAACTCAGGTCCTTGTGCTTATATGGTAAATCTTTACCAACTGAACCATCTTCTAAGCCTGCCTTTCTTTCTTCCTCCCTTCCTTTCTCCCTTCCTTCCTCCTTTCCTTCCTTCCTTCCTTCCTTCTTTCCTTCCTTCCTTCCTTCCTTCCTTCCTTCCTTTCTTTCTTTCTTTCTTTCTTTCTTTCTTTCTTTCTTTCTTTCTTTCTTTCTTCCTCTCTCCCTTCCTTTCTCTCTCTCTCTTTTTCTTTCCTTCTCTCTTTCTTTTCTCCTTTCTTTCTTTTCTTTTGCCCTGCTATCATTTTTTTTTAAATTTTTCTCTTTCATCTGTCAAGATGTATACTTTAGTAGCATTTGCCTACCTTCTTTAAGGTCACCTGATTTAGCCTTCCTTGGGGTCTACTGCTGTATGTGCCAGTTGGCAGAGCATCTGAGGCTATCCTGTCTGTAAAGTATTTTTGAAAGTTCACAAAGTTAGGTTAACAGCAAAGCTTCCTTGACCACTCAAAAAATATTATCTTTCTTGCATCTCTTTGTCACTTTCCCTATTTTATCCTTCAAATGCTTGCCATCTCTTGACACATCATATATTTATTGATTTATGACCTCCCCCCTTCCACCATTGGAACACAGTCTTCAGGAGAGAAAGCACCTCTCTGTGTTCCCTGCCTCGTTCCTGCTACCTAAGGTGCTCTCTGACATGTGGTTGATAGAACAAATGAACAAAACAGAGAAGGCATGAATGGGCGAGGGAGAAAGCAAGGGCAGTCTGTTCTTGGAGATGGCATCTCAGTCAGGAACTGCTGATATGCCAAAGATCTTGAGCCACATGGTAGAGAAAGGCTTCCAGACAGGAGGCAGCCATGATGACAGTTACAAGTCTGGGCAACATCCACTCTGTGTGGTGGGCCATCTTCTACTCCACAAACTTGGGTGTACAAGAAGCCTGGGGTGCTTCCTGAGCTTCACTTTGATTCTGACCTGATAAAAACATTTAACAGCTTTAATTTGCTCCACTTTTACCCAGAGATGAAGGGGCAGGCGTTTACATACAGACTCCCGTGGTGGGGAAGAGTATTTATCCAAAGATGGCTGCGACAGTGTTTTTCTGCTCTGTGCAACCTGGAAACACAGGCCAATGTCCTCATACTACCCCAGATCTATCACCTCTTTCTCACCTATCGGGTTCAGTGATGAGGCACCCCACCCCCACCCCTGGTCATGTTCTGCTTTTCACCGTGCCTGTAATTTCTGTTCTCAATTCCGTGGTTTGTTTCGGTTCTTGATTCTCAGGCCTAATGTAAGACCTTTCCTCTAGTTCTTAGGACTCACTGTTTGGTAATGGGATAGGGTAGTGTGGCGAAAAGACACCTCCCCTTTGCTTTGTCATCCTGAAGGCCAAGGGAACATTTTTCCAGTAAGACATCACACTATCCACAGTAGCTGTTTTCCCCTGAATCAAATGATGAGTTGGTGTAATAGATATAATTCATTACATTAAATATAATTTATTACATATGGTTTAATTTAAACAATGAATATATGAGAGTCATAACACAGCATTAGTACCCAGAATTCTTTTACTATAAACAAATAATTCAGGGCTAGAGAGATGGCTCAGTGGTTAAGGGCACTGACTGCTCTTTCAGAGGTCGTGAGTTCACTTCCCAGTGCCCGAATGTCAGCTCATAGTTGCCTACAACTACAAGATCTGAAACCTTCACACAGACACACATGCAGGCAAAACACCAATGTACTAAAATAAAAATAAGTAAATTTGGCGCATGCCTGTAATCCCAGCACTCTGGGAGGCAGAGGCAGGTGGATCTCTGAGTTCGAGGCCAGCCTGGTCTACAGAGTGAGTTCCAGGACAGCCAGGGCTACACAGAGAAACCCTGTCTCGAAAAAAACAAAAAACCAAAATAAATAAATAAATAAATAAATAAATAAATAAATAAATATATTATAACAAATAATTCATATAATTCAAATAGTTCCCTTTGAACAGATAAATCCTACAACCAAAGCCCCAAAATCTTGTGAAGGGAGAGTTCACAATATTATTTGTCAAGGTTCAATAACAAAGTTGAGGTATTAATATTATATGTAAGAGGAAACACCTGAATTAGTTAGCAACCATCAGTGCGTGTCAACACCATCTGCAGAGTCTCCCTAAAGTTTATAAATGTGGTCAACTCCTAAAGACTCAGTCTGGGGACCCCCTCTGTAAGGTCTGGGCACACATGTGCTCTTGACTGAAGCTAAACTGCAGCTCTGTCATCTGTTTTGTTCATGGAGAGACTAAAGCTCAGAAAAGGAAAGTATGTGGTCTGAATTCTCTCCCAAGAGAAGGGCTCATCAGAGTCATTGCAGCAAACTCTGTCTCCGAAACCAGGGGAAGGTGTCTTTCCATGAAGACGCTTAAGATACATTACCCGTCTCTCCCTGATCACTCTGCAAGTGAAAACCATGAAGAGAGTCTCAGTTCCTGCTGGAATCACCCCTTCCGTGACCTGGGCGGTAGTTCTCAAAGGTCACATTTGCACTTCAGCAGAATACGTTGGTAACGAAGAAGGTGCCTTCCCACCCTTTCCACAAGGAGGCTCAAGTCTGTGACGTGGGTTGAGATATGCAATGGCAGCATCGGTGGTCACAAGGTTGAAAGAGCAGGAAACTCCAACCCTGTCCTAAATAGCTCAGACTAACAGGACCAGATCTGGGAGGCCCTCGATACACAGATAGAGCATATTGGCTTAGTTCCATTGGAATACAGACAGGGAAGGAGGCCTTGTGATATATGATGTCTTCCTCACTGATGTCCCATCCCAGATAAACACAAACTGTCCTCTAGTCCAAGCAATGGTACACACCTAGTTGTTGCTGCTCAGGGGCCTAAACAGGAGGATCATTTGAGAAACTCAAAGCATCCTGGATAACAAAACCAGACTCTATCTCAAAAACAAGAACAGAAGGAACAATCTTGCTTCTAGGCAATTACCTGTATATCCTCAATGTCATCAACTTTCTCAAGAGACCTAGGCAAACTTGCGGTCTTAACCTCACATAACACCTAGTAGTCGTTTGTTCACTTGGGCCCCATTACCTCTGAGAAATCCGGCGTGGTGCCGAAGGCATGCCAAGCACTGTTCTAGGCCTGGTGAGCACAGACAATCTAGCCATTGTCTTGCAGACCTCGCTCTCTGGTGGGAGTACAAAGCCACAAACCCCTGTAGTAGCAAAGTAGAAAAAGGTGTCGGTGAAAGAATTGTGACAGAGGCCCAGTTTAGATTGTGCTGGAAGGTGGTGATCTGGAAAGGCCTTTGTGAGCAAGTGGAATCTAATCTGATATCTCAATGGATAGTGGAACTTGCCCTTAAAAGGCAAGGAGGGGTATTCCATGCAGAAAGGCTCAGAGGAGGAAAAGACTCAGGGGTGGGAAGCACTAGGGTTCAGTGTCCAGACCCAAAAGAAGGTAAAGCACTATGTCTAAAATTGCTGAGTGTATGAGTGAGCGGTACTAAGTAAGGCCATGTGCATGTTTGTGTCTGTGCAAGCATTTGTACCTATGTATGTATGCATGTACAAGTATACATATGTGTGTGAACACGTGTATTGCATGTGTGCATGTTTGCACATGCATGTATACACATGTATGTGCGTCTGCAAGTGCACATGCATGTCTGTGTATGTGGACATGTGTTTGTGAGTGTGTGTGCACATTTCCATGTATGTGTACATGTGTGTACCTGTGTGTGAATGTGTAAGCACACATATGTGTGTGTGCATGTATGTATGTTCTCATGCATGTGCATGTTTTCATGCAATGTGTGCACGTACAAGTGCACATGTTTATGTGTGCAGTGCATGCATACTAGCAATAATACAATCAAAATCTTAGAAAGATACATTTTATAAATTTATAGACTCTGATACATAGGCTGGGAGCTGTCAAGTAGAGTCTGTTTCCAGCTTAAACAATTGCATGATCCAAATATCTCACTGTCCTTTGGATAGTGCCTGGCTTCTTATCAGTTCTTGTCTTCTTCCTTGGCTGGAAGCAGAAGACAACCAGGCCACCTGACAAGATAAAACACAATTTCTCAATAACCTCCTTTAGTTCTTTTTCTTAAGAATAAGTTACTATTTCGTTTCTGCACTGGACATACCTCAGTTTCACTATGATGCAACTCTAGTTGAATTGATTTTCACTTAGTCAATGTGCCTATTCAGTCTAGCACTCATCCTTTGATTCCAGTAAATTCTCTGCTGAGTTCTTTTAGTATATCATCTTTCCCCGTCCTGTCCATCTGTCCAACCTGTCCATCCTGTCCATACTCCTCATCCTTCCATACTCCCCATCCTCCCCATCTTGTCTATCTTCCCATATTCTCCATCCTCTTCATCCTCTCCATCCTCCCTATCCTCTCCATCCTCCCCATCCTCTCCATCTTCTCTGTCCTCATTGTTCCCATCCTCTTCTTTGGACTCTTATTGGAATTATACCAGATCTCCCTCTTTTATTTCTTTCACCACTCTTGGGCTGTTCTACCATCATCGGTTCTCAGACTGAACCCCACCATTTGCTGCGTCTCCTGGGTCTCTCTCATTGCCATCTCCTGTGGATATGTGCAGTAACCTTTACACTGCTGCAGTGATACAGTCCAGATCTCACAGGGTAACACTCACAGTACCCACTCAATGTAGGGTTTAGAAAACCTCGTCCTCAATGACAGCCAGACCCCACACTTTGTAGGCTCCAACTCATTGTTTCACAGTCCCGATCTGAAGAGAGAACTATATGTTAGTTTTTCTACAGTAAAGATTAGAATGAGGGACAGAACAGAGAAAGCACTTGCCCAAAGCACTTACTTGTCCACATGGTTTTGTAGAGGGGGATTTGCTAGAAAGCCCTTGCTTGAAATCTAGCTCTGTCATGACCAAGGTTAGATGTCAAGGTTTTTCCAAACCCCTAGCAATCTTTTCCTGTGCTCTGTGTCTCAACTGATGCTCTTCAAGTCTGCCATCTTTTCACCCTATGATGCTAGCTTTAGTTTTCCAGATGATGGAACGGTCTTCCCTTCTTATTTTTTTCTTTTCTTTTCTTTTTTCTTTCTTTCTTTCTTTCTTTCTTTCTTTCTTTCTTTCTTTCTTTCTTTCTTTCTTTCTTTCTTTCTTTCTTTCTTTGGTTTTTCGAGACAGGGTCTCTCTGTATAGCCCTGGCTGACCTGGAACTTACTCTGTAGACCAGGCTGGCCTTGAACTCAGAAATCCGCCTGCCTCTGCCTCCCAAGTGCTGGGATTAAAGGGGTGCACCACCACCGCCCGGCTCTTCCTTTCTTCCCTTTCTTGCCCCAGAGGATGAGGAGAGAACATAATATGGCTCACCATCTGAGAGGTATGAGAAGCTGCCAATGCCCCCTAGGACCATCCAATGATAATCCATTACCCTGATGAATTACGATGTCCAGTTATCTTAAGTGTTGACTGTGTCTAACACAAACAGCCATCCTGGCTGCCATAGTTGAACTTGTGACTACTGCTGTATAATCACCATGACATCCACGGGGTTGTTCTGCTGTTCTACTGCATCCAGAGCTATCCTGCAATGGCTCTTCCTGGGCCTTGAGTCTAGGACACAGCCATAAATGGAAATGCAGTGTGTGTAGGGCTCTACTGAGTAAGGCCATAGTCCTTCTAAAGTTGCATGCATACGACAATGGGGGAATGCAGCCAAATGCCACATCATACAAACACTGTAGAAGGAGACTGAGAGACTAGGAGCAGATCAAGACTCAGAGCTAGCCTGGCCATGCAGGCTAAGCACAGGCTGGACCATGCTCGGATGCAGGGGTGGACAAGGTGTATTGGTGAGAAGGAGCTGTAAGAGGAAGATGAAGGGGAAATATTATATTGTTAGCTGCTGCTCTCAAGGGGAGATGGTGGCAGACAGGTGACAAACAGGAAGAGGTAATGATTCAGATGGCCACTACTTACCAAGCATTTTGCATACAAGGCTGTGTAAGTATGTTCTTCCCGCCCCCTCATTTAATCCTCTCATGTCCTAGGGTGTGGGTGCCCTTGCTTTCCAGATGAGGATGCCGAGACTAAGGTTGGCTAGATAAATTGTCCTAAGCTATAAAAATAGCAAGAGATAACGCAGTGATATGTGTAAGGGCTGGCAGAGGCTGGTCTCGGCACATGTTCTTAATCACCACAACACACCACACTTCTGATGACTGGTGACTCACCTTCGTGCCACTAAAAACTGGAACATGTATCATCTTGGTGGTTGCCTTCCATTGGCTGTTGCCTTCTGGGAGTAAGATGTCGCTCACTCCACAAATGCCTACGATGCTTCCAACCCTTGGCCTTGTGCTATGTGGCTGAGGAAATCTAGATGACTCAGACTGTTCAGTGCCCTCAAGGAGGGGACAGCCCTGTAAGGAGGTCACAAGATGGAGAGCCATGGAAACGTGCAATTACAGTACAGCAGGCGATAGTGAGGTACTGGGCACTTCAACAGAGATCTGGCCAATTCCAAGAGAAGTTTGGGAAAGCTTTCAGAGAAAAAAAAAGGAATATTATTTTTTATTATTTTTTGTGTGCAGTGTGTTGTACATATGTGAAGTATGTGCTTGTTACATTACTGTGTATTGCACACATGTATGAATGCAGGTGTGTGTATGTGTGTGTGTGTGTGTATGTGTGTGGTCAAGGTTGAGTATCTTTTCAGATCACTCTTATTTTTTGAGATGGGGTTGCTCCTTGAACCTGAATCCCATTAGTCAGGACAGGCTGGCTGTCCACTAGCTTCAGGGGATCCCCCTGTCTGCCCTCCTCAGCACCCCTACCCTATCAGCACTAGGGTTACGTTCATACCACTCACCCCAGCTTTCACATGGGTACTGAGTAGCCCAACTCAGGTTCCCATGCTTACCTGGTGGCAGGCACATTCTAACTCAGCTACCTCCCCAGTCCCATAAAGGGACTCAAGATAAGTTTTGCTAGAGAAGTAATTAGTTAGATTGATGAGAGGGCATAAGTGTGGCTCGACCGAGCAGAAGAAATGTTCCTGGTGTGGATGTGGTAAGGGTCGGGGTTGAGCATAGATAGGAGACACGAAACTTGAAAATGCCAGCGTTAGTCCTCAAAGTGTCCTGCAGGTCACGGATCTCTTAAGAGATCTCAAGAGTTCTACAGCCAACGAGGGGACATGTTGCATCTTAAAACACTGAAAAACTTGTTAAAGATCTTAAGGAATAACATAGCATGCTGGGCAGTGGTAGTGCACACCTTTAATCCCAGCACTTGGGAGGCTGGCAGATTTCTGAATTCGAGGCCAGCCTGGTCTACAGAGTGAGTTCCAGGACAGCCAGGGCTACACAGAGAAACCCTGTCTCAAAAACAAACGAAAGAAAGAAAGAAAGAAAGAAAGAAAGAAAGAAAGAAAGAAAGAAAGAAAGAAAGAAAGAAAGCCGGGCGGTGGTGGCGCACGCCTGTAATCCCAGCACTCTGGGCGGCAGAGGCAGGCGGATTTCTGAGTTCGAGGCCAGCCTGGTCTACAGAGTGAGTTCCAGGACAGCCAGGGCTATACAGAGAAACCCTGTCTCGAAAAAAACAAATCAAAAAAAGAAAAAAAAGAAAGAAAGAAAGAGAAAGGAAGGAAGGGAGGGAGAGAGAGAGGGAGAGAGAGAGAGAGAGAGAGCAAAACAACCTGAACACCTTTGGAGACATGGTCCCCAGCTGATTTGCCCACAGAGACCTTAAACAAACAAACAAACAAACAAAAACGAGAGCCTGTAAAATAAGATGTATTTCATTTCAGGAATTTACATTTTTCATAGTTTTGATTTCTCTGTTGAGGCTCTCTATTTGTTGGCTTACCAATGAACACATTTTGCTTTAGCTCTTGGAACCTAAGTCTGACACCTGCTTCAGTTTTGTGGCTACTTCTAAAACCTGGTGCATTGTCAGTGTGGCTTCAATGGAGTGCTTTGAGTGGAGCATGTGTCTGGCTTCTCTCCCTGTCTAGCTTGCAGCTGTCACTGCTGTTCATGGCTATTGTCATCCTGTATTTTCCATAGTGTTTGTTATATTTTCCTGGAGGAGTTATTGCCATGCCAGAATGATTAACTGCCAGCCAATCGTTGTGATTTTATATAAATTCACTTTTGCATTCATTAGTGCCAACAGTGGAAAGCTCAAGTGATTTCCCCAACCCCTGTAACTCAGCAGATCTCAGTCACAGACACTTTATCCCACTTCCCTCCGAAGTAAGGATGCTTTGATGGGACCTGGATTTGGGCCTCACGAAATGGGCTTGGAGAGAATGGAGAGACAGCTCAGGTGGGGAACTACTTGATGCACAAACACAAGAGTCGCAGTTTGATCCCTGACACCCACATTAAAAAGCCAGCTGTGAAGGTGTCTCAGTTAGGGTTTTACTGCTGTGGACAGACACCATGACCAAGACAACTCTCATAAGGACAACATTTAATTGGGGCTGGCTTACAGGTTCAGAGGTTCAGTCCATTGTCATCAAGGTGGGAACATGGCAGCATCCAGGCAGATGTGGGGCTGGAGGAGCTGAGAGTTCTACATCTTCATCTGAAGACTTCTAGGCAGCTAGGATGAAGGTCTTAAAGCCCACATCTATAGTGACACACCCACTCCAACAAGGCCACATCTACTTCCAACAAGGCCACTCCCACTCCAACAAGATCACACCTTCTAATAGTGCTACTTCCTGGGTTGAACATAGACAAACCATCAGAGATGGTATGTACCTATAACCAGAGTGCTGGGGAGGCAGGAACTCCCTGGGACTTGTTGGGCAGCTGGTCTAACAGAATTGGTAAGCTCTAGGTGCAGTGAGAGACCTTGACTTGAATAAATAAATAAATAAATAAATAAATAAATAAATAATAACAATCAAGGAAAGCATCTGATGTCAAGCTCTGGCTTCTACATGGCACATGCATGCACACATGCACACGCACACTTCGAGGTGCATTGCAGACATGAACATGTCACACACATAGATACACACATGGGAGAAAATGTGGATTGGAAGATCCTGCTCTTGGGTCTTTTCAGGTGCCGGCTTTCTACTGTCTCTGAGCAAGGTGAGTGATACTGACCAGGTGAGGGGGTTTCTGCTAGTCTCCAAAACGGACTGGACTCCATCATCAAGAACTACCTAGCTCTGCTGTCTCTGTCACGTTGTTCTCAACACTACCATAACCGCTGTCTGTCAAGCTATCAGGGGCTGTGCCTCCTCTTCCATGGACAGACCATCCCTCAACAACAGATTCATGTCATGCAAAATTCTACGTGGACTTCTCTTCTGCTGAGTCCTCATGGATTCCAGTCCCCAAAGTGACACAACATCATTTTGGTTTCCTCCATACTCAACTAGACCACCATGTTCTGTCTTGGCTCCACCTCTCTGTAACTGGAAAACTTTTCTAAGACAGAGATTTGGGCAATTATGAGTCTCACCTTTTGGGCTCCTTGTCTTGGTCTTGTGTCGTATATTGTTTAGCACCTACAAAGACTTCATCTGTATTGTCCCCTGGTTTACGGTAGCCACAGAGGGAGAGATATTGTGGAATCTCTTCCATTACCGTCATCGTCATCACCATCATCACTATCACCGTCTTTGTCATTGTCACCATCATCATTATCGTCATCATAATTATCATCATCTTCATCATCCTCGTCAGAAATAAAAGTTCAATAGAATATTTTTAAAAGGCACAGGTTTGCTCAAGAGGCTGATGACTGTGGAGAGGAAAGACTTTTTGTGTTTGTGTTCATAAAACATGACCTCAGAAGCATGGGCCCTCACAGCAGGGGTAGCCTGGGTGGGCATCTGTAAGTATGTGTGTACCAGAGGTTTCACAAACCTATGGCAACTCTTAATTAAGTCTTTGGACATTTCTGGCAAGTGTTGAGGCTGGGTGTAAGGAAATGGATGGGGGAGAATTACAGAGTGGATCATTCGTTGAGGACATTCGACAAATTAGCTAATCCTTCCGTGCGTTCATCTGACTCTTGTGTAATGCTTTCATCCGTCCGTCCATCCATCCCACACCTGTGTAATGGTGTCATGGAGGATGGAAGAGGAGCCTCAGGAACTTATTCTGTTGGGTGTGGAAATGAGACAATAGCAGCCTAGGTTGTATAGGTTGTAAGTGATCCGAGATGAGATGGGGTGGGGGTAGGGGTGCGGTGGTGTAGTTGGGGGTGGGGATGGGGGCGAGGGTGGGGTGGGGGTACAGCGGTGGGGGTGGGGTGTTCTCTGGCGCAGGGGAGATAGGCAGCTAACAGAGATGGAGCAGAGCTCTAGTGGACTCTTGGTTTCCTCCTCTTTGGAGACAAACCACCTTGAGAAAGAGATGACAGATTCGTAGTGAGAAGCGATAGGCCAAGACCAAGAGGCGATCTGAGGAGGCTCGGGTGTGTTTACTCAAAATGAACTGAGAGTTCTGAGAATTTCAGGACATGGAAGGGATCAGTGGGAAAGAGGAAGGGCGTTCAAACACACAGCCCTCCTTATTCCGTTTACATTATTTTACCTCATTAAATTAACTCTGTTGATGTTGTCTCTCTCTCTCTCCCTCCCTCTCCCTCCCCTCCCCCTCTCCACCTCCGCCTCTCCTTTTCTCCCTCCTTCTCTCCCTCCTGCCCCCACCTCTCTCCCCTTTTCTTTCATGTTGAGATAGGGTTTCAGGCTTTCTAGGCTGGCCTCAAACTGACGATGCCTCCCAAGCGCTCAGCAGGAGCCGCCATCCTCAGTTTCTCTCTTCTTACCTAACACTATGTCTTTCCCACACCGTTCTCCACCTTCCTACCAAATCATCAGCGATCTTGTATCTCGTCCAAATGGAAAACTTGCGTTTCCTCCCGTCTCTCCCCTCTGCAACTATGAAGCTCTGGACACAACATGAAAGCACAGAGAGGCTCTGAAGGGTGGCGCAAGCTGAGCCTGGTTGAGGACCTCGGGAACTGGGAGTGAGTTCCTCGGGCTTCCGGATTGCCTCCCCTGTATTCTGAGTAGTGCCCAGTGCAAGTTGCAGCCTGCAGAGAGTTAGAAGCACAGTGCAGGGAAAGCTTATTCCCCACCGGAAGAGAGGCTTAAAGTCAAGGAAGTCTGCCCTTCGGCAGGGAGAGGTCCGCCTGGATGTCTGCCCTCCCGCAGTGAGTCCCACCCATATATCTGCCGTGCCGCAGCAGAGTCCCACCTGGATGTCTGCCCTCCTGCAGTGAGTTTTGCTTCCTGGCCCAGGCCAGTGTGACACTTAGCATCCTCCTGCCTCTGCTCCCAGGTACTGGAATCATACTCTACACTGTTGTCCAGGGGTTGCCTGAGCATCTACATTTACTTGCCCTGTGGTGGTAGGCAGGGTCGTGGCAGGTTGACAGGACAGGTCGTGATTCTTGTCCTCTAGGTTAGCAGGGAGTGAAGTTTGTGCTGTGCGTAGACGACAAGGAAGCCTATGTTGGGACTACTAGGCTTGGTGAATTTCCACCCTAGTTATAGGCGTTTATAGGTAATGTGAGTCACACACTGTTCAGCTGGTGTTAGGTTGGTGTCAGCAAGGCCAGTAGGGAGGTAGGTCTCCACATACACTTCTACCTAAAGTGAGTGAGTATATGCCAAAAAAGGGGGGTGGGGTGGGGTGGGGTGGATAGGATTTACTGTCAAAATGTAATGATCCAAACTGTTCAGTGTCCAACTGGAAATCACTCATCATAACTCAAATCACAATGACCAGATTCCAATACTGAGATGAATCAGAGGTTGGAATTACCTGACAAAGGCTTTAAATCAGCCATCATAAAAAATGCTTCAAGGGGCAGGGCAGGGTAGGGCAGAGTCTAGCTCAGTTGACAAGAGCATACACTGCTCTTGTCAAGGCCAAGAACCTGGTTCCCAGCACCCGTGGTCTCCGTGCTCATGTTAGGTGGTTCCCAGCTGCCTGTACCCCCCGCTCCAGGAGGCCCAGCATCCTCTTCTGTCTCTGAGGATATTCCACTCACACGCACAAACCCACACACATATACACATAATTAAAAATTAAAAATAAAACTTAAAAATAGGTGAGAGGTTAGGCATGTAAGCACATACCTTTAATCCCAGCCCCGGGAAGGCAGAGGCAGATGATTTTCTATGTGTGGGAGGTTAGCCTAGTCTACAAAGAAAGTTATAGGCTAGACAGTGTGCTACACAGTAATGCCTGGTCTCTAAATAAATAAATGCCTTAGCTGGTCTGGAGAGATGGCTCAGTAGTTAAGAGTGCTCAATTCTCTTGCAGAGGAACTGAGTTCTATTCTTAGCACCCATACTGGCTGGCTCCCAACTATGTGTAACTCCAGCCCCAGGAGATCTGCCACCCTCTTCTAAACAAAGATGCACATACTTCCACCCAGAACTAAAAGGAATTTAAAAACATTCCAGAAGAGGCTGGAGAGATGGCTCAGTAGTTAAGAGCGCAGACTGCTCTTCTAGAGGTCCTGAGTTCAATTCCCAGCAACCACATGGTGACTCACAACTGATGCCCTCTTCTAGTGTGTCTGAAGACAGCTGTTGTATACTTATATACATAAAAAATAAATGAATCTTTAAAAAAAAGTCTCCAGAAGCCATGAAGAAATGAAGAGTGATCAGAATATAGACAAACAAACAAAACCCGATAATCTTGGAAAAGCAGAAAACATTTAAAAATAGCAAAGGAAGGATAGATGAAATTATAGAATGGAAAGCACAACCATCAGTATCATTGAATTAAAAACTCATACAGCATTCAGAGACCCATAAGCAGAGAGAAAGCCAAGCTAAAGATCGAATGGTGCCGACCTAAAGGGAGAAGTAAACAGGAAAGAAAACGAGCAGAAGCTCAGGGGTTACGGTGAGAAATAAAAATAAACATTTCTGCCACTGGACTTTTAGAATGAGAAGAGAAAGAAATAATGGAACTAGGAAGTAATGGAAGCAACACTGTCTTAGTTACTGTTCGCTTGCTGCGAAGAGACGCCGTAACCAAGGCAATGCTTCTGAAGCAAAGCCTTTACCTGGGGCTGGGTACAGTTTCAGAGATTCAGTCCTTTGTCATGGTGGCGAGCATGGTGGCATGCAGACAGACACCATGCTGGAGAAGGAGCTGCGAGTTCTACACAGGGATCCACAGGCAGCGGGAGGACAGAGCCACTGGGCCTCAAAGCCCAGCCCCAATGATATGCTTTTCCAACAAGGCCACACCTACTAATCCTTCCCAAACAGTGCCACTCCCTGATGACTAAGCATTCAAATATATGTGCCTATGGGGACGTTCTTGTTCAGACCACCACAGAACGGGTCCCAATTTTGACAAAACGATAATAAAACAGATTCAAAAATAGGTGATAAGGACAGGTTGGGGGGCGCAAAAAAAATCACACCTAGGCCATGAAAGAGGAAAAAAGACTGGGGTGGGGGGGAGAATCTACTAAAACATACTGTGTTTGAAAATGCCATAATATTTAATACCTTGTATGATGATTTAAAAATTTTTTAAAATATTTATTAAAATATAATTACATAATTTCCCTCTATCCTATCTCCTTCTCAATTCCTAGATTCCTCTTCTTTAATTTCTGCTGGTATATGTGTGTATACATGTATGAATATATAAATACATGAATATATGAATATATAGATACAACCTGCTGAGTCAGTGTTGCTTGCCTGTCCATTACTTCAGGGCTGACAATTTGGTATCAAATAGGATCAATTAGATAATCAATCTCTAGGAGAAGGCTACATCTCTAGCTCTCAGAATCTCTTAGTGGTCCATAGTACTTTGTCTAGGGGTGAGACTCCACATCAGCACTGGTGCCTTTCATGTTCAGAGCTTGTTTAGATAGCCACACGGAAGCCGAAATGTTGGGATAAAGAAAGACTTGGTGTCCATTAATTCTCCACCTGCCAAAATGATCTGTCAGCAAGGAAAGGGAAATAAAGATGTTCTTATCCAACGACAAGCCAAGAGAATGTCATTGTAGAATATCAGCAATAGAGAGTGGTTGGTGGCATTCTTCATGGGAAGATAAAATGACAGAGGAGAAAGAGTGATTACATTGATGAGAAATAAAGTAAAAAGGAGAGAGGAGGTAAAGTCAATGGGCCACGTCGCTCTTTGTGAGGGTGCTGAGTAATATTCAGATTGTGGCAAAAACCAAGACAGCATCTGCTATGGAGGTCAGCACGCAGATCTGTATTTGAAAAGGGGGAGGATGGAAGAATGGTGTTCCTCGCGGTGATACAGCACTGCTAACAATAGATTGTGGTGAATCTTATGGGTGCTGTGGTGGGGTGAATAAGAACAGCCACACCCTCAGCTCCTGTATTTGAGTGCTTGGGCGCAGGGACCAGACCAACCAAGTCAGATACTGAGGCAGGAGACAGTGTTAGAAGAAAGTCAAAGGCTGATGACCTCTGGCATTTAACTCTTACTGTTCTGGGAGCCAGAAGCCAATGACTTCTGGCAATTTCATAGAGAAAGGAAAAGAAAGAAAGGAAGAGAAAAGGAAAGAAAGAAAAGAAGAGAGAAGGAAAAAGTCAGGCACACATACACACACACACACACACACACACACACACTGGTTGGGCTTAGCCACCTGTTTCATCAGTTTCACAAATGTACATACATACTTATTATATACATACACATCTACCTACATACATATGTATGTACATGAATACAGACAGACATATACACATTTGGTGGATGGAGCAGAGCTCCAACAGCCACTCTTTATTTTTTTTTCTTTCAGCTTTTTTTAAAAATATCTTTTTAACCAAAGTTCTTTATAAAATTGCCACATAGATAAAATGTTCCACAGAGGGGGAGTTACAGAAGGATGCTGATAGAAGTTCAAAGCAAGCCGGGCGGTGGTGGCACACGCCTTTAATCCCGGTACTTGGGAGGCAGAGGCAAGCGGATTTCTGAGTTCGAGGCCAGCCTGGTCTACAGAGTGACTTCCAGGATAGCCGGAGCTATACAGAGAAACCCTGTCTCGAAAAAAACAAAAACAAACAAAACAAAAAACCAACAACAATAAAAAAAAAAACCCAAAAAACAACAACAAAAAAAAGAAGTTCAAAGCAGTGCTTCACTCTATAAGCTCATTGTAAGTTCATAGCCACAGTTTCACGTGGCCTGGCTTTATCATGGTGCATACCTGTGGCCTCAACCTTGGATTTGACTTGAGTGCCTTTAATCCCAGCTCTTGGGAGACAGAGGCAGATGGATTTCTGAGTTCGAGGCCAGCCTGGTCTACAGAGTGAGTTCCAGGACAGCCAGGGCTACACAGAGACACCCTGTCTCGAAAAACCAAAAAAAAAAAAAAAAAAGCCAAGACAGACACATCAAATTTGGCTCTGACCACAGGAGGAAGCTAGTCCCTTCCTGACGGACTTCTCCTAATGTGTTCGCCTGGAGACCCTGGGATGAGAGGAGGCCCCACTATGCAGAAGCTACACCTGGGCATACTTACAGACTACTCTTTCCAAAAGCCATAAGGAATGAGCAGCCATATCACAATCAACATTTGTTTTTGGTTTTGTTTTAAGAATTCTGGAAATGAACCAAAGGTTGCCATTAATCCCAGAATACTTAGCCGGCGGTGGTGGCACACATCTGTAATCCTAGCAGTCTGGGAGGCAGAGGCAGGCAGATTTCTGAGTTCGAGGCCAACCTGGTCTACAGAGTGAGTTCCAGGACAGCCAGGGCTATACAGAGAAACCCTGTCTCAAAAAACCAAAAATCCAAAACAAACAAACAAACAAACAAAAATCCCAGAATACTTGCTTAATAAACAACATTGCTTTGAGCAAGAACAGTGAGTCTTCTGGCATTTCTGTTTGCCCTGCCTCTGCCACCTGTGTTCTATACAGCCACTGAAAAGCAACTGCCCACAGTCAAGGAAAAGACCAACCACCAGGAGAAGGAATGGACGGAAGGAAGCTGATGTTCTTTTTTTTTTTTAATTAAATTAAATTAAAATTTATTTTTCAAGACAGGGTTTCTCTGTGTGCCCCTGGCTGTCCTGGAACTCACTCTGTTGACCAGGTTGTCCTTGAACTCAGAAAGCCACCTGCCTCTGCCTCCCAAGTGCTGGGATTAAAGGTGTGCACCACCACTGCCCTGTGAAGCTTCTGTTCTTAAAGAGATTAGGGGAGTGTGGTCTGCTGTGGGCCGGTTCCCAGGAAAGTTACCTTTGTGGCTAGACATAGAAGGAAGCACCACTTATCTCATGACTCAGGGGGAGAGAAGGGGAGAGAGGAAGAGAAAGTGAAGGAGGAGGAGAAGGGGAGAGAGAGAGAGAGAGAGAGAGAGAGAGAGAGAGAGAGAGAGAGAGAGAATATGTTACCAGTTTTACCCCACCAAACTCCTTGACCCAGCAAGAACATAATGGACCAGGGACCAAGCTCTCTGGGCAACATTCCAGACCTCAACTATACAAATATACGATGCAATATTATTCAGCTATTAAAAGGATTGAAGGGGCTGGAGATGTAGCCTAGAGGTAGGGCGCTTGACTAGCGGGTGTGAGGCTCTGGGTTGAACCCGTAGCACTGGGAAAAATAAAAAGGAGCAAAGTGTTGATTTAAGCTGAGTGAGCTTAAGAAGGCTGCAGTAATGTCCAGGGCTCTGCCAGTCCGATTCACTGATCGGAGCTTTGTGATTGCCGAGAGTTGGAATGTTGTCGATCCAGAGAGAAAGAATATTGGGCTATCTCAAGTTTCTCTAGCAGCCCTTCCTTGTTCCCCCCCATATCCAACCTAATGACCTTTGACTACCAGATAAAACCTTTAGAATGTATTCTTATTAGACCACTGGCTTCCACCCACCAAAGAACCAAGATGGCATCAGTTAGCGAGTGTGCCCCAGGATTCACTTTGCCTTGTTATAACCTGCTTTGATTTGTGATTACAAAAGTTTTGATGTAATTGCTTCCATGATGGATCAGGTCACTGGGGGACAGCCTCAGTCTGTTCCGGCTCTGGACTACGGTTAGTCACTTCTGGCCTGGAATAAACTCTTACCTCCCTTGAGGTCGGACCTGTGTTTTACACATCGACAATTTTATTGCTGGAGTATGATGCAGTAATGAAAATATGATAAGAAAATAAACCCAATGCAGTAATTATTATCTCTTCCCATCTCTCTCTTCTTCTTCTTCTTCTTCCCTTCTTTATCCCTGCCTAGCCCAGACTGGCCTCAAACTTGCAATCCTTGTGCCTGAGATTCTTGACTTTGGGCTTATGGGCATACCTGGCTCTGTCTGCCTGCATGACAGCAAATCCAGAGAAACAAAGTAGACTAGTTGTGGTCAAGGACTGGGGGAGGGCTGCGTGACAGTAACCACGGCTAATCCACTTTGTGGGTAAGAGGAAGGTTGTGAGGTCGGCAGTGGTTTTTCTGGTGTTCACATGGCTTAGCTCAACCATGTTACATCCGTGGACGTGGAAATTGTGAGACAAAGAGCTGACCCTTCAAAAACATCCTTCTAGCCAAGCATTGACAAAAGGGGAAGATGTGAGGGTCCAAAACTCACTGCGTAAGGAAGGCCCCAGACTCGGAGAGTATGCAAATATAAGGAACATTTATTCTGCAGAAACATCCAGCATGCCAGGGTCAACCATTCTCTAAAATGGCGCCTGCAGACAAAAGCATACAGGCCTTCTTATAGGGAACCAGGGAACTCTCTAGAAGGATTAGGTAATTTCTAATGTGATTTTCAAGGCCCAAAGCAGAGACATTAGTATAACTTTAATTGGCTACTATGTTAGCTTTTCTATATTTAGAGAGTGGGTTAGGTGATCTAAAATTCCATTAGTGGATGCTGGAAAGGTCACAGGGGTCTGCTTCTGATTGGCTTGTGTCAAGTGGTCAGTGGCCTGCATTCCTATATCATGAACATTTAACTACAGGATGAGCTAGGACTTCCCAGGACAGATGACCCATCCTGGGATAAGATACTTTTCCATTCTTGTGGTTATCACCAGACTGTTCTTGGGGAGGGGGTTTTATGATCTTGTTCTGGATTTTATGGTCTGTTCCTGGAGCTGGTACCTTACAGCCTGTTTTAATTTGGGTTTTACTACTGTGAATAGACAGCATGACCAAGGCAACTCTAATAAGGACAACATTTAATTGGGGCTGGCTTACAGGTTCAGAAGTTCAGTCCAGTATCATCATGGTAGGAGCATGGCAGCATCCAGGCAGGTATGGTGCAGGAGGAGCTGAGAGTTCTACATCTTCATCTGAAGGCTGTTAGTGGAAGACTGACTTCCCGGCAGGCAGCTAGGACTAGGGTATTAAAGCCCACACCCATAGTGACACATCTACTAAAACAGGGCCATACCTTTTAATAGTGCCACTCCCTGGGCCTTCTTTTCAAAATCAAGCCTGGTCCTTAAATGGAGACAAGTGGGGTTTACATTGCCCTTTCAAAAATATGGACAGCATAGAATAGTTGGGGTTGACACAGGGGTGTTGGGACCGGTTGAGAGGTTCACAGAAGCACAGTCAGGAGTAGCTTCACACTCAACAGACCCACACGGTGGAAGGAATGGACTTTCCTCTGAGAAGCATGAGCTTCCAAAACTTAGGACAAGCCAAGTAACCTACCCAGGCCCGTGGTCAAGGATGATGCCCAACAATATCCGGTACACGTGGTGTCTCTAGAAGATTCTGTTAATCGCCAAAGAAGTGTCAGCATCAACTTTATAAAACGTTTTCATTCTTTTTACACTGATTGATTGATCTTACACAACTGCACGTGGAAGTCAGAAGACAGTTTGTGGGAATCATTTCTTTCCCAGGGATCAAACTTAGGTTGTCAGCTTCTTTACCTAATGAACCATCTCGCCTTCTACATTGTCTTTAACTATGTATAATTTTATAACTATAACACAGTGGAAGAGGCGGTAACACTTTCATTCACCCCCCAAACTGGGGAACGACAGTCTCCCTCAATGTGCACAAAAAATGAAAACCAGCCTCAGTGTTCTCTCAAGAACTTACAGGGATCGATTGCAACACAGATGTCAATCATGTTCAGCAGGAAATGGAAGGATCATACAATACATCTAACTGGGATTTATCCTTTGTATGCAAGCCTCATTCAGATCAGTGAGAGCTTGCTACGCGCAGTGTCGCGTGCTCAAGTGTAGAAGCCTCTTGAGTACCTCAGTTGACTAAGGAGAAGCATTTGGGAAATGCTTTATTCGCTTTTGTTAAGAAACTTGACAACTAGGAATAAAGAAAACATTGTCAGCAAGCTGTCTTCATGAAGCCTGCCATGAAAGATTTACATGATAGAAAACTCAGAGACTGTGTGTATATAATATCTCCCAAGTTCTTCAGCAAAGTCAGTCCAGCTAGAATATGGATGAAAGATACGAAGAAGTTTCTCATTAAAGAGACACAGCTGGAACCCTAGCACTCGGCAGGCTGGAAAAGAAGACCAGCTTGGGTTACATAGAAAGACTCTGAGGAACCAAAAGAGGTAGGTCAGCAGTGACAAGGTGAGTCACTTGCGGAAAGGCGTTGGATGTTGTTAGATATTAAGGAAATGCAAATTAAAATCACAATTTGATACCCACTTCCTACTTATCAGGTAGCCTAAAGTTAAAACAGTGGCAACCTGACCTCCCGGACCGGAGGTACACGCCTTTAATCCCAGCAATTGGGAGGCTGAGGCAGGTGGATTTCTGAGTTCCAGGACAGCCAGGGCTACACAGAGAAACCCTGTCTCATAAACAAAACAAACGAAAAACAGTGGCATCACATGCTGGCAAAGATGTGTGGAAAACAGGCTGGTTCCAGCTTGCTGGTGGCCATGTAAAATGCTGCCACCCCTATGGGATCAGTGTAGTGGCCCTCTAAGGAAGAACATGGAAATAGGCAGACACCTGGCAGTTGGTTTCCTGGACATTTATTCAAAGGAAACCTGTGCCTAGCTGATTTTTTTTTTTAAATTAACAATAGCTTAAAACTAGAAGCAATCCAGATGTCCTTCAGTGAGTGACTAAACAAATTGTGATATTGTAGTTCTTTAATGGTCAGGAGACACATTCCCAAACCCCAGTGGATGCCTGAAACCGTAACAGTGTTAATACCAAGCCACATGTATAGGATACTAGAAACCAACAACTCTTCAGTGACTAAGAGGGAGTGGAATACACTCTTGGATCCGCCGGACCTTAGGGGACCACTTATCTTGAACAGGAGGGAGCAACATGGTATGGAATGGTGTGAACTTTCACCAGGAGACTTGCCCAGAATGTGTGTGTGTGATTTAAAATTTACAAGTGGTTTTATGTTTGGTCCATTTAATATGGTTGAACTGTAACTGAGCGTAGGTAACTGAAATTATGTGTGTAGGCTGGGCTTCCTCTAATCTCAGGTGACTTTAACAAATTCACCAATTAAACAGTCACAGTGCCACACTTCTGTTTTCCCTGTAAATGCCATCAGATCATGTGGGGACAGATCTCAGAACCTCTCGTGGTCTCTTGCTCATTCGATAACATGTAATTGTTTCCCCGTGCTCTTTTTATAGTTGTTCAGATATACTGCACTGCATTTAACTATCCTGAGGGAATTTTCCTCAGCATCAGATCCTGGGGCTGCTGTATCAAGGCACCACATGTCAGTCAAGTGGCTGAGAACAGTTGTCATCTATGGCTTCAAAGTCCTTGAGGCTGAGAATCCAGAATCAAGGTGTGGATAAGGAAGGCCGTGCTCTTCTGGAATTCATAGGGGAAGGACCTACTTCCTGCTACTACTGAAGAGTGGTGTTTGGACAGGGGACAAGGGACTGAGATGCGAATTTTATATACCAAAGCAGATCTAGCCTCTAGGTTCTCCCAGCATTTCTCAGTACCTACCCGGCATACCCCGCCTGAACCTTGAACTTTCCAGTCCTAGGTCTGGGATGCCCTTCTCCCAGAGGCAGCCCAGACATTTTGGTTTCTAGCTCTCTTCTCTCCACTCCTCTCTCTGCATCCACGCCATCTCCTTTCCCTCCTTGGGAAACTCCTTGGATTCAGTCCTTGGGGCCAGTGTACTACCTGCCCCGAGAGCAGCTTCCTAATAAACCTGTCTTTAATATAATCTAATCTGGTTTGAGTTGCCTCATTGGCGGCAGTGGAGAAATTGAGTAAGGAGTCAGGGTACTTCTTGATCTGTGACAGAGTCTCTTCTACCCTCCATCTTCTCCCTGCCCCTTCTTCGTGTGAAAATGTCTCCAACCTAGGAGTCTGGTGGAAGTTTCTATTTTCTCTACATCTAAATCAATGGCTGCCCTCAGACTGTCATAATTTTTCCCTTGTAAGACCAAAGCAGAGGTCCTGGTGTTTGCCCCAGCCACCCCTAACCCCAACAGAAGGGAGACAGTGAGTGCTGTAACAGGTTTGATGGACAGACACATAGGATGGGAGAAGGAACCAGAATCCAAAGGTACCACCAGGCAGTCATGGTCAGGGTTGAGTGATCTTGAGTTTGAGCAGATTGTCCATCTTCTGTACCGTCCAGTGGTGGCGGGGGTGGGGTGGGTGTGGGTCTCTGGAGAAGCAGGTGCCTGCAGGTTTCACATGGGAAGCGTGCACCCAGGCTGAAATACTGTCTATCTTGAGGGCTGTGGAAGTGGCCAGCAACTGTGCCCAATGCCTGCTTACATAGATCCAGTCACCAGGCTGGAAGCCGTGAGGGGTCTCTGGCATCCTAGCCCCTGTCCTTGGGGCCAGTGAACTTGCCTGAGAGCAGCTTCCCGATAAACCTGCCTTTGATATAATCTGATCTGGTTTGAACTGGCTCATTTCGCTGGCAGAGAAATACCCTATCACTTTTGTATGGGATTCCTCCATCTGGAACATCCAAGAAGTCCTGACACCTTAGCATTTTCTTATGAATAAACACATAAGCCTCAATATGCATAAATAACTCCCCTCTTCTCCCTTCAGTTGTGTGGGGGTGTGTAGGAGCTGTTTTTTCATACTTATTAGAGCCTGTTATTACCCAGTGTCAGGATTGATAAGTGAATAATGCGTTGTTTTCCTCCTCTTCCTTTTAAGTTTTCTTTTCTTTTTTTTTTTTTTTTTGATGTGCATGAGTGTTTTGACCATGTATGTCTGTGCACCGTATATGTGTGTATGGTAACACAGGGCCAAAGAAGGCATAGGATCCTCTGAAGCCAGAGTGGCAGGAGGTTGTGATCTGCCAAGTGGGAGCCAAGGACTGACCTCGAGGCTGCTGAATCTTCTCCCCAAGACCCCAACCATGTTGAGACAGGGTTTCATAGAGGCCAGGCTGGCTCTCCACATCCTGCTTTCATATCACTGTGAAGATGACCTTATCTGGGCCCTTTTCCTCTCAGCCCTGCCTTCCTTATCCTCAAGACTCCAGAGTTCACAGCCTAGGGAATCTTGAACCTGCTTGCCTTCCGTTCTTTCCAAATGGACTCCTTGGTTTTATAGCTCATGGTGTGTCATTTGCTGTGAGGAATTCTTCTTCCTTTGTCTTTGCTGAGAATGTCTGGAGCCTGGCCACCCTCTCTTGTTTCTCCAGAGGCTGCCCTGACTTTTATTCAGGGTTGGGTTGGGGGAAGACCTTCCTCATCTGTTTCCATTTGGGGTTACAGATATTTCATTTCTTTGAAGACAGAGTCCTGTTCCTGTTCTCAGTCTCCTTCTTACTTTGGGGTGATTTCTCAGATAAAAGGGAAACTGCCCTCTTCAAATCACAGTTTCAAAAATGAGAAGTGCCCAGAAATGCTTTGCATACCCTGGGAGCATCACTTTCCGGCTGCTCTTCAGAGCAAGCGTCGTTTTCTGTGAGTGTTGTCTGCACTTCCGAGTGTTGTTTTAAGTCCTAATTAGGGAACTGAATGTGGGTTGAGAGTTGGGTCTTTTCTGGTGCTACCAATGTACACACTGCGATTAAAGTGAGGGTTATCAGATGCTGTCTCTGCGGATGGCCAAGTTGGCCCATGTGGAGGCCATGACAGCACAACACAGCCTGTTCCTATGTAAATAAAAACCACTATAACGCCATTTTGGCTGGGCTGCAGCAGGCTGGAGAGGTACTGTGGAGCAGAGAGATAGTTTTAAATGTTGCCAGGACACAATCAGGAGAAGGGAGTCAAGGGGAGGCACTGTCTAGATTAGGTTGGTTCACGGACGCTGTGAGGAATTTTCTTAATTGACTTAACTGAGGTACAAAAGACCCACAAGAACCATTTCCTGGGCTGGGCCTTAAACTGAATAAAAAGGAGAGAACCCATCCGGAGGGAGAATTCTTGCATTTATTCTCAGTCTTGACTTGGGTGTGGTTGACCCAGACAATTGCTTTGGCTCTTGGGTGTTGTGATTGACTGTGATCTGGAATTGTGAGTCAGATGACCCTTTCTCCTCTACACCGCTTCTGCTACGACTTCTTGTCTTAGTGATGGGAAAGAGAACAAAGAGAAGCATCAAGTTTTGCAGAGGCAGCCAGGCGGTGGTGGCGCACGCCTGTAATCCCAGCACTCTGAGAGGCAGAGGCAGAGGCAGGCGGATTTCTGAGTTCGAGGCCAGCCTGGTCTACAGAGTGAGTTCCAGGGGCTGACTTTTTTAAAAAAATAAATAGAAGCTGGGCGGTGGTGGCGCACGCCTGTAATCCCAGCACATGGGAGGCAGAGGCAGGCTGATTTCTGAGTTCAAGGCCAGCCTGGTCTACAGAGTGAATTCCAGGACAGCCAGGGCTATACAGAGAAACCCTGTCTCGAAAAAAACCAAATCCAAAAATAAATAAATAAATAGAAACAATGTCTTTACTTGTGTCTTTATAGCAAAACACCTAAAATAAAGAGAGTGAGTCTGCTCACAGCCTCAGGGCTGAGACTCCTGTATTGCTCAGTCCATCTGTTTTCAGCCTCTCTCTGTTCCAGCCACACCCCGACCTCCCCTTTAATAGAGAAAGCTCATGCCAGAGGGCGAGTGCCATGTGTATTAGAGGAAGGTGCCTGTGGGAGAAATCACAGGGCAAAAGAACACGCAAGAGGGCCAGGGGAGCAAGGCAAAGTCACTGGGTGACAAACCACACTCACTGTGACTAACCAAGTCCGGAGAGAGCTAGCACACTCCCCAGAGACTTAACTCATTTGGTCCTTTAAGTCACCTTCATCATCTTTGAGAAGTCACACCATAGCAGGAATCAAATACCAAATAGCCCAACCAGGGAGGAAGATAGCACCCCATGGTCTCTTCCAGTTGCCCGTGAGTGACAAAAAGAAATAAGAAGGAAAGGACATGACTGTTCCTATGCATGGTGGAGGAGAAAGTTTATTATAGATGTGTGTGGGGCTGGGGGGAGAACAAAGCCAGAGTCTTGACCCTGAAACAATAAGGTGAGACTGTGGGGGCGGGGCGGGTGGGGTGGGGCAGCCTGGAGGCCAAAGGTACAAAAGGAGCAGAAAGGAAAGGGGTGGGTAACTAAAAATGTCTGGATGGTTTAGGGAAGAGCCTCTGGGGAAAGGGAAGCCCAGCCCCTGGGCTGGACAGTTCAGGGTAGAGGGTGGGGTGTGTCAGCTGGATCCTGTAACCGGCTGGGACTGAAGGATGCTGGGAGAACCTGGAGGTCAAGTCTGCTTTGACTTGTGAAGTAGACACCTCAGCCAGTTGTCCCAGGTTTGAAACTTAACAACTGGCTCCCAATGCCACTTCATTGAGGACTAAGCTGCAACAGGCTTGACTTACATTGTTTTTAAAGATTTATTTATTATTTATTTATTCTCTGTAAGTACACTGTAGCTGTCTCAGACACTTTTCTTCTCGCTCCAGGCCCACTCACTTGCTGTAGCTGTCTTTAGACACCTCAGAAGAAGGCATCAGATCTCATTACAGATGGTTATGGGCCATCCTGTGGTTGCTGGGATTTGAACTCACGACCTTCGGAAGAGCAGTCAGGGCTCTTGACCACTGAGTCATCTCTCCAGCCATTGATTTACATTTTTAAAAAATGTTATTTTTATTATTCCAAGAAATAGTTGGTTCACGCACAATGAACTCAATGGTATTTTTGAAGGCTTTTTGTTTCATTTTGCTTTGTTTTTTCTTTATAGGTCTTCGGCTGGTTTGTTTTGATTTTCTTTGTTTTCTTTTTTTCCTCTTTCATTTTCTTTCTTTTTTCTTTTTGTTTTTCTTGTTTTGATTTTCTCTGTGTGTCTGTGTGTCTATCTTTTTTTCTTTCTTTTAGGAGAGAAAACATGAAGTTGGGTGGAGAGGGAGAGAGGAGGATCTGGGAGGAGTTGGGGATGGAAAACATGACTAAAATCTATTGCATAATTTGTTTTTCAATACAAATAAATGTGTTATTAAACAAAAAAAAAAAAAAAAAAGGAAAGAACTTGACTGGACCTAGGTGTGGCAAAGGAGAAAATTTATTGTAGATAAAAAGGAGACCACAGCCCGGAGCAGGGACTTCTGGGAGAGTCCAGAGTGAGCGTGGCCCTGAGAGGAGAGCCTGGAGGGAGGGGGGAGCGGAACCAGGTGCAGCAGCCAAGGGTGCAAAAGGTTAAAAAAAAGGTGGGTAACTGAAATGTCTGGATTGTTTAGGGAAGAGCCTCTATGGGAAAGGCCGCCCAGCCCCTGGGCTAGAGAGTTTGGGGGATGAGGGCCAGGTGTGCCAGCTCTACCCGTAACAGGTAGGGACTGAGGGATGCTGGGAGAACATGGAAGCCAGGTTCACTTTGACATGTGACGTAGACACCTCAGCTGTTTGTTCTGGGTTTGAGACTTCACGGTTGTTCCTTTTTTTTTTTTTTTTTTTTTTTTTTTTTTCAGGTTTTTTCGAGACAGGGTTTCTCTGTGTTTAAAGGAGCCACCACTGCCCGGCAGTTGTTCTTATTATAAATACAGGTAGGCCAGGAACAGCTATTAAGGAATCTAATAGCCCGGCAGTGGTGGTGCACACCTGTAATCCCAGCACTTTGGGAGGCAGAGGCAAGCGGATTTCTGAGTTCCAAGCCAGCCTGGTCTACCGAGTGAATTCCAGGACAGCCAGGACCCTGGGGGGGGGGGGAGGGGGCGGGGAAGGGATCTAATAATAGTTCAAGATGGCTTCCGGGTCCTACTAACAAGGAAGCCGGTGTAAACTGCTCATCTTTTGATAAGGATGTGGGCTGTGCTGATTAGGAGGACACGCCTCTCCAGGACAGATTCCCACTCATTAGTTAGAGCTACTGCGATGGTTTGTCCAAATGAAATCACATCTTACAGCAGAAGGAGTCAGAATCAACTGATCACTTTTGGAGGACATGTTCTACTAGACCCTAGAGAAGGGCCTGGAGCCAGCAATAGACTGAGCTCCCTGGGCCTAAAGTCCCCGCACAAATGCAGGCGATCATGCAACAAGGTCCCCAGCTGTCAGGGAGAACCGGGCTGGTGGAGCAGATGATCTCAGACTGTTTATGAGACGAGTGCAATGACCTGGCACTGAAGTGTCATCTGTCCCCCAAGAGTTCATGTGTCACAAGCTTGGTCCCCAGTGTGGCGATATGGGGAGGTTGGCCAGGCCTAGTGCCCAGCCCTAAGGTCACCTGGGGACGTCAGTTAGAAGACACTGTGGAAGGTAGTCCTTTTACCACCGTGATGTCATCCACCCCGAGGTCCTCCCAGAGGACTCCCAGCTGCAGCAGGTGCCCTGCCTCCCCTCCGGTATTCCTCACAGCAATGGGAAACAGACGAGTACACTCAAAGTGAGTCAAAACAGAGATGAAGCGGAGAAGAAAGAGTGTGTCCTCAGATTCTAGATTCTCTTCTTAGTTAGATGGTGAAGTACTTGGAAAATCACCGCAGGTTGAGGCAGTCAGGGAAAGGGAAGCCTGGGGCATTTCGGGTGTTTTTATATGTGGTCCTTAGAGGGACAGACAGACATAACTCACTTAACTTCTGCGGATGGAGAGTGTGGAGAAACACGGACCTCAGGAGATGATCAACCAAACGTTGTTGCTCTGATGAAGGCACAGATGGCGGCTAGGTGTCTAGAACAGAAGGCTCTTCAGTCTCTTCTCACTGGCTTGTCCTTCCTCAAGAGGCTTAAACCACTCGTGTCGTGCTGTTTGGCGTTGGTAGTGGCTCCCAAGCCTCACATTTCCGTCTGGGTATGCCTTCTTCGTCACCTAGCACCCACGTTTGTGCCAGTAGTTGGTTTATTTTACATCACTGTGCATCTTCTGAGTGACTGCTTCTGAATGTCGGTCCTCTGTGACTAAAGGTCGCAGCAGGTGCTGACACGCGGTAGCACAGGCAGCCATGGAGGATGCCGCTTCATCAACAGTGTCAAACTCATCCAGTCTTTCCATGAAAACTTATGTTGTTTATTTATTTATTTTTAGAACTTCATGCATGCATAATCTTTATATGTTTTCTGGATCTCCTCCCACGCCCATGCTCCCTTTATTCTATAATCGTACATATGCATATGTGTGTATATATCTCATACCTACTGAGTCCAATTAGTATTATTTGTATACATGTGTTTTTAGAGTCGGCCACTAAAATTACTTGATTTCTACTTCATGCCTTAAGATGAATATACTGCCTCCTGTTTTTGGTTTTTGTGATGTGTGTGTGTGTGTGTGTGTGTGTACTGGACATGTGTGTGGAGGTCAGAGGTTGAGGTTGGGAGTCTTTTTAAGTGCTCTCCACTGAATGTATTGAGGAGGTTTCTCATTTGAATGCAGAGCTTCCCTGGTTGGCCTGCTTGCTCCAGGAGTGTCTGCCTCCTGAGAGTTCTGGATTACAGGCAGGCTGTGACGACAACCTGGTGTTCCTGTGTGGGTGGTAAGGATCTAAACTCAACTCAGGTTTGTCTGATAAATGCTTTACTCTCTCTCTCTCCACACACACATGTGCACACACATGAACATATACGTATATATGTACACACATGCGTATACATGTACACACACATATATATGTGAATGCACATTCACACATACAAATACACACATACACACATATATATACACACATATACATGCACATACATGCACACACACATATACACACAGATACATATACGTATACACATATACACATATACATGCACACATACATGTACACACATACACACATATATGCACATACATGCACACACATGCATACACACACACATATATACACACACATACACGCAATACATGCACACACATACATGCACACACATACATATACACACATAAACACACATATATACACACATATACATGCACATTCATGCACACACATGCATATACACACATACACACACATATATACACACATATACACGCACATACATGCACACACATGCATATACACACATACACACACAAGCCTGGTCCCTATGCTGTCTTTTTTTGTTGTTGTTGTTCTTTCAAGACAAGGTTTGTCTGTGTAGCCCTGGCTGTCCCAGAACTCACTCTGTAGACTAGGCTGGCCTTGAACGCAGAAATCTGAGTTCCAGGCCAGTTCCTGCCTCTGCTTCCCAAGTACTAGGTGTATGCCACCACTGCCCGGCTTGGATGCTGCCTTTCTTAAGGACTAACCTGCTTTGAAAACCGAACACATATTATCTTTCAATACATTCTCTACTTTAAACATTTTTGTTTTCATGTGTTTTTTTCCCTCCAACCTAAGCTTACCTTTTCCTCTTTCTTGTCCTTTCAATTTAATGAGGATATTAAATTCTAAGTGAAATTATTAATAATTTATTAGTACCAAGGTAAGCTCATTCTGCACAACTAGTTTGGATCCCTTTCTAAACTCATTATTAAGAAAAGTTTCCAGCCAGGAACCTCAGACTGATGGAGGGGAGCTGTCTCCTAATTTGAGACACTTGTTCTTGAGATAGTTCTGGCTTTCTTTCGTGGGACGAGCTGCCACCGACACGTTTGTTTTATTTCATTCTAGAGAGGGTTATAGGAAGGATATCAGGAGAACCTTAGGCAGCGTTCAGGAAGGCAAGCCCAGAAAGGTAGATTTTTGTGAAATTTCAGTCAAGCTATAACTTGTGTGCATTGACAGAAAGCAGGTCAGTTGTGGTTTGGGGCCACGATCAGGGTGAGGGCGGTCTGTAAGGGGAGAAGGGGACTTTTTAGGGTGATGGAAATGTTCCCTGTCATGACAGTGGTTACACAGCAGGCTTGTAAAAAGCATCAGACTGTGCACTTAATTATATGTAAATTATACTTGGGTAGAATTGGTTCACAAGCAAGAATGTGAATGTAATTCGGAGCTAGCCATCGAATGGGCTGGGATTCCCACAGAGCTGGAATACATTTCTTGTTTGTTTTACTTAGGTATCACAAATGCATCTATTTGCTCTATTCCCGAGGGACACCTCCAACTCTTTGTCCTTCGGCAGTCAGTCCCCGGGGGGGTTAAAAAATGACTTTAAATAATCATAGCTAGCTCATTTGCTAGCCCTCATTTGCAAGAACCTGGGTTCTGCAGCTTGGGTTTCTTTGGTGCACAGGCCCCTCCCCCAGGTAGACTTTCTATTCTTGGCTTTAACTCCTTGTAGCCAAGGTCGTGTTCGATGTATTCCTGCATGGGTGCTATCCAAGTCCCACATAGATGGGTATATGGGCACCTGTGGTCGCCTTCAGGCACACCTGCTGCTCTCTGAGGCCCCAGGCTCAGTCAGACACGAGGTCACTGGGAGGCCCATCACCCCCTCTGGCCTGGCCCTGGCCAACCTGCCTTGCCTATACTCTCAGGTTGCTGCTAGAGAGGCCTCAAGTCCACAGACTTTGCTCCTGCCAGCTGCCTGGATGTAGGCCCAGGAGGAGCCTATCTGGCCAGTCAGCTGTTGCTGGGAACAGTGACAAGAATGGAGCTGCGTCGTCCTGTAACAACACAAGAAAGCAGAGAGAACAAGGGCTGTGACTGACTGTGGCAGACAGGGAGCAAGCATTAGCCCCACCGTGGGCAGGAAATGCGTTTCGTCTGCAAAGGCTGACATGAACCCCCAGCTAGGCAGTGAACTGAAGCTCTACTGGTCAGGTCTCAAAGGTGGAGGACTGACAAGGAAGCAGAGGACTGCCCGAGTCTGCCCCATTCTTTTATTTTTTGTTCTAGAGACAGCTTCCCTATGTAGCCCAGGCTGGCCCTGGAGTCTCAGTCCCACTATTCCTGCCCACACTGATGACTGAGGTTACAGTTGTGCTGGCTCCTTCGTGCTTTTTTGTTGGAACACAAATATAAGGCCAGAACTCATGATGCGCCCTTGCTTTAGTGTCCCTGCTTGGGTTTCTGATCAACAACAACAAAAACCACAATTGATCAACTGTGGATATGACAGCCTAAGACTGTGAGGAGCCTGCTTCACCAGTTAGCTTGTTTAAGAACTCTTTAAAGAGGGTCTCAGCCTGCGTGCCCAGTTCTGATTGAGTCATGGAACTGGGGTGGCTTTGAGGCCGAGTGACGGGCTGGGTATCCCCATGCTGCCGCTTCTGAAATTAAAGATAAGGCGTCAATATTTTACACCACTGAGGCTGGGTTTAATCAGCCAACTAACTCTCTTGTCGGCTCTGTGGCTCACGACCATTTCTTCGGTCTATGGATAGATAGTATATGTTGGGTCAAGGCAGGAGTAAAATGTGAGTCTTTGTGGTTATAAAGGACGGAAAAAAGCCTTGGCTGGGGCAGAGGGCAGTGGTAGCCACTGACGAAGGGACGGGTGAGCATAGGCCATGCAGGGCTGTCAAAACAAGGCAGCAGGAAGTGGCCTGCCTGAGAACCAAAGCACCAAGCCCTTGCAGCATGTTTTCCTGTTCTATCAGACTCTACGTAAAGAGATTTTAATACTATATATATATATGTGTGTGTGTGTTTATACATAATATGATATTACTATATATTACACATAATAATATATCATATGATATATAATACTGTATATTACATGTATGTGTTGTATTACATTAAATTAATATAGAATTTATTTATTATATATTATTATATATAATATAACCATATTAGTTTATTTATTATAATCTAATATTATATAATATATAATATAATTTAATATAT
Organism: Apodemus sylvaticus; assembly: GCF_947179515.1. Lineage (NCBI taxonomy): Eukaryota > Metazoa > Chordata > Mammalia > Rodentia > Muridae > Apodemus > Apodemus sylvaticus. The sequence continues at coordinate 106,606,240 of NC_067480.1, forward strand.
AATATACAATAATATATAGTATAATTTAAAAATTATAACTTCTATTTAAAATCTTTTAACTTTTTTAATTTTCCTTTTTAAAGATTTATTTATTTATTATATATAAGTACACTGTGGCTGTCTTCAGATATACCAGAAGAGAGCATCAGATCTCATTACAGATGGTTGTGAGCCACCATGTGGGTGCTGGGATTTGAACTCAGGACCTCTGGAAGAGCAGTCAGTGCTCTTAACCACTGAGCCATCTCTTCAGCATGAATTATAACTTCTTAAATTTATAATTTAAGTGAAAAAGCACTTACAAGTGAAGGAGCCCTGCGTCTAGGCGCCAGTCCCCGACGAATGTGTAAGAACTTCTAGGGGAGGGAGTGACAAGAACTCCAAGGCTCTAGAAGAAGCTGCATTGGTGGTGGCTTTCTGACACATCTGTGAAACTCACTTCTTCCCCACGTCTAACTGTACCCATTTATAGGATGGGCATGTCAGCAGCTGCCTTGCAGATGTGCTGTGTGAGTGTCAAACAGAAAGAGGCAAACCCCACGGGCACCAACATTTGGGCTGCTCAAGTTATGTAAAATCACACAGTACTTGTGCATAACCCACACGTGTCATCGAACAGGTGTTACGTCATGTCTAGATGACTAAAAGTACCAACCACAGCATAAAGGCTATGAAAAGGGCTATGTTGGCTCTACAAAGCTCTTATCCTTTCAAAACAGACATGTTGTTGTTTTCCCATTTGGGTGAATCTGAGGCTGGGGAACCCTGAAATACAAAGGAGCATCAAAGGAGCGATTATACATTTAAATTAATATTGTATTAATACTGAGAATTAACCATCTGACAAACAGAAGATTCTGAAAGGTGGAGGAGGGAATGGACAGACAGACTACAGACTTTAGGACTTGAAGAATAATATTGTGGTAAGTTCCATATACACATGGAATATATACATACATGCACATATGGAATGTGTGCATATACATGTTTATATATATTTATCTCATATATACATACACACATGTATACACACATTCATACATACATATATACACATATACGCATATATAATGTATGGATACAAATATTTACATATATTTATATCATACATACATATATAATACACATACGTAATGTATGTATATATGCAATGACATATACTTATACATACATATACACACGTATATATACACATACATATGTACACACACATATATATGCATATATGAAATATATGTATGCACATTTTACATATATCATGTACACACACATAAACACATATATACATGCATACACATATGGAATGTATGTATATACACATTTACATATACTAACATCACACATACATATACATACACATATGTATATAGACACATACATACATGCACACACATATATATACACATACATATATGAACTATATGTATACACATTTTACGTATCTTATATACACACACACACACACACACACACACAGAATTCTTCATATAGTCTAGGGAAAAGCAGAAACCGGAAATGCCAGTGGCTCTGACGGAAGCTCAGTTGTAAAGCTCTTGGTGTACATGGAACCTGGGCTCAGTTCCCAGTCAGTCCTGCAAACCACAGCAACAATGTATACCTGCTCCCTTGTCCCAGAAGTCCCCCGTTGGACCTTTAGAGCATGTGTTAGAAATTGTGTTTTTTGTGATCTTCACCAAACTGAAGCTTGCTGCTGAGGTTTTCCTCAGTATTTTCAAGTTAAGACTGAGTTTCCTTGCCATGCGGGTTAGTAGCAAGCTCACCTTCATTGGCACCTGTAGAGCTCCTGTGACAATACACTCCTGTCTTTCATCATGAACGAGGCGCAGCCTACAGGGAGAAGGTTGACCTGTGCCTCATAGTGAGAAGGCCAATTGTCCCTCAGGGTTGAAGGAGTCATTTGGAGAACCTGGCCTCTCCCTTTACCTGGCAGTAACGAGGTAGCCACTCTTTTTTTTTTTCTGATAGAATGATATCAAAAGAAGCAAAATAAATACATTTTAAATGAGATCCAAAATCTCACAGAGTAGTGCTCCAGATGTATGAGATTCAATAGAAAAACCGCCCATTATCTCAGGAACCCGAAAGCTCACAAAGTAAATTTCAAAATGATGAATAAATTCCAGCCCTAAGGTGACGGTCACCAAGGTCATCTGAGGAAGATTTTAAAGCATCAACAATGACAAAGAAACCTTTTCTTTTTCTTTCTTTTTTTTTTTAAGATTTATTTATTTTTATTTTGTGTATGTAAGTACACCGTAGCTGTCTTTAGACATTCCAGAAGAGAGCATCAGATCCCATTACAGATGGTCGTGAGCCACCATGTGGGTGCTGGGAATTGAACTCAGGACCTCTGGAAGAGCAGTCAGTGCTCTTAACCTCCGAGCCATCTCTCCAGCCCAGACAAAGAAACTTTAACCAACAGTTAGGAATGTGTTTGAAAATGAAAACAACCTACAAAAGAACGGAACCACAAAGAACTATGTGCGGGCACTGGAGAGATGGCTCAGGAGTTACTTCCTGCTCTCACAGAGGACCTCAGTTCAGGACCTAGCAGCCATATTTGAGTCTCACAACCCCTGTGATCCAAGCTCCAGGGGATCTGGTGCCCCTGGCCTTGTGTGTCCCTACACTCACATGCACTGCTCTCTGACCACATATGCACATGATTACAGCATAAGATAAATGTAAATAAAGAAGTGGACATTTTAGAACTGGGCAGTGTAACAACTGGAAACTACCACAGACAAGGCCCAAGAGAAAATGAGAGACTAGGAAGCTAGAGCAACAGAGATGACCCAACTTCAGCAAGTAAGCATATGGAGTTCTATACATAAACACATGCAATAACACACAAAAAGGGGCCCTGGATTTGAAGGGAGTGGGGAAGGTTGGGAGGGAGGAAAGGGATGGATGTTGTAGTTAAATTATAACTTCAAAAGAAGAAAATTAGTGTTGATTAGATCTTAGCATTTATTATCTTCTGACAAAAGACCTAATACTTGTCTTATTAGAGTCTCGAGAGAATAGAGAAAAAAGAGCATAGAATTTAAAAAGAAAAAAAAAAGCTACAACACGCAAGGGCTGACATACTCCTCAGACTTGACAAGAAACATAAAGGCACAGATGAGAGATACCAAGAATGCAACAAAGGAAAATTAAGGTTTTTTGTTTGTTTGTTTGTTTTTTTTTAAAAAGCCACACTAATAAGAAACAAGAACAGGAAGAGGGAGAGAAAGGAGGGGAGAAAAGGAGGAGGGGGAAGAAGAGGAAGATGAGGAAGGGGAAAGGAAGGAGGGGAGGAGGGGGAGGAGGAAAAGGAGGAAGAAGGTAAGGGAGGAGGAGGAGGATGAAGAAGAGGAGGAAGAGGAGGAGGAGGCGGACTTGGCAGCTTCCCATAGGCATGAGGAAATGTCTGGAGACTAAAGAATGATAAGTTATTTCTCCACCTGTGTAATGTGCCAGTTAAAACCAGATTAGTATAGTAAACGCAGGTTTATTGGGAAGCTGCTTTTGGGCGAGTTCACTGGCCATAAGGACCAAGGACAGGGAAGTCAGAGAAAGCAGTGGAGACAGAGAAAGAGGAGAGGGGGATGAGAAAGAGAGAAAGAGAGAGGGAAGGGGGATGGGGAGAGGGATTGCTTGGGGAAGAGCAGCCCAGCCCCTGCTCTGGAAAGGTCAGGTCTGGGGGGCAGGGTGTGCCAGCCACGGACTGAGGGATGCTGGGAGATCCTGGAGGCCAGGTCTGCTTTGGTATGTTACATACCTCAACCCCTTGTCCATGGTCTAAAAGGTAACTCAGAGAAGGAAAAAAATCTGAGAAAAAAAGAGCAGAAAGATTTTCTTCTTTTATCTAGCACGAACAGTGTTTAAAATCAAAGGACCAAGGTATCCACAGATAAAGTAAAGAAACTTGTCACCAGCAGATTGAGCCCCAAATAATAACTAAAGGAAGTTCTCTACACAGAAAGGAAATGAAGAAGAAGGAACCATAGAAAGGCAGGAAAAGCAGCCAGGCAGTGGTGGCGCACGCCTTTAATCCCAGCACTTGGGAGGCAGATCTCTGAGTTCAAGCCCATCCTGGTCTACAGAATGAGTTCCAAGACAGCCAAGGCTATATAGAGAAAATACTGTCTCGAAAAACCAAACCAAAACGAAAAGTCATCTTGTCTATCTTCCCTCCTGATTTTGAGTCACGTTTGCTAATGAATGCAAAAATGGTAATGCTTTCTGATACGGTCTTTAAAAGACTTTAAAAAGTGGAAACTATTTAAGACCATTTAATAAATTTGATAAAAGTTCATACAGAAAGAAAGGAAAAAGAAAAAGCCTGGCTTGGCAGCTCAGCCCTGTGTAGTCCCAGTGCCAGGAAGCACCTGCCCGCTGGTTCCCCTCTGCAGTGACAGGCCTTGGGCTTGGACCTTATCAACCCATTTCCTTACTGGTTGGTAGGGAGTGGGGAAAATGGAGATCTTGGATAAGTCATCTTGGGTCTGATGATATTTTGAAATGTATTGGATGTGGATCCTCCCCCACTCTGGAGTCTTGGAGCCCAGGCACTCCTCTGGTTTAGCATCCTCCTGCCTCAGCCTTCTAAGTACTAAGACTACAGCTATGCACCACCATGCCCGTCTGTTGCAATTTCTCTCTCTCTCTCTCTCTCTCTCTCATTATTATTAATTTTTTATTTTTTGAGACAGGGTTTCTTTGTATAGTCCTGGCTGTCCTGGAACTCTCACTCTGTAGACCAGGTTGGTCTCGAACTCAGAAATCTGCCTACCTCTGCATCCCAAGTGCTGGGGATTAAAGACATGTGCCACCACTGCCCAGTGGTAGTTTCGTTTTTTTTTTTTTTTTAATTATTTATTTTATTTATATGAGTACACTGTAGCTGTCTTCAGACACACCAAAAGAGGGCATCAGATCCCATTACAGATAGTTGAGAGCCACCGTATGGTTGCTGGGAATTGAACTCAGGACCTCTGGAAGAGCAGCCAGTGCTCTTAACTGCTGAAGCATCTCTCCTTCTTACCCCAATAAGCCTGTATTAAGAATACACAACCCAGTTATTATATATACATATATGTGTACACACACACACACACACACACACACACACGCGCACACGCACACGCGCACACGCACACACACGCACACTCACACGCACACGCACACGCACACACATGCTAGATTTGGCAGATCCATCACTACAGTGATTTATCCCCCAGCTATGAGACCATTTGCTACTTGCAGCTTCTCCAGACCATGCAGTTCTGCTCCATATTGGCTTCCACCTCCTCTTCCTCCATCCTCTCTCTTCCTCCTCTTCTCCTCCTTCTTCTGAGACCTCCAGTCCCACCCTTCCCTTCCACTGCCCAATCATAGGCTATAGCCTTTATTTGACCAGTTAGAATGGGAAGAAGGTTCAGTGAGATCACCTAAGTATGTGATCTATTCTATCGGGGGCAGCCCTTCTTAAAGAAGCAAAATTAATATCAAAATACAAACAGCCCCAGGGCAACCCACATTTCCCCTTTTGTCCAATTAAAAGTCTCTTTTCTCTCAGATATAGATTGAGCACAATCCTCACAATTATGCAAATGATAGTATAATATATACTTAGCACTCAATCTATCATATTTGCCAATTTACATAAAGTGCTCTACCATCTATCCCGACTCAAAGAATTTACATTATATGCTTGAATTATGTTCTGATTTTAGCTTGCGTTACTGTCTGAAAACCATTCTTTCAAATCTATATCTTCTCTTTCAATGCTAAACAGCTTGAGTTTGATTATGAGACTATAACTAGACTTTAGCCCTGTCAGAAATCTGAGAATGAATTGAATATTACCTGAAAATATAGGAAGCACAAAACATAGGTTCCAAAACTTAACCAATTTGTAGAGACAGCTGACTACCTGGACAGTCCCCTATTCCTCAGAAAGTTGGAGCATCAGTCTTCAACCTCTGGCCCAGAGCCATCTGACAGATGTTGAATAAGGCAGGAATTTTTGTGAAGGAGTAGTTTACTCTGTATTGGTGGAGCCAAGTTATGGACTATTCTGCATTGTGTGTCCTTTTCTAAACAGTGTATTTTGTCTATAAATGAACAGTTCAATTTTTGTCCGGTGGCTACCTTGCCATAATTGGAGCAATGAGATTTTGATGCTCAATATCTTCTTTGAACTGTGAAGGGACTGTTGTCAGGAACACACATGTTAGTAAAAATTTCTAATAACAAAATAATTAGATGTCAGATTCAGTGAATTTCTAATGTTTTTTAAGTCTCTCTCTCTCTCTCTCTCTCTCTCTCTCTCTCTCTCTCTCTCTCTCTCTCTCTCTCTCTCTCTCGTGTCTGAATTGTTAAACCTTGGCTACTCCTAACTACTTCTAGTTCAATATTGATAAAGTACCTTAATACAATTAGATCAGAATCAAATATATCCATGGCTTTACTATTTGGCCCTTATCAATGTGTTGCTTAATCATCCTAAACAGTTTGTAGTGGCAGTTATTAGAAAGACTGGCTCTAAACCCTGTAGTCTTAAATGAGTTGCATAGGCACAATGCCTATCCAAGAGTAACAATATTAATTTCAAATTTTGTATCATTATAAGAAATTTATACCAACGAAAACCTTAAATCTGCATCAATCTATAAATTCTGTACCAATCTATAAATTCTGTACCAATATAAAAATTATAACTTCAATTTGCATTAATTATAAAGATTTTTTACCAATGTTAGATTGTGGATATCCAATGTTTTAAGAGTAAATTTAAGAACCTATCCCTATTTGTCTATTATATATATATATATATATATATATATATATATAATTTATCACAGACATCCCTGAGTCTGAGTTGAGTGCTCTAGTTTCCTTCCTGTCCAAAGCTCCAACAACATTTGCAAACTCTCTCTCTCTCTCTCTCTCTCTCTCTCTCTCTCTCTCTCTCTCTCTCTCCCCCTCTTTAGTTTTTCAAGACAGGGTTTTTCTGTATAACCCTGGCTGTCCTGGAACTCACTCTGTAGACCAGGCTGGCCTCTAATTCAGAAATCTGCCTGCCTCTGCCTCCCAAGTACTGGAGACATGTGTCACCACTGCTTGGCTCAAACTATCTCTTAAAATGATGACATATGTATAATTCATAAAATAACCAGAACTATCCATCTAACATAAGGGACTGAGTCTATAATCTTCTTTTGCTTGCTTCTAGCTGAATTGGGGTGAAGAATTCCCTTCTGGGGGGTCTAAAGGGAAATATAGGAAAATTGGTTTTGTCAAAGAAGGGCTATCTGGCGTAATTTACCTTCCAGTATCTATGTGCTGAAAAAGTTCACAGCTTAGCTGATGTCCTGACTGTAACAAGACTGGATGGGTGAGCTAGCTGTTCTGGAAATGTCCTGGAAGCAAGTCTTCAGAGAAAACAGCTTCAATGTAGTCGAGGTAGAATCAAGCAAGGAGCTGGAATGGAAGGTCCCAGAATCTCAGCATCCCAGAATGTGGGTCTTGTCAGAGCTGTCTCTCTCCTCTTTCATTCTGCAAAGTTTACAAGCAACACATAGCTCTGTAAAGACTTTCATATCGAACATGCAGGGAGCACATACCAGTTAAGAAAAATCAACAAAGAAAAGACAACTGCCTTTCTTTAAAAGTTAGTTTGATCACATAATCAAATTACAATATAAATTTCTATTCATGCCCTCTTCAAGGATGGTATAAGTCATGAGAATGTTGTGCCCAGTAAGTGTTATTAACTGTATACAGACAGTTTAGTCTCAGGCAGTCCCAGAGCTGTCTCAGTGTACAGAGACATATACATCACAACCTATACATCACTTACCTTGTTGATCTTGTCAATCTCCTTCTTGTCTGTAGCCAAGGTCTTCAGGGGGTCTGTCTTCAGACTGTAGATTTCAAGACCAGGGTAGTGGTTCTTGAAATCTATATTCTGCTCTCCAAACACATTGGAGAGAGAGACATGAGCATCTTGGAGGTGTGTTGCACTCCTTCCTTTGGAGGTGGCATGTAGGCACGAGAAGATAATTCCATCAAACCTACCACTAACCTGAAGGAACATTCCTCAAACTGACACCCAGGCATACCTCTCCAGAGAACAATGAACTCAGGAGAAATTTGTGTGTGTGTGTGTGTGTTTTTTCCAGGCATAATTTCTCTGTGTAGGCTTGGCCATCCTGGAACTCATACTGTAGACCAGGCTAGCCTTGAACTCAGAGATCTGTCTGCCTCTGTCTCTTGGGTGTTGGTACTAAAGGTGTGTGCCACCACCGCCTGGTGCTTAGGAGAAAATGTTAAACTCTTATGTTTTTATTTCAATGATCACCCAACAAAAGTAATTCTTCTGGAATCATCTGGAAGATGTCTTCTGGGTCCAGCCACCAGATGCAGCAACATTTGATGTCATATAATTTCGCTTTATTAATTACAGGCTAGGGGACAGAGAACAAAGTCTATGATATAGACAGAGCTCCTTTCCCAACTGAAAGTGAGAGGAAGCCAGGGATTAAAGAAAATTTCCAAACTGCTCAAGAAAGGGAAAGGGTGACAGGGCTGAGTATCATAGGGAACACACAGTAGGGGCCAACTTCTGTCAGGTTATCTTCTAGTGCTTGAGCAGTGATTCAAGCAGTGATGTCTGCCACATTGAATTAATAATGTTGATAATGTTGATTGTTAATGAATAAAAGGTATTAAGCTATGATAAAACAGGGACTGGAGAGAAGAAGGCTTGGTCATTAAAGTGCTTGCTGTGCAACTGTCAAGTCTGGACTTTGGATCTTAGCATTCAGGTAACAGGCTGGGTGTGCTGGTTGGTTTTGTGTGTCAACTTGACACAAGCTGGAGTTATCACAGAGAAAGGAGCTTCAGGTGAGGAAGTGCCTCTATGAGATCCAACTGTAAGGCATTTTCTAAATTAGTGATCAAGGGAGGAGGGTCCATTGTGGGTGGGGCCATCCCTGGGCTGGTGGTCCTGGGTTTTATAAGAGAGCAAACTGAGCAAGCCAGGGGAAGCAAGCCAGTAAGAAACATCCCTCCATGGCCTCTGCATCAGCTTCCTGACCTGCTTGAGTTCCAGTCCTGACTTCCTTTAGTGATGAACAGCAAGGTGGAAGTATAAGCTCAATAAACCCTTTCCTCCCAACTTGCTTCTTGGTCATGATGTTTGTGCAGGAATGCAAACCCTGACTAAGACACTGGGTGTCCAGCACATTCTGTAAGCCCCACCCTGTCAAAGGAAGAGTCAGGAGTACTTGGGTTTGTTGGCTTCGGGTCAAGCTGAAAAAGCAGGCTCTCCAAGTTCAGGGAGAGACTTTGTCTCAAAGGAACAGGTAGATGAATCTCTTTTCCTCTGTGTCAGAACACACATTTGCATATTCTCATATGGGCACAGGCATACGCATAAACCAATACACCCTCTATCAGCTAAATTTTATTATATCTTCTAGTTTACTTATTTGCATAAGGGAATAATTTGTTTTAGGATTAGTATCCTAGCCACATCTTTTTGTTTTTGGTTTTGGTTTTTGGTTTTTCGAGACAAGGTTTCTCTCTATAGACCTGGCTGTCCTGGAACTCACTCTGTAGACCAGGCTGGCTTTGAACTCAAAAATCTGCCTGCCTCTGCCTCCCAAGTGCTGGGATTAAAGGCACGCCCACTACAGCCTGGCCTTTTTTTTTTTTTTCCCTTCCTTGCCACGTTTTTTGATTAAAGTCATTTGAAACAACACTAGAGTGGTTTGGGGGACTTTCTTTAGTCATTGTGCTGTCATAGAACAATGTTCAAACTGGGGAAAAACAAATCTCTTCTGTGATTTAATAGACAAGACACCATAGTCCCAGGAGCTTTAAGGACTTTCCCAAGGTCAGGCAACTGATCTGAAGCTGGACTGTGACTTGCAAGTCTAACCCAGGCCCTGTTCCAAGGCACGGCCGAGCAGAATTGTGATCCAGGGAGGTGGGTTGTTTAGATTACATGGTTGGATGGCAGAGCCTCCTCTCACCCGAGGCTGGGCGCTGTGCTTTTCCTTTCACAGAGCACAGCCTCATGGTGTATGTGAAATGAAAAGCAAGCAGAGATGTTTAGAGATGGGATTGGAGCTCATCTCTATACACTGAGCCGTACACCCGAGGAAGGGACAAGCACGATGAAGGCTTTACCAAGGGCTATTATTAACACGGACAGTCTGTGTCATAGACTCCAGGATGGTGCTCTGGCGGAAGGCCTTTTAATGCTTTTTAAAATAGATCCAACCTGGAGGCCAAGGCAATGCTTGCCTGTAAGCGCTTTGAGTAGATAGTGAACTAGCAGGAGCATTTTACTTCTTGATCTATTCAGGTTTTTAACTTGTACACACAGATAAAATTCATCCGAAGTACTCTAACTCAGCTTTGTCAGTTTGGCTCTAGACATACAGGAAACTCGGCAGGCATGCTCCAAGGTCATGTCTAGGTTGTCCATGAGCACCTTTCAAATATTCACAAATCCACCCAGTGAGTCCGAATGGCACTGGCCGTCTCTACAGTTCAATGTCTTCTGCTATGGCCCCACTGGCCAGTCTGCCTGCCATCTAGGTCATTCAATTGTTTCCGAGGCGCATTCCCACCCTGCTTTCCGTGGCGCAGGTGCTGTCTCTCAGAGGCTGCCACATTTCCATCTTAGCCTCCTTCACGGTACAAATATAGCCCTGGAATCCCAGGATTCCATGTGGAAGAGCAAGATTGAGAATGAGAAGAGGAGGAAGAGAGAAGAGAGACAGGGGACAGGGGAGAAGAGAAGAGAAAAGGGAGGGAGAGGAGAAAGCGAGGGAGGGAGAGAGAGAAAGCAAGGGAGGGAGAGAGAGAGAAAGAAGACTTAGAGTCCACTTTAAAGTGCTTCCACGTGGACAGTGTTATGACATTAACTCCCTACCCAGCCCCCAGGGCCATTAGTTCCTTAATTAGGAACCCATTCCCTTGAGTTGGTGAGATGTCTCAGTGGGTAAAGGCAATAACTGTGTAAAGGGAACTCCCCGAGTTCTATCCTTGGGACCCACAAGGTGCAAGGAAAGGGTGACTCACAAAAATTGTCCTCTGCTCGCCCGTGGGGGTTTCAACACATGTGCACCAACATTCTCACAAACACACAATAATTAATATGAGGATAATAACAATAATACATTAAAACATATGCATTTAAAATAATACACATCTACACGTTTCATTAGTTTTAAAATGTTTTTTTTCCCCAATAAGGTGTGGACACAAAACACAGCTCTCACCTCAAAGTGATACGAGATAGTTTGTTCTGGAGGGAAACAGGAGTGGGCATTGCCAGAGGACTCAGTCAGGTCTCCACAAATTCCATGTTCCAATGAGGCAGCAATTTCTGGAGCTGCTTATACTAACAGAACAAAGAAAGCCATAAATCAAGATACTTTTCAGATAGCTGCAAGGGTGGCACACCAAGTAGGCGGGATATAGCAGATGTGGGGAGCTCTGCTATAGGCCCTGGGTGCTGTCAGACAGCACTCTTAGCCCGCTGGTTGGTAGAAATTGGGGTTTGTTAAGTTGATACATTCCAAAGGGGTTTTGTTTGTCACAGGTGTGGAGTTGGATACAGAGGAGCGAAGAATGGCTCCTTAGTGGGCTCATGATGGCCTAAGATACATTGTAATTCGGCTCTGGACCTGCAGCATTCCAACCCCTCCAAGTCACTAGGGTTCTGGTCTGTCGGTCAGCTGGTCAGCAGATCAGCCATTGCACACACAGCTTCTCTCCATGAATCCTCATGCACAAAGGGGTCTCTAGGCTTTCCAGACTGCTCCGGGAGTCTGTGGTGCAGAGTTTAAGCAGCCTTTTCTAAGACTGTTAATTGTTATAAGGAATGTCCCCAAATGCTTCTCACTGTTGTAATTAGAGGTGTTAGTCTTACCCTCCTTAGTCCTAAATGGATGTCTTCATCAAATCTCTCTCCTCGGTGTCAGGGATCTGTGTGGAAGAGGAGGCAGAAAGACGGTAAGAGCCAGAGGTGGTCACTGACTCCAAGAAACAGCGTCTTCCAAATACAACAGACAGAGGAACACGTGAACTCACCATGGCAGCAGAGAATCCAGTTTGCACAGAGTCCAGGCAGATCAAGGCAGATGGGGTTCCAGCACTTAGAGAGGCCGTGCCCTCTCTCCAGCCCCTAACTACAACGCTGTTTACAATCGATGCCTACTGACAAAGGAAAATTTAGTTTTCCCCACTGGAGTCTCACTGGGTATATTAACCACGACGGCCTCATGCTCAGCAGTAGATGGCCAACACAAACCAAACTCAGTGGCATTTTTGAGGACTTTTCGTCTCATTTTGGGCTTTTCTTTCCTTTTCTTTTTTGTCTTATTGGTCTTTTGCTTGATTGTTTTGTTTTCCATTTTTGTGAGGGCTTTTTGTTTGCTTGTTTGTTTGTTTTTGGTACATGTGTTTATAAAGTGTTTTTGGTACATGTAAATATAAAGTTAGGAGGATAGATGTTGGGGTCAAGGAGTCACCCCACAAACCACACAAACACCCATCTCAGTCAGACAGGGATAGTTTATTGAACACTCACCCTAAGACTGATGGATCAGGGCTGTAGCTCAGAGTTCAAGGCTGAGGCTATGACCCCAAACATCTTTCTCTGTCAGTTTATAAAGGCTAAAACCACGAAAACCAAAGTGAGCTCATATGAAGATGCAGGAAGTACTGCCCGAGGAAAGCCATTTTAGAACAGTTCATATTGACCTTTAATTTGATGGATCCTACATAAAGCTTTGTGGAATTTCTTAAGATTGAATATAACAGCGTATGTGGTCAGCGTGACCTTGCTCTGAGTCAGGATATTTTTCTGTGTCGGTGACTGGCAGGCATGTTACAGCAACAATATGAAATCACTGGCTGGCATGGAACAAAATGGCTACAGCTATGCTGGGGGAGGGGGAGCACGGGCGCTCAACAATAGGGAAATGGGGAGGACCTGGGAAGAACTGGGGGGAGAGTAAAAATCATAATATATATTGTATAATTTTTTCAATAAAAAGAATAAAAGAAAAAAAGATGAATTTGAAAAAGAGGGGATGGGGGCACATAAGAGTGTCTGGAGGGAGGAAACAGAAGGGGGATAATGTAGTTATAATCCACCAAAAATGGAGAAGGTTTTGGTGACCCAGGAGTACAGTGCTTTCTAGGATTTTCATCCATTTGTATGGATTTTCACTGGCTTTTGAGTTGCCATTTTGGACTTATATCCTCTAAAAAGAAGTTGCAGCTGTACCTGCTGGCTGCTGAGATTGTGTCATTTCTGGAAATAGGACCTTGCAGATGTAACCAAGATTTGGTGATTCTAGAGTAGATGAATTCTACAACCACGGTCTTCACAAGCAGATCCAGTAATGGCTGTCTGGTGAGAGGCTGAGAAAACGACACAGACCAGAGACTGTCACATGACATCAGACAGAGGCCATCATTGAAACTAGCACTTGACCTTGGAGGAGACAGACATTGAGATGGTGCAGATACCAGTCAAGGGGCATAAACTGATCCTACTCACAGCTAAAATCTAAAGGGAGACAAGGAAGGAGTCAAATCAGCGAGAGAAAGAGGGACAGAGGGAACTTGGCCCCACTGATGCGATGTTCTCAGACTTCTAGCCTCCGGAATTGGGAAAACACACTTCTGTTGTCTTAAGTCATGAAGATATGGTACCAGCCTGGAGCTGCAGCATCAGGGTAGAATACCTACTGAGCGTGCATACAATCCTGGGCTTAACCTCAGGGTTTAACAAAACCAAGGAAGATTGTAGGGGTGGGCCTGGAGAGATGGCGCAGCAGTTAAGAGCACGGACTGCTCTTCCAGAGGTCCTGAGTTCAATTCCCAGCAATCATGTGGTGGCTCACAACCATCTGTAATGGAATCTGATGCCCTCTTCTGGTGTGTCTGAAGACAGCTATAGTGTACTCATATAATTAAAAATAAATAAATTAAAAAAAAATAGGGGCTAGTGAGATGACTCAGCACGTAAAGGTGCTTACCTCCAAGTCAATATGCCAATATGTTGTGGCGCGCGCGCATGTGTGTGTGTGTGTGTGTGTGCGCACGCGCACACACACACACACAGAATAAATAAATGTAAAACATTTTTCTTTTTAAAAAAATGTAGTACTCTATTTCTATAGCTGCTGAGAGTGAATCTAGTGAATCTAGTAGAGTTACAGAGGGTCAGATCACAGCTGACACCCTGGACCTGATTTTGTGAGCCTCATTTCTAATAGTGCTTGACCAAGGGCCAGTATCTGGTCTGAGGTGAGCACCGATTGTTACACATCATCTAGTTGTGGGGAAGGAAGGAAATATATAACTTCCTTCCACGTCCAACTGGCGAATCCTAGAAGACACCAAAAAAAGCTGCACAATTGTTGGGTCTTAAGATCAGCTCAGCTCAGGGAAAACCGAGAGGCCTCTCTGCCTTTCGGTGCCACACGTGGTTAAGGCTGCTCTGCAAACACTGCAAGTGGGAGTGTTCTCTGGGTGTCACTCACAGTCCCTGAGTCCCAGGCATGGGGAAAGAAGGTGGAGTCCAGACTGATCTGTGACGCTCTGCTGGTGCCTGCCCTTCTGCATCTCTCTACCCGAGCACAATCTTTTGCCCAGGGGAACTTAGTGCCTGTGCAGGAACACACATGTCTACCCAGGAGTCTGCCGAACATCCTTCTTACCTGCTTCCAGGAGTGACCAGAATGTGGTTAGGATTCTCTTCCCTATTGATACTACCTTCATCAATAATAAAGCCTTCACTACCCAAGAGTGCAAATCATGATATCATATAGTTAGGTGATAACAAACTTAAAAACAAAATTAAAAAAAAGTCTGTTGACCTGGCAAGTAGAAGTATTCGTAGCTCTTTTATTCATCCCCTTGAGACAGTGCTGTCCTGGACACGATGTTGTCCTGGCTGTCCTGGAACTCGCTATAGATCAGGGTAGTCTTGGCACAGAGATCTACCTGCCTCTGGCTCCCGCCTGATGGGCGCCATGACGAGAACAAGGCTGTTGAGCTCCTTGGGTTTACAGCCCACCGCAGGCACGTGGCTATGGGGCGTAAGTCCTACTTTCTATCATTCTTGGCTCTGTGTCTCTATTTCTAGGATCTAGGGAATGAATCCTCTTGGCACTGAGTGCTGAGTCCTCTGCTCCTATCTTATGTGAATCCGAAAGCACAGTCGGCTCTCAACAGACTTATAAAAGTTCTCATATCACACTGCAGCATTCTGAGAAACTACATGATTGTCACTGCGGAGATGGCTCAGAGGTTCAAAAGCTTGCTGGGCTTGCATGAGGACTAAAGTTTGGCTCTTCAGCATCTACATAATGATCTGAACAGGCATTGTAGCCTGCCTGTGATCTCAGCAGCCAGGAGAGGGGGCCAATCCCTGGGGCAAACTGGCTAGTTGGACTGGCCAAATCGGCGATTATTGGGCACCACAGAGATCTGGCCTCCATAAATAAAGTGGAGGGCAATTGAAGAAGATGCCAGGTACCTTTGGCCTCCATACACATGTAGGCAATAGTGCCTGCACATACACACACACACACACACACACACACACACAGAGGCATACATAGACATATGTAGGGCACACAATACATATGTACAAAGCAAAACAACTCAAGGGAACTAAAACCAACACTACCCAGTCTTTCATTAGTTCCTCAACTCCCCAAAAAATGTATTTTTCATGTAATCTAATCTTCAAATGTCAGGGAAAAATGCTTTCAACTGTCTCCTTGATTCTAGATAAAGTCTTTGATGTCTCATAAAATAAAAAAGTATTGAGTCCTTCCCTGAAATCAAGCTTCTAACTAAAGAAAAAACCTGTTGCTCCATGTTTCCTTTAAGGAGGGGCTGGAGAGAAGGCTCAGCAGGTAAGAGCACTGCTGCTTAGCAGAGGAACCAGCTGAGTTCAACACCCTCCCAGCAGCTCACAGCCATCTGGAACTCTAGTTTCAGGGGATCTGATGACTCTTCTGACCTCCGAGGGCTTCTGTGCACATGTGATGCACACACAGACACTCAGGGATACATACGTACATGTAAAATAACACAAATATTAAAACATCAAAAATGATAGCATGCAATGAAAATATCTACTAGTGAGGGAAATGGCTGGATTGTGCTGACACTGCATTCCTGGCATAAACTCCACAGGGTCATGATTTTTCAAAGATTCATATTTGCTGGATTTAGGTTATTAGAATTTTATTGAAGATTTCTGGATATAGATTGGTTTAGGATTTGGTTTTTTTTTTTTTTTTTTCCGAGACAGGGTTTCTCTCTGTGTAGCCCTGGCTGTCCTGGAAACCACTGCCTGGCTAAGGCAACTCTTTTTTTTTTTTTTTTTTTTTTTTTTTAAGATTTATTTATTCATTTAACGTATGAGTACACTGTTGCTGTCCTCAGACACACCAGAAGAGGGCGTTGGATCGCATGACAGATAGTTGTGAGCCACCAAGTGGTTGCTGGGAATTGAACTCAGGACTTCTGGAAGAGCAGTCAGTGCTCTTAACTGTTGAGTCATCTCTCCAGCCCTATAGAATGGTGTGTGTGTGTGTGTGTGTGTGATCTATATGTGTGTGTGCATGATCTATGTGTGTGTGTGTGTGTGTGTGTGTAATCTGTGTGAGTTTATGTGTTTGTGTATGTCTGATCTGTGTGTGTATGTGTGTGTATATATATGTGTATCTGTGTGATTTGTGTGTGTGCCTGATCTGAATGTGTGTATCTGATTTGTGGGTGAGTGAATGTGTGTGTGATCTGTGTGTGAGTGTATGTGTATGTCTGATCTTTGTGTGTGTGTATGTGTATATGTGTGTGTGTATCTGTGTGATCTCTGTGTGTGCCTGATCTGAATATGTGTATCTGATCTGTGTGTGAGAGTATGTGTGTATATGTGTGTATGTGTATATGCATGTGTGCATGTTTCTTTGTCTATGTACATGTCTACACGTGCTTGCTGAGGACCCCCTGCCTGGATCTAGTTTAGTCCTTTGTGGGGTGACTGATGTAGGTGCTGGGAACTGGACTCAATTCCTCTGGAAGAACTGAGCTCTGAGTGCTGAACTATCTTTCTCTTTTTTTAAAGACCAGGTCTGACTATGACTCTCAGGTCGGCCTGGACTATATCCCTCTTCTACCTGAGTGCTTGGTATATGCTGATGTGCTACCACATGTGATGCTTATAAACCTGTAGACATTTGTTGGGATTTTTTAAAAGTATTTTTATTGATTTTTACCCAAAGCAATTTAGTCTGAGATTCTGTTTGTTTGTTTGTTTGTATCTTGGTCAGTTCATCCAGTATCTGTAATTTCATGTTGTCTATTCAGGTTTTCCCTTTCTTCTCAAGTCAGTTTCAGTAGTGTGTGCACTTCTAGGTGTGACCATTTATTTATTTAATGCCTGGTGCCTCCCTTCTCAGAGCATTTCCTCAGTCTCTTCCCCTTCTCCCTGGTCAGCCTACACAAGCGCAGACTCATCAATTTTAGGTAAAGCGCTATTGATTGAACAGCATGCACTGTTTTTCTCTGTCTCTGTTGACTGTCATCCACTTCTTCTCTAATTATATTATTTGTTTTGTTGTTTAGTTAGCTATTCTCCCCCCCACCCCCAGCATTGC
Organism: Apodemus sylvaticus; assembly: GCF_947179515.1. NCBI lineage: Eukaryota > Metazoa > Chordata > Mammalia > Rodentia > Muridae > Apodemus > Apodemus sylvaticus. The sequence goes on from NC_067480.1 coordinate 106,623,957, forward strand.
TATTTTATTTTATTTTATTTTATTTTATTTTATTTTATCTTATTTCCCAAGACAGGGTTTCTCTGTGTAGCCCTGGCTGTCCTGGAACTCACTCTGTAGACCAGGCTGGCATTGAACTTAGAAATCCACCTGCCTCTGCCTCCCAAGTGCTGGGATTAAAGGTGTGCACCACCAACACCCAGCTTCCCCCAGCATTGTAAAATGGAAAAATTTACAGTGGAAATTGTAAATACAGATGGAAAATTAGATTATTAATTTTAGGTGTGTCTTTTACAATACAGTCATTTTCAGCAAGACACATTTCCCCTGGGTACCATGTTGACTGCACCCCATAAGCATGGGTCATGGTCTCATTTCAACTCGTTTCAGACTGTTGTGTAATTTGTGAGTTCTTAGTGTTTAGGATCCATGTATGTGTGTGTATTCCCCATGTTTCTTTGGTTTGTTTATATTGAACTTCCATGCATTTACTTTGACCTCATTTTATTTATTTATTTATTTATTTATTTATTTATTTATTTAATGCCTGGTGCCTCCCTTCTCAGAGCATTTCCTCAGTCTCTTCCCCTTCTCCCTGGTCAGCCTACACAAGCGCAGACTCATCAATTTTAGGTAAAGCGCTATTGATTGAACAGCATGCACTGTTTTTCTCTGTCTCTGTTGACTGTCATCCACTTCTTCTCTAATTATATTATTTGTTAATTATATTATTTATGTGTGTGTCTGTGTGTGACTGTTTGTGTGAGCACAGTGCTTAAGAAGGCCAGGGGAGGGCGTTGTAACCCTTGGAGCTGGAGTTATGGGTGGTTGTGAGCCCACTAGTGTGGATTCTGAGAATCAGACTCTGGTCCCCTGTAAGAGCAGCAAGAGCTTTTAGTTTCTGAGCCATCGGTGTAGACTACACATTGTCTTTACGAAGCAGATGATCTTCTTCACAAGAGGTCATTGTTTTACATGTTTGTGGATTGGCATTTCCATGTTAGCTCACGTGTGTCCACTTAAGGAAATCTACATGAGTTCGAGGCCAGCCTGGTCTACAGAGAGAGTTCCATGACAGTCAGAGATACACAGAGAAACCCTGTCTCAAACACAAAACAAAACAAAACAACAAAAAGGAACTCTACATTTCCTGCAAGGTGGACCTACAAGGTACACGTGACAAACTTTTTTACATTTTATTTTATTACCTGAAAATGTCTTTTATTTTGCCTTTGTTTTCACAAAACAAACTCTATCTGTGTATGTGTGTATATGTACATACATTTATTATTTTTCTTGGATATAAGCATTAGTATATTGATTGACATCTCTTTTCTTCCAGTGCTTCCAGCCTCCCGGCCCCCTGTCTCTCTGGTGAAAGGGCAGTTGCTGGTCCTCTTGCAGATCTTTCCTGTGTGATAAGTTAGTTGTCTTTGCTGCTCTGAAGATTTTTCTTTTGTCTTTCTCTTTCAACATTTTTTATTGTGATGTATCTGGCTGTATGTTTTATTTGTGGTGCAGCCGTGTGTGTGTGTGTGTGTGTGTGTGTGTGTGTGTGTGTGCATGTGTGTGCATGAGTGTGTACACGCGTGGATGCATATGCATGCATATGTTTGCTCACAAATGTGTCTGAGGCTGTCTTTTATTGGACATTCACAGTGATCCATTTAGTCCTAGAGAGGAAAGGGAAATTCTATCGAGTCAGTGACATAATTTTTGACCTTGCTGAATGAAGCGGAATTTCCCTGGTGGAGAATAGAGGAACTTGAGGCTCCTGGGAAGACCTCGTGTGCACACATAATTTCTCTTGTAGGTCAAATAAGGTGTGAGTCAAATAATAAATATTTTGTGGTTGGTTTAGTAGGGAGAACAATGAAGGTCATGTTCCTTCTTTCAGGAAGTTGAGTATCTATCTGGAATCATAAAATTACAACCGCAGTGAGCCTGTAATGCAGTAAAATATCACCAAAGCATGAGACTCAGAGCGTGGGTGCTATAGCAATGCTCTGTTGCCCATCGTAGAGTGGTAAGGAACACCTCACCCACAGGGCAGGCAGATGGAGCCTCAGAGGGAACAGAAGCAATCCTCCAGCTGTTTGCATCTCAAACACTGGTCAAGAAGATAACAGGATGGGAGCCAAGACTATGGAGAGCCCCCCACACAGAAACCTTGTTATGGGCACTATAGCAACAAGACCAGTTACAAGCTCTGGGGTCAATACATCTCACTTAACCAATCAATCAATCAATACCAATCAATCAGTGAATTTCCTTTATCCCCTTTCTCTCCAGAGGAGAGAGCTAAGAATGCAGATAGCAAATAAGATCCAGTAACTGGAAGGTTGCTTTGACAGTTGTACCCCGCCTCTCCCCAGAGCCATATAAGAGTCAGGGCTCTATCACGTTCCCAGACACAGTGGCCATGTCTGGGCCTTAGTAACCTGTCTGTTACTCCTATGAGTGGCTTAGACAGGAATAAGTTGAGATTCCTGGCCCAGAGGACTTAGACTCAGTCAAGGATGATAAAGATAACTTTCAGCTAATACTGTTAAAATATTACATTTTAAGTTTGGATTTGGTTGAACTTTACATTGGCCTCACATTCAGAAGAAACCAATGTTTAGTTAATAATTCTTCTTTCTGCCTGTGTTCCTCAATCCTGTTTTCCTGTCTCTGGAGGCAACTAATACTTCTGTCTCTCGAGTTTCCTCCCCGAAATAGCTGTGTGCAGACAAGAAACCACACGTACGTTCTTATCTTTACATTTTTGCCTAAAATGTCTTATTGTTTGTGAACTTTATACATGCATGTAATATTCTTTAATCCAATACCTCCCCTCCAATTACTCCTCTATCCTACAGCCCCCCCACCCCAACTTCATGTGCTTTGTACCCACTGAGCCTACTTTTCAATGCCTTTATGGGCATGTGTTTAGGAACATCTACTGGAGCACACATCCCTCTGAGAACACATCCCTGAAGAAAACTGACCTTAATCTGCCAGCAGCCATCAACTGTTGACAGCTCCTCAGCTAGGAGAGGGGCTTCATGAGCCCATCCTCTGTCCCTGCTGGGATTTTGACTGACTTATCCTGCACAGGTCTTGAGCATGGCTGTTGTGAGTTCATGAGTGCACAGCCCTGTCATGCCCAGAAAACACAGTTTTGCCACAAGTGCCTACTACCTCTGTCTCTTACAATCCTTTCCCCTTTCCTACTACGGTGATCCCTGAGCTTCCGGTATGTGATATCTCTTTTAACGCTGAATACTCCACTGTCTCTTGTTTTCCAAACATCAACTGCTTGCAAGTTTCTGTATTAATTTCCTTCTACATCAAGAAACATCTCTGAAAAGAGTTGAAAGATGATGGCTCAGCAGTTAAGAGCACTGACTGCTCTTCTGAAGGTCCTGAGTTCAAATCCAAGCAACCACATGATGGCTCTCAACCATCCGTAATGAGATCAGACACCCTCTTCTGGTGTGTCTGAAGACAACTACAGTGTACTTACATATGACAATAAATACATCTTTAAAAAAAAAAGAGTTGAAAGATGTCCTTTCCTATGGGTACAGGGACATAGGGGACAGATACTTTCTATGTTCATTTAGGACAGAAATCATACTAGATTCTCACTAATGTATATGTTAATGTATATGTCAGCTTGATAGAGGTGAGGTCATCTGGGAAGAAGAAATTTTAACAGAGAAAGGACCTTCATCAAATTAGTTTGTACCCAAGACTATAAGGCAGTTTCTTAATTGGTAATTGATGTGGGATAGTAAATATGTCATCCCCTAGGTGGACAGTCCAGCTATATATGAGCAAGCAAACCGAGTAAGCCAGCAGAAACCAGCCAGGAACCAGCATCCTCCATGGCCTCGGCATCAGTTCTCATGACCACCTTCGGGTCTTGAGTTCCTGCCCTGGTTTCCATTAATGATCAACTGTGGTGTGGAAGTGTGAGAGAAATAAACCCCTGCCTTCCTGGGTTTCATTAAAGCAACAGAAACCCTAAGACAGCAGCCAGTGGTTTTGGGCCCAGTTGACAGTACTAGGTATGAGTTCCATTTTGTAGAGAATCCTCTAAGTCCACCCAGAGAGTAGTTCGTTACCCTGACAACGTTCATGCCACCATTACAACAATGCTTCCATTTCAGTGTGTGTGTAATATGGATATTTATGTATGTATCTATATTTGTATCTGTAGCTCTGTCTTTATATCTCTACTTTATTTATTGATGACTTTGAAGTTTTTTGTAGGGTGGGGAATGTCCTTGTTTTGATCACATGTTATTTGCAAAACATAATATCCAGCTAAAAAATTGAACTATTTTAGCTATATCTGCAATGAAAATGCAAGTTTTCTGTGAAATTAACCACAGGTTGAGTCTCTGACGAGATGCTCTTTGGAAGACAGAAAAGTGCTCTTTCATTTATAATTTCAAGTCCCATTGAGAATTCTCCAAGATTTGTTTTCTTTCCAAGAAAAATATTCTGACTTACAATCTTGAACACAAAACAAAGTCACAGAAAGGGGCCCGGTCTGGAATAAGCCCATCTTTTCTGCCATTTGCACTCTACTAGGACAAAAGTATATTTTATACTACTGAGATAAACTAGCTGTCAGCAGCCCATGCCAGCTCAGACATGACAGACCAAAAGCTCTCAGCACAAGTGACTGTATGACAATGCCATTTAGTTCCTTGCTAAAAGTGACTTTCTCAGAACGAAGCTTGGCTGTTGACTGTTAGTTGGTCATTGGTTTTGGTTGCTTATTTGATTGACATAGAAACTGTTTCCCATCCTTAATGTGAGTTTCCCTGTGTGGGAACAAAGAAAAGTGATCCAAGGGAAAGAACAAATAAGCCAGAAAGCAGCGGATAGGGCTGCTGTAGGGGCCGTTCCATTTGTGAGTGGGTGGAAGGAGACGTTTCAGGTCAAGAGGCCTGTTGTGTTGACAGAGCCGCATGCTTGGCTACAACGATGTCCATCAGGACCAGGAGTATTGAGTGTGCAGTAATCATGAGCACAGCAACAAGGAGCACTGAGCACTTGAGCACCAACCTTTTTGCAAGGGAAATGTGTGTCACTGGGTTAAGGCTGTCTGGACCTGCATCTATGGAAAGATGTCACCTTCCATTGTTGACTTTCTCTGTGTACACTTACACAGAAAGAATAACGGTCTTTGCATTCCTGGAAACTCACCTTTTGATCATTATCTACAGAAGGAGGCCTTGCTTGGCTTTGCTCTTCCCTAGCAGTAGAAAAAGCAGCTGTCAAATGTCTAGGATGCTTGAGACATTGTAGCAGAAGTTCATCTGCCTGAGAACAAACAATACTCTTACTTTTAAGTGGCTTGTCTTTTCCCACAGCACAGCGGATCTTGCAATGGATCCAACATGTTAGTAACAGGAGTCCTGCCTCTTTGGGAGCAAGATGCAATCGGAAAAAGTTCTCAGGTCAGCTCTGTAAGTGTAACACAACCATGGCCTCCAATGCTCTTCTTTTAGCTTTTATTTTTAGATAGTTGTAGACTCACAGGAGTTACAAAGGTTAGAGTGGGCTTCCTGTACTTCCCCCTCTGTTACCAGGGGTGACACTGTATATAACTGTGGTTCACTATCAACACCAGGAAAGTGACAATGACACTTACTTCTGCTGCTGCTTTCTTGATATTGGAAAGTACAAACCCACACGTTAGAGGCCTGAAACCCAAGAAGAGAAGAGAGTCCATTTGTTAAAACTGACTCTTACCAGCTGCAAGTTCTCCACACTCTACTCTGCAGACTATTCTGGTTTTAGAACTTAAGTGTTTTGTGTAGAAAAATTATATCTTCTGGAAGATGTATTGATGCTAGCCTTCAATCCACAGAGAAGACCCCCCTCATCCTCCTTGTCTCAATCAGGCAACATTCCAGATGTCCCTGGGCAGGGAAAAGGGATGGAGAGAAAGCTTGTGAAATGTTGTCATTTGGACATGGTGTGGCTGTTGACAAATGAGCTCACTTGGCTGTCTCTCTTGTTATTGTACTTCAATTTTTTTTCTTGCAAAAAAACTTATTTAAATAATTACAGGTTCACAAAAAGTTGCAAAAATAGTACAGAAAAGCCATGAGTCCTTTTCCTTAGTACCCTCCAATTGAACATACCAGTGTTCAACTTTCTATACTTTGAAAATAGAATGGATTCTTGCTGTGGTGGTTTGAATATGCTTGGCCCACAGAGTGGTACTATTTGGAAGTGTGGTCTTGTTGGAGTAGGTGTGGCCCTGTTGGAGTAGGTGTGGCCCTGTTGGAGTAGGTGTGTCACTCTGGCTGTGGGCTTTAAGACCCTTGTCCTAGCTACTTGAAAGCCAGTCTTCCCCTAGCTGCCTTTGGAACAAGAGGTGGAACTCTCTGCTCCTCCAGTGTCATCCCTGCCTGGACACTGCCATGCTTCCCACCATGATGAGAATGGACTGATCATCTGAAACTGTAAGCCAGCCCCAATTAAACGTGGTCCTTTATAAGAGTTGCCGTGGTCATAGTGTCTGTTCACAGCAGTAAAATTCTAACTAAGACACTTGCCTTATACTTATTTTATTATAAAAGTTTTTTGACTTGGAGAAATGGCTCAGTGGGTAAAGTTCTTGCTAAGCAAGCATGGGTTCCTGACTTTGGATCCTTAATACCAATGTAAAAGGCCAGGCTCGATGGCTTGCACCTCTAAGCCCAGCACTGAGGGGTCTGAGACAAGAGGATAATGGGGGCTCACGCACCAGTCGGTCTAGAGAATCAGTGAGTGCCAGGCTAGCGAAAGCGTGTCTCGATGCTGCATAGCTCTGGCTCACTGCGTCTGCCTTTCAAATGCTGGGTTTACACAGACGCAGCCCAAGTCCAGGCTATTCCTTACACTGGGGAACACCAACCTTCTCCTTTATTTTGATGTATTTGTTAAATTTTAATTTTTATTCATTTTTTGACATTTTTATACATGTATATAATGTATCTTGGCTGGATCCACCTCTCCCCACCTCCAACTTCCTCCAGGACCACCCATTACATCTTCTTTGCAATTTCATCTCCTCCTTGTATAATTTTTTTTATGTATTTTATTTTAACCAACTGAGTTCAATCAGTGCTGTCCATCTGTACCTGAGCCTGAGGTGACCAACTAGAACATGGGGAATTTGCTAGTGACCATGACACCAAAGAAAAGTGACCCTTCTCTCAGCTGCAAACAGTTTCTTAGCTGGTGGTAGAGCCTGGGGTCACCTTAGGTAGGACGTCTACATCAGCCTCAAGGGCTCAAGGAACATCACGGAAGAGAAGGCAGCAATACTGAAAGAGCCTGAGAAGGGGACAGAGGTCGGATAATGCTATTGTCCGGATATGACACAGCTGTTGTACACATGAGCTCACAGCAGCCATGGTGACCTCTACAAGAACAAGATCCACAGGAGATCTTTATCTATCCAAAAGGCCAGCCATTTAGATGTGCACCAACACACCCAGCCCGACTGTTTTCTTTTACTATTCTTCTTGCTCAGGGAAATGTAACCAGTTTGATTGTGGAAAGAAAGCAAATTCTAGCTTAGCTTCTCTTGTTCAAAAGTTTGGTTGCTTGTTAACCAGTTTAGTTCAAAAGTGGGAAACAAAGTAACACACGGAACTTAATGTTTCATCCATCCCAGCTGTCTTCCCGTCTTCTGTCTTCTGGAACACGGTTGCAGTAAAGACTTTCCTAGAAAGTTCGGCATTCCAGTGGTCACGCTTCTGCCTTGTTGGACTCATCTGTGCGGATTATTAATACAAATCTGTATACTGCAGGCAGCTGAAAAACATGGGAATTATCTGCCTGCCCACAGCTTCTCACTCTGAGGGTCAGTGCCCTGTGTGGGTTCTGATAGCTAAACATGGCAGTCATAAAAAACGTGGCATAAATTAAAAAAAAAAGGTTTCTGAAAATGCAAATAGCCACAGATTAACACAAAAAGCAAATCTGCAAAGAATCCGAGGTACTTCCAGAAGGACTTTCCTGTCTCATATCACATGGCTTTGCTGAAGCCTTGTGAACACGTATATGCACTTGGCAGTGCCCGTGTGAGCATTCCACGCAAGATCGAGCCTATAGTGTGTTATGAATTTCAGGGTTCTTTTTCACTGTTTATGAAGAGTTTTCAGCTTCAACAGGAAAGAAATGTTTGAATTATGGGAAACAGACTCTCTAATATTTTTCTACTTCTATTCCTCGGCTCTTCGTGTCAAAGGTCTTTGCATGACTTTGTGTTAGGATGTATTAATATTAAAATTACTATTTGGGATTCTCTCCTGAGTTTCATTTTTTAAAAAACCATTAAATGAAGTGTGGCCTGGGATTAGGACAGAACTTCTAAAGTGACCCTTAACACGCTCCTACTATTTTATGCCACACACTGGTATGAAGTGGTGTTCTGAACACTGCTGGGTGTCTAATCAAGTGCCAATTAAATCTCAAAACCACGGAGGATGATCTAAGAGCCAAGAATGGTGGTGCTTGCCTACACTCCTATCACCCAGGATTTGGAGGCAAGGGATCAGGAGTTCAAGGCCAGCCTTGATTATCTGGGACTTCCCTACTCCTGTCTCAGAAATAACCAACCAAACCAAACCAACCAAACCAACAGAAAAAGATGTCTTTCCGTATTAAAGATTCAGACAAGATTCATGTGAAGGAAAATACACCCAGCTCACTAGAATGCATGTTTGCCTTTGTCTCTAATAAATGCTTTAATTATATATGTATATATAGTAAAGATTTTTAAAAGATCTTTAATATTTATTATAGGTAATGTCTTAGTCAGGGTTTCTATTCCTGCACAAACATCATGACCATGAAGCAAGTTGGGGAGGAAAGGGTTTATTCAGCTTACACCTTCCACATTGTTGTTCATCACCAAAGGAAGTCAGGACTGGAATTCAAGCAGGTCAGGAAGCAGGAGCTGACGCAGAAGCCATGGAGGGATGTTCCTTACTGTCTTCCCCTTGCTTCCCCTGGCTTGCTCAGCCTGCTCTCTTATAGAACCCAAGAGCACCAGCCCAAAGGTGGTACCATCCACAAGGGGCCCTCCCCACCTGATCACTAATTGAGAAAATGCCTCATAGTTGGATCTCATGGAGGCACTTCCCCAACTGAAACTCCTTTCTCTGTGATAACTCCAGCCTGTGTCAAGTTGACACACAAAACCAGCCAGTACAGGTAATAAGTGCCAGATTTGTATGCCTATTTTGTGTATTCACATTCCTTAAGAGTTGTGTACTACAAATTGCTTGGTTGAAAAGGGGTCCTGAATGGAAAATGTTTCAGAAGCCTTGGCGTTGCAGATTGGCTGGCTTCTTCTGTATGGAAACGCAGTTTGTGTAGGAATCAGAGAAAGCCCTGAGTGGGTGCAGTCCTTAATGAATATTTGTTGACACAAGCCAGACGTGCCAAAGACCCTCAGACCCTCAGACTCTCAGACCCATGGAGGAAGGGCAAAGCTCTTCTCTCCCAAGTGTAGATTCTAATAGTGTGTGCAGAAAATGTCCCTCATAGCTTTCTAACCCCTGACACTCATGGTCAGAAGCTGATCCCCTACAAAGACAGCTCCTCCTGGAAGTAGTTGAGCCTCACTCCTTTTCAGCAGTATATAATAATCCCGTCTCCTTGCTTGTCTGTACACAATAACTTGCCTCTTTATCCAACTCTACATAAAAAACACGCTGAGCTTCTAGAAGCTGCGGCTTCTCTAGGAGAGAGCCCAGACCACCAATCCCAGTATTCTGTCTAAGGATCTGGCCGTGTTTTGCTTTTCGTCCTTTCCTGGTTGCCCCAGTCATGTACACATGAAGCTTTGCAAGAAGCAGTGCAAGGTCGAATGACTGGGTCGTCTGTGGTGTTTTGACTTTTCTTTCAAAGGATTCTGACATTTGTCTGGCTCCTTCACATGATGCATTTAATAAAATCTTTTGAGTGTCTTCACTTCTGTATCTGAATGAGAGCTACATTTTCCCCTTTCCTAAAACTTACCTTTTGTGGGAGTCAGGGATTTTCTCTGTGGGGGAGGAGGTAATTGTTCACAGGGCTGGGGAGATGGCTTAGGGGTTGAAATCTCTTACCACGAAGGCTTGACAGAGGACTTGAACGTCATAGTTGAGCCCACAGAAAAAGCCCCGATTCTGATATGGTAGAACACTTCCAATCCTAACACTCTAGTGGAAGATGGGAAGTGGAGACAGGAGAATGATCTGGAAGCTCCCTGGCCAGCTGGTCTGTAGTTCTTGGTGTAGTGGGAGGACCGAGAGATGGTGTCTCAACTAGGAGGAGGACGAGAAAGCTATCCTCAAAAGTTATCCTCTGGAGGCTGGAGAGATGGCGCAGTGGTTAAAGCACCAACTGCTCTTCTGAAGGTCCTGAGTTCAAATCCCAGTAACGACATGGTGGCTCACAACCATCTGCAATGAGATCTGACGTCCTCTTCTGAAGTGTCTGAAGACAGCTACAGTGTACTTACTTACATATAATAAATAAATCAATCTTAAAAAAAAAAAAGTTATCCTCTGACCTCTATCTCCTTGCCATGGTAATGCCCCAAATAAATAGAATGATAGAGAGATAGACAGACAGACGTATAGATAACATATTGAATATCAGAGTTTCTTCTTTGCTTGGACAAACATGCTAGTCCAAAATAAAATACTTGGACAACATGGTTTCGGCTTCACACTTTATCAAGTGGAAGTAAGGACATTTAAATACATTCGAGAAATCTAAATGCTTGGTGCTTTTGTAATTGCATGGCTCCTTGTTTTCGGTGGGGTCTCAAGTACTTCTAATACAACAGAAGTAAGTGCTCTTTAGTGACTACAGTTGGGACAGGATTTGTAGCCTCCTCCTGCAAAACTCATGCTAAGCTCAGGTCCCCAGTGTAGCGATGTTGGAAGGTGGGGTCTAATGGTGGTGCTTGGATCATGAGGGGTGGAACCCTCATTAATGGTGGACAGCCTTTATCCTGAGTTCTCAGCTCACACAGATGAATTATCGTGAAAGAAGCTGTGACGTGCGTACATCTCTTCTCAGCTCTCACTTCTTCCTTATCATCCTTGTCATCCTTTCCATTCTCTTATGGTATGCGTGAGGACACCTGATCTTGAGTCTTCCTGCCTCCCGACCTATGATCTAAATAAACCTCTTCCCTTTGTAAATTGTTCAGTCTCAGGTTTTCTGTTGTAGCCAGAGAAAATAATAGATGACAGTAACTCACAGCCATCTGCTGTTTCTGACTCATCCATACAAACTTTCACGGACAAGGGTTGAAGTTTGGTCTTTTGCTTGCGTTGTAATGATAAGTAACTGGCTCCCAGAGCCCAGCTGCCCCTAGGGAAGAGAGTCTGCACATACACAAGTGGCACACCCAATGACCTTGCCCTCCAAGTTACCCCTGATTGGGGAATAGGCATGCTACAGCCTATAGCTGGGTCCAGTTGAGATAGGCAGAGTCCGGGGTTCCCAGGCTTGGGGTCCTGGGAGAACCAGGAAGAAAGAGAGGAAAGTAGAGAGAGGAGACAATGTTATGGAGTAAGAGTCTTGAAATCATGGCCATGAAGGCTGGCCAACTGGAGCTAAGAACAGCCCAGATGGAACATAGCAAGGCATATTGTGGGTTATTGGAAGGGAAATGGATACAATATCACAGAGGGTAGATATCTGCCCTGCTCTTGTGCTGATTAAGGCTCTTATAAATATAAAACTTGTATGTCTTTTGTCTGGGATTTAAGACCAAAGGCAGGGTAGAAACCCTGATTGGAATGAAATAATTTTCAACAACAGACAAGAACTTTGTTTCTGTTAACACCCGCATTTCCCTATTTTAGATTACATAAGAGTCTAGCAAGCCTGAAAGGATTTGAAAGTAACCACATTTGATGCAGTAACATTCAGCCCCTTTGCCTAGATCAACGCCAGAACTTGCTGTTAATAGGTTCAGCTGGTTATATTGAGGTTGACCCATTTAAAACATTCAATTAACCTGAGGGCATACGGGTATGGGTGGGGGGGGGGGAGAGGGAAGGCTAGGTGAGGGAGTGTGTGGAAGAGACTTTCTATGTATTCACTCATTTCTTTCTTCTTCCTGGGCCACAGTTTGATCTCAGACCCTAGCCTCCCTTGCAGTGAGAGTGGCATTGGGACTGAATGTAGCCAAAGGCATAGAAGTAAAAGTGACAAATGTCTCTTCTAAGACGGGAGCCTCTCCACCTGTCACTCTCTAGCTTACGACACAAACTCTTCCCACCTATCACTCTCCAGCTTCCTGTCATCTTCTGCTCGATGGAAACAAGAATGTTAACATCACTGAGAGAGATGGGGAGACTCAGAGACAGAGGCACTCAGGTTCTCAGGTCACTTAGAGCAGTGGTTCTCAACCTTCTGAATGCTGCGCCCAGGGCCTCTCAGCCTTCCAGATACTGCGGCCCTGTAATACGGTTCCTCATGTTGTGGGGACCCTTGACCATAAAATTATTCCATTGCTACTTCATAACTATAATCCTGCTACTGCTATGAATCATAATGTAAGTGGGTCGTGACCCACACACAGCTTGAGGACCACTGACTTAGGGGACTGGAATTTTGGGGCTGTCTGTGACCATGAAAGGAACT